>NC_083641.1:8139111-8471111 GCF_963576545.1 Limanda limanda
TAAGGTAGAAGCAGATGTCTTTCAAAAAATGAAGAGCATCCTCAAACTCGAAACGTGTAGAGCAATTGTGAGGCTTAGAATTCAATGAATGTATTATATGGTCATTGCGCAGTGTACACATGGTAGAGAGAGTATCATAGAGACAAATAGACAACAAAACCTGTATAATGCAATTTTACTAATTTACTAAGTTTTGCGGGATGAACATCTGAGGTGTTTCCAGGTTCATACAGAAGAGAGCTGTGTTGTTCATGACAATCTTTTGAGCAAGACACTGATGTTATTGAACAATAACTGAACAAATAACTGTAAAAAATATCAACATGCAATATTGTTGACAAAATTAAATTGTGGTTAAACATTTTTAAATCATAACCAGAAAGATTACAAACTAACTCTGTAGTACACTGTACATTACAGGCTGTGGTATTTTTATGTGGCAGTAATCACTCAGTGATACTAACAATAAAAAACACCAGCAAACAGAAAACTGTCACAAAAAGATCATTTAGGATCAGGGGCTTTTTTCAAACACTTTTTAAATTGTTTAATTTTTCTGTTTTATTTGCAACGGCCACTTGATCCTCTTCAGTTTCGGGGTGGACGAGTCCCATACGGCTCCTCTGCTGTCTCTGCCTTTAAAGTGTCAACAGGATGCTGTTTGTTGTTTGACAAGATAGTTCATGTAAAAGTGGTGCAACAGTCACTCTGAGCACTGGCAGAATTGAAGCGGCGAGTGTTGAACATGTCAGGTTCCTGTGTCGTCTCTGTCTCTGTCCCCTGTGTGATGCAGCTGTTAGCGTTCGATGGTCGTCACCCTATAAATACTGCAGCTGACTGACGGATCCTGCAGCAGCTGTCTGCTTTCCCCTGACACACGGACACAACATTTACCCACACTTACAAATGTGCAAAAAGACTTGTTTGTTGTTGATGTCCTCTGAGTAGGAGGTTTCGTTCCTTTCCTTCTTTCTTTCTCTCTTTCTCACCTTTACCAACAACAACATTTCAATTATAACATGGAAGTTGATGTAATCAAATACAATACAAATACATAATCTATACAAATCTGAAAGGTATTATTAAGATTAAGAAACAATACGAGACAAACATGACAAAAGCCTGATATATCTAATTCAACTGTGAAATGTAGATGTGATCCAAACAACATCAATGAGCAACTGTTACACTGGATCCATTTTGCTTCATGGATCCAAAATGTTGGACCTGAAACATTGAATTTAAATAAGAATATTCAAAATCAAATAATAACCTTTGTTCTCATATAAACATCATTTAAAAGCAGTACATCACCAACCATGCTCATCAGAAACCTACGACAACACAACAACTCACTTCTCCTGGATATAGTACACACCTGCCTGATGTGGGTCCAGTGTTGGGGTCAGGTTCCATTTTGTAACTAAAACTGAGGGAACCAGTGGGGACGTTGTGTTGCTTCACAGGAATGAACACAGTGGACACTTGTTTATTTTGAGCCAATCCCACATAAACCGTCCTGCTGCTGTAAATACTCATTAGAGAAACAAATCTCTATTAATCCACAACAAATGCACTATTTCCCCCATTTGGAAAAGACAACAGTGACCAGCTGTTTTTTAAAAGTCTTTTATGAAAATGAAACTATTTGTCGCCTATTTTTTTAAGATGAAGTATTTTACTGTTTTATCAGACAAGCCCTCCTTTTTTTAGGATTTTTTTATAATAAGAATTGATGATGGATTATTATTATTATCAATACACATCCTTTGTATTGATGAGAAAAATGTTGCCCTTATGAAAGCAAAACCTGTTGGCATCAAGCTTTCAAAAAATAGGAATAACACGTGTAATATACACATAAAAATACCCAACGAGAATATAGAAAACTCATGTATAAAACTCACGTCACATCAAAATGTTTCTTTCTTTCTCACCTTCACCAACAAAAACATTTCAATTATAACATGGAAGTTGCTGTATATAAAAAAACAATTCAAATACATAATCTATACAAATATGAGAGGTATTATTAAGATTAAGAAACAATATGAGACAAACATGACAAACACCTGATATATCTCATTCAACTGTGAAATGTAGATGTGATCCAAAAAACATCAAAAGTCGATCAAGTTTCAACAACGGCTTTAAAAATTCTTGTTGGTTACAGAAAGCTTCAGATTCTTCAATTTTTATTGCATCCTTAATATCATATAATCATAGTTTAAAACTGTTTTTCAGCCGCTTGAAGCATCTGGCAGCCTCTGCAGTCTGAGTTTGTTTGCATGTCTTACCTGAGCTTTTCTGTGACCTTCAGTAAGTGTTTACTTGCCATGCTTACAGCCCCTTTGTGAAAAGCTGTGCATTTTCATCTGCAGAGGAACAGTGGAGTCATGTGGACACGGGGAAGAATACGATTTGCCGTTAAAATGTACGGCTTGTCTGTGTGTATGTGTTTGTATTTCCCCTGCTGGTGAAGGTCATGCCATTCCAATGCTCTGCTTCATGGACAGCTGCCAATGCTGACGGCTGCAGCTCTGGGTGCTGCACTGTGTGTCTGGCACTTGCTTCCCTCTCTACAGGGCATTGATTAGGTGGCACAGCTCTGCCTCACCTGCTGGAAACAGCCAATACCAATACAGCAGCAGCTCCAGCCAGCCAGTACCAAAGCGAGGAAAGGTTTGGAGAGGCTGGAGACAAACTGGCAGCCAGAAGACATGCATTGTTGTTTTTTTCATCTGGTGAAAAAAAACAGAGAAAATATCATGGAGGAGGAGTAGAAGAAAGAGAAATAAGATGGAGGGTTAAGGAGGAGGGAAACAGGAATTCAAAGTAAAAAAAAGAAAAACGCTTTTGAGATGGCGACAAGGATGAGCAGGCTTGAGGGAAATAGGCGAGGAGACTGTACTCATTTCTACACACACACACACACACACACACACACACACACACACACACACACACACACACACACACACACACACACACACACACACACACACACACACACACACACACACTATCTTCATCCTTTCCCGGCTGCCTTAGTGAAGCTGTCAAGATGAAAAATGAGCCAGTCAGATCTAATAACACGAGAAGTTAAGAAGCAAACTTTTCATGCAGAGCTGCGGAGGAAAGTGTTGATGAGTGCGAACAGAGGAGATGTGGGGCATTTGTCAAGAGCTGAAGCATTGAGCCTTTTGCTTTGGTGCAGTAAAAGTATGAAAGGATCCATCGCCACATCTATTGATCTGCTGCCTCAACTGACACGTCTGGAAGTGACCAAACGAATCACTGACTGATGTGCAGATACAAATTACATAATCAAATATATATGCTTTTATGTTATTGTGAAAACAAATGAAACAACTTCAATTAATAGTAGTGACAGATCATTTGTGTTTTGTGGCTTTAAACCACATTAAACAACACGTGTGTGGCATGGCTACACAGTACAGCAGTGGTAACCAGCAGGTAGCAATATGCAGGCAGTGACTCTGTGACATCTAAGCAAATGTTCTACAGATGCTAGCACTCTTAGGTTCTAGCCTCCTTGCTAGCACATCTCCATGCCTGTAGTTGCAAGGTCCGACTCGGATGCAGAGCTTGTACCAATAATGCCCCTCAAAGTCTTTCTTTTATAAAAATGATCTGGCCGACCAGATATTGTTGCGACTTAGACTCTGTAGGTACAGCTTAGACTTACACCGAGTCAGCACAAGTGTGATTCCCCTGTATAGGCCTCCTTCTACCTCAGTCTGTTCAATGGTCACACACATTATCCTTTCTGACGCCCTCCCCATCGAACTCTGACATTATCTGTTCAGCTTCAGTCACCAATGTATGAGGTCAGCCACACACACACACACACACACACACACACACACACACACACACACACACACACACACACACACACACACACACACACACACACACACACACACACACACACACACACATCCAGGTATCCTGACACCAGCAGACTCGTATTAATGCACACAACAGTGTGAACCTTTTCTGAATAAATCCAAGCAAATGACACATACTGAACCCTTGTCCCTACACAGATTTGTTTTTTTAACGTAATTCACTGATGACCGGTGTTACCATAGAGATGGATGGACTTTCCGTTGACCTGCATAAATACCCAGAGCTTTGAGTAAACAAGGCATAGAGATAAGGTAATGGCTACCCAGACACCAGATTTCTGTGCAGATCCATACCTATGCATATGTAATGTATAGGCCTATGAGAGTTTTTTCTTTGGTTTCATAGATAAAATCAAAGCAAGATTATGTTACCTCTCACCCACTCATGCCACCGCATTTCTAAATGTTCTTTCTTTGTTAGTTGGGAACTGACATTCCCAAATGTATTACTTCATCTCAATAATTAGTAACGCAGGTATGCTTGTGCTATTTTGATCTGTCATCAGGGAATTAAAGCTCCAGTGATTTGATTTATGTCTCTTTCTAAAAGACTGACATTGCTTATATATTTACAGTAAATGCTTCAATAGTGGTTCAGTGTTGTGAAGCTATATTAGACATGTCTTATCAGCAGTCTGTTCAGAGCATTGTCAAATCATAAGAAGGAGGGAAAACTGTGAAGCAACTGGACTAAACCAGATGAATTATAATCTAAAAGAGAATCTGCAATATACCTTATTAGAGCTTTAAATGAGTACTGTGATTAAAGAACTTGACACGACTGGTTTGTAGCAACAATACAGACCAAAAAGAGGATTTGCAGTCATTTGCAAAGTAATTTGTGTTTATCATATACTCACTCATATACCACTATACATACTAGTGATGGAAAGTTCTTTAACCGTCAAAACAGCCTGTTCTTTGTGGCATTTATTCCACATGATGTTGGAAACCTTCTTCTGAGGTTCTTTTCCACGACTGCATCACATCATCTCTGCAGATTTGTCAGAGTCACATTCATGCTGTCAATCTCCTGTTCTACCACATCACAAAGGTTCTACTGGATCCACATCCGGTGACTGAGGAGCTCACTGAGGTTCACTCGCTGTCTCACTGGTCATGAAACCAGTTTGAGACTTTAACTTTGTGACATGGAGCATTATCCTACTGGAAGAATCCAATAGCAGCTGCTAAACTGAAGCCATAGAGAGATGAACATGGTCACAACATTTCTTAGACTGTGACATTCAAACCGTGATTGATTGATATTAAGACCCACAGTTAGTCAAGAAGACATTCCTCACACCATCACACCACCAGCAGTTTGGACTGTTGACACAAGGCAGGTTGGCTCCATAGATTCATGTTGTTGACTCCAGATTATGACTCTGCCCTCTGCAGCCTCAGCAGAAATCCACATTCATCACAGCAGAAAAGGTTTTCCAGGCTTCAACCATCAAGTTTTGGGGAACTTGTACCAACCCGGTGTTTCTACAAGATTGGTGACTTGCAGGATTCAGCAGGAATACTGGTTAATAACAAAATAGGTCATTCTTGTCAGTCATGATACTGTTCCTCAACATGAGGTATATCTTTGGTGCTGCACTGGTTCATTTGCTACAAATGTATTGAGTTACGGTTGTTGCGCCTGTTGCTAAGCACTCTGTTCTCTTGAGACAAACTAGAGAACATCTTTCGATGTAATCACACATGCAATGCCAATCAACATGTAGATGTTCCAAATCATGATTACTCAGATTACTCCATAGCCATTATTACATTTCAAGTACTCAGTACTAATGAACTGTACCACACCCATATTTAAACTCCGCCTCCCTTTTCCTAGAAGTTTGGATTGGGAGGCGGAGCTTTGGGGTATTAAGTTGCAATCTGCACCCTAACATCTAGTTGTTACTAAATCCAACATTCTACACACCGAGCCCCCTCAACTGACTCAAAAGTAGCTGCTGCTCCCAGGTGTTAAAAGAAATCACTGCTATACTTTCCCTGTGGACCAAAGATAGTTTCAGCAGGGATATGCCAGTTATGATGGGCAGGGCTAAATGAAAAAAATTTGCTCAGGTTTGGTTGCTGACTTCAGGCTAGGTCACAGTTTACAGGGCTATTGGGGCCACTAAGGTCAAATATGTGTGCAAGTTCCTATCCCAACCAAAAGTTTCGACCAATATGGCCAATATGAAGTTTACACACTGCACATTCACTTGAAACATAAACTGTTTGGTTAATTAATATAAGTATTTGACTCCATGTGGTTGGTCCTAGTCTCATGAAAAGGTCAAACCCCTTTCTTGAATTGAACTCTCTCATGTGTGGCACTGTGGTGAGGTGGCTAGCACTGTTCGAATTCACTGCCCAAAGACACGCTGATTGGGGTTAGGTTGAGACTCTCGATTGACTGGAGTTGTGAACGGTTTGTCTATGTACGTTCTTTGTCTCTGCAATGCGGTGGCCACCTGCCCAGGGTGTACCACACCTTTTACCCAATGCCAGCAAATACCAAAGACAACAAACAAAAGATGTCTTCCTCTTGTTCACAGGAGGCAACAATCTATCTGCATATGCCAAACCTTGATTCTATGTATGTACAGATACACACACTATTCTTGTACAAGTGCGTGGCCGTCTGCCTCCATGTCTGCACTGAAGTATGGTGATGAGGATGATCCACAGTTATTATTGCTGGATTTGTTTGTTTGGGCAGTTTTTTAAAAATATTACATAAATTATTTTTACTAAAAGGAAAAATGGGAGGGTCTTTGTTTCCATTTTGATATATCACATAATCCTGTGAAATCTCTGTGCGATATGTTTGCACAGGGATGTGACTAGGGTGGAGGAGTTAGGGCTGCCAGACTAATACACTAACACAGAGAGACACTTCTCTCCTAACAGTTCATCTTCACCTCCTGACAGAACCTGCTGGTGAGGATGACCTGACCCACATTAAGAAGCATGCACTCACACACACACAGACACACACACACACACACACATACACACACTTAATGACAACACGGACAAACTTTCACTGACTTACATCCGTGTCATGGAGATTTCTCTTCTGTAGGTCATGAGGGTAATTCAAATTTTGAGCTTCTGAAGCAAAGTTCACAAATAATGTTACAGCCTGCAGTTGTATATCCCCTTTGTGTGCATGTAAAACAAATTCCATTAATGTATATGAAGGGGTAAACTTTGCTCTGTAAACCTGCTTGGAGACATTTTCCTTATCTTGCTGGGCTGTGCTTAATCACATTGGCATATGACATTACTGCTGCATGAAACTTATGTAAATTATTTATAGAAAGTATATTCAGGATTATCATCTTCATGCTCAACTGCACCTTCAGACTATTGCAAACATAGAAGCAATGGGTCTACTCAATTTGTAACGTCTGTTATATATCATTTGTCTCCCTGCCACAGCCACGGTGGGCGAGCAGAGCAGCACAGCCTGGGGACCAGCTCTGGTGTGCGGGACTGTAGGACTGCCTCCCGTCCCCACAAGTGGCCTTTTTAAGGTCTGTCACTGAAATAAAGTTCATACATATCTTAACAAATATGTCCTATTATTGTTTCCTCGTTAACATTAGTTACATGCAGCACCAATGTCGGAAGTTTCAATGTGACCAAGCACAGCACAGCTCGAACAGTATCACATTACCTGAGTTGAACGTTCGTAAAGCAGGCCCCAGTTTGGATAGAATCCAATCATCAATCATTGTGATGTAACTTCAATGGTGGTCCAACATCAGATTTTGCAGGCTGTGCTTTAGAGAATTTAGCTCCAGTTAGCATCATATCTTGGCAAATATTAGCCACTAGCAGATGCCTGAAAGGCATAATAGGGGTGGGTGTCTTTGGATAGTAGTGTGGGCAATGAAGTGATTAGCTGATCAGCAAAATGTGTGCTTCTAACATCTTAGTCACATGCTAAGATGTATGTGTCAGTCTCTCAGACTTTGTGCAACATTAGTGTTTAAATTGGAGTTACACATACACAAAATGTTTCTCAATTTGCAAATCATATCTCTCTGCACAAACATGTTCCACATCTGCAAGCAATATTTATACATCTGCAAGTCTTCATCACACATTTACAATTTGTGAGCATTCAAAATGTGCAATATTTTTTACGTGTACACAAAAGTTGACACCACCCCTCACCTGAATCCTGCGGAATACACATACACACACAAACATTCACACACAAACACCCCTCACTCTCTAACTTGAAACTTAAGATGCATGCGCAAGATGATCTGCAGTGAAGCTGCGCTCGAGAGATACAACACTGATGTATGAGACAGATGCAACTTTCAGTCCCCAACAGCCTTGAACCTGCAGCCTTGCTCTGTCTGGTATGCATGGAGCATACACATTTGTGTGTGTGTGTGTGTGTGTGTGTGTGTCCGTGTGAGTGTGTATGTGTACTGTATGTGTGTCTGTTGCAGTAATAGAACAAAGAAACCTTTTGTACAACAGGCCTGTGGCTGCAATGTCTCCTTTACAGACATATTGTATGTTCATGTGTGCTGTCCACATGTGTGTTTCCTTGCTTGCTGTTTATCAGGAGAGAGCTGTGTTGTAGTTCAGTGTGTGTGTGTGCGTCCCAGTGGAGCTCAGCTCTTGCCCCGGGCTCGGCTGACTTTAGGCCTCCTGCTTTTTGTCAGACCCCACTCGCCTCTCTCTCCTCTGGCTATGATCTACTAGACTTCTGCTGCAGCTAATGGTAATCCTCATCCTGACAACTCCCTACAACAACCACACTCATGCTGTCGTTGAAGGCAAGATTTTCAGAGACAGTCAAAGATAAACAAAGAAAAACAGTGGAATGGGCTGACGTAAAACAATTGGTGTAAAATATAGACTGTTTCTTGGAAAAAACTGACGAGTCTTATTGTACAAAACATGTCCATTAAAAGTCGAAATGTAGAATTGGATTACATTGTACGTTCGTGTTGCATGAAGTAACACTAGTATCTTAGGAAACTTCCCAGCATGCATTGTTTGAGAATTCAAACTCTCACTTATTTTCTTTGTAGTTTTAGCAAAAACAGACATGATGGAAACTTGCTCGGTGTCTAAAGCTGGGGTTGTTTTTTTGTCATAATAAGGTCAGCGATGAATTATCTGGGAAATGTAATATAAAGTCAGCGGGAGCAGCATTGCATGTTCTCTCTGGACTGACTCTGTTACAAAATGGCTAGACTAAGAAATGTAAAAGGAAACAAATCTGCGTGTAGTGATTGTCTCTGTGACCAAACAGCAGCATTAACATCACATCTTCAGTTTATTGAAGTTGTTTTATCAAGTTCACTTAGAGTCTGAGCCGGGGTGGGACATCTCAGTTAAAAGTTTATTTTACTTGAGAAAGGTAAAGATATGTATTGAGCAGCTTCGTGTCTCCTATAATGCTGCAGGAAATATGCCGGGCACACCAACTGGACCCATCGTTGAGCATGTGATCCTCTTAATTACACACATGATGGAGGATCAAAACTATAGGGAGGGTGGACCTGCTCTAAAACTTTCATCATGAACTCCAATACCTTAGTGTGTTTGTCAGTGCGGTCTTTGTTTAGACAGGGAGAGCCAAGCCCTGAGAACAGCAGGCTATTAGGGCCTGCTGCAGAGTGTGATACTGATGGCTATGGATACCATATGGCACCGGGAACTAGATACAACACAAACAAACACAGGGCACAGGGATGAGCAGCCACAGACGATGGGATTACATAGGCAGTATTCCATATGTGTGTGTGTGTATGCATATTTCGGATCCTCCATGGTTGTAGGTGTACGTGTCTGTACATTGTGGTATGTGGGTGCAGCTGAGCATGTGTAGCTTACAGCGTTCACCAACAAATATCAGACCTTTTTTTCTTAAACAAATGTAATGTCAGCTGATACTCCGAGCTGAAAATTCTTCGCATCACTGCTACAGAGAAAATACAAGGATGGATAGGGATATGATATTAATGAGAGTGAGAGTAACGGACATTCACCCCTGACTCATGGCACTTCAATGTAGCTGTTAGCATCAAATCCTTATTCACAATGCAAGTGTCAAGACATGAGAAAAAAAATGTGCAAGTGGACAGTTCTTACAGGTGGGACCACACAAACCAAGGAGCCATGTGAGATTCACATAAAGAGGTGGTCTGTGACGCTTATGGCCCCATTTGCGTGAATATCTACTAACAATTTTATTTTTTGTCAAAATATCATAACAAAACACATTAAAATTCTCCAGCATGTGCATGTTACCTAACAGCAGTCAGGGAACCGTTGGTCTGTGCGACCCTCCAAGGATATTTATCCCCAGACCATCACTGATCCACCACATAACTTTCACCACGGCATATGCCACCGTCATGGAGTCTGTTTCTGACGGTTTGGTGTAACAGTCTCCCGGTGTCTCCTTCATGCTCTTGAGACACGAGACAGCAAAACTTCTTGTTCTTGGGCCCACCTACGGATGTGCCATCCTGGAGGAGCTGGACTACCTGTTCAACCTGACTGGGCTGCAGGTTCCGCCTCATGCTACCAGTAGTGACAAGATAAACAGCAGAACACAAAACTAGAGACGAATCAGTCAGGGAAGAGAAGGAGAGAGCAATCTGCCTCTCCATTGCACCTGTTGTCCGTTTATTTGCACCAAAACAGGTTTAATTGATTCATAATCACTAAATTAAGTTTAAGCTCACATTTTTTTGAGCAGTGTAGTTTATTCATTAACTCCATCCCTCCCATGGATTTGCTTTATTTGACTACATGGAAATCTGATCGGAAGGCTTCTCTGTGAAAGTTTTTTTCTTTTAAATATAGTTTTGGAAGTTCTGGTATGATTGTCCTAAAACCAGCTTGTAATCACTGAACACACTGTAGCTACTTGTTTAGAATTTCAAAGAAAAAAAGACACTGCCTCATGCTGCTGTCCTAGAAATTTCCTTCTAACTGCTGCTGATGTATATTCTGTTTGAAGCCCAGGCTTGACAGCTTCATTTGTGAAGTGTCTCAATTAGGCAGAATATTTCTGCTGACATATCTCGACGCCCAGACTGTCTGACTGGAACATGAAAGCCCAGACTTAAGGAAGTCATCACACACCTCGGCAGAGAAAGACAGACACACACACACTCCCACACACACACACACACACACGCAGACATGCACGCAAACACACACGCTAACACTAAAAATAGAGGAAGCTATCCTGCTAACGCTAGTTAATGCTCCTCACCCCAGACAGCTGGATTTGCATATCTTTAAAGTGTTTTTTTATCTATCTTCTCTCCTGCCCTCCTCTGCGTTTCTTCTTTTTCTCTGTCCGTCCCTCTGTTATGTGTGAAACAGTCTGCTCTCTTGAAGGAATTCTCAGGAGGGTTTGCAGTTGAGCATTTTGTGTCAGAAAAGCAAGAAAAAAGCAGACTGAACAGAAAAAAACAATTGCGGTAATTAGATACCCCCCCTACACATACACGCACACACACACACACACCACTCGACCACACTCTGTCTCAGGTCTTTCAGGCCACTGTAATAGTCTCCATCTGGTTTGAGATAATGGAAGAGAAAGATATTAAGTCCCTGGGCTGTATAGGACAGCCATCTGGGCCGGGCCACTCCCGCTACTCGGAGGCCACTTCTGTGCTCTCCTAACGGACCAGCCAACCGGCCCAATGGCCCCAGCTACATGCCATGAACCCATGTCTGTAACAATAACAACTATAGATTGGCCTTGCTTGCCCCATTAAGCCCCTGTGATTCTTCCAATGGTCAGTGTTGCAGTCAGTAAATGGGCTGTGTCACTCTGCTAGCAGGCTGGAGCAGCACCAATTGGAGTTAAGCCAAAATCCAGTGTATTTATTAATCTCAGGGGACATATTTGTCCTCTTCCTGTCAGGCCTCCATCACCAGGATTGGAAGATTTGAAATCCAACCATGTCCCTGACATCAGCTATCTATAACCCAAAGCATGTGGTTGATGGAGCATCCTGAGGGTGCAGCCTTGAAGGTTCAAGTCAGAGATAAATGTCCCAAAATGGCACCAATGTCACTGTATGAACATACTAATGCAGTTATTTCTTATAATAAATAATAGCATTCCAATTATCATACGCTAATTTGCAACCGAAACCTTGGTAATCAAGTAGGAATTTGTGAAATATAAAAAGACGCTGTGGCAAAAATCCACCAACCAAGGTTCACTGAGATAAATGGGCTGAAAGCCACACATAGACATCACTAGTTGATTTTTACAACCTGGTTAATAGAATTATTTTAACGCTGTAATTACTTAGAAATGTTCCTGCTGTTATAACAGTTTTTTACTGTCCACCAATGAATTTTGTTGGTTATTTGGGCTTGAGAAACATTTGCTGATATGACATGAAAAGGTAACATCTGTCTGCAGCTTAGCATGTTTTAAATGCAAAAAATTAATTTATCCAAAATATTTGAATGGTAGTTTAAACTATTTTAAACAAAGTGCAGAATTAAATTGTCTGTTGTCAGTGATGTTAAATATATCTTCTACAATTTTCGACTGTTGTTAAAACAGCATTTTCCATTTAACTAAAGGCTGAAATGTTAACATCAGACACCTCTGCAAACCTCCAGTCGTAATTATCTAATCTGTCATTTTGTGGCAAATTTTAACTTGTTGTTTTTTTTACTTCAAATTAACTGGAGGAAATCTTATTTTATTTTGCCCCCAAACTGGAAAGTTCGATTACCAACAACTATCAAATGACAAAGTAAACACCAGAGTATAGACATTGATGAGGCGTGTGATCAACACCTCCACTTCTCACTCTTCATCAGATCACTGGCTCTGCTGTATTTTAGTTCATCAGGCTTGTGTTTCTGTCTAGTAAGCAGACTCGAGATGAAGCCTTATAATAATAGATGGTAAATGCTTGACCTGACCACTTGAACCATGTTGAACTGAACACAAAACAGAGTCTAAGACCCTGAGCTTCTGCTGTTTATTTATTAAATAGCCCACAGTTAGTTGAAATGTCTGATAATCTAAACACAGCGTGACTTCCTTAAAAGCCCTGCATATATAAACAGGCCGTCCACAGAGAGCTAAGTGTATACAGTAGATTCAGTCCTGCGATTTTAAATAAAGTGTCCTGTCATTAGAGTATAATTTTAAATAAAGTTGTGTCCCTGATAGATATCATCAGACTGAACTTGTTCAGGTTTTGTAAACATGCTACGTCAACACTAGGGGAAGGACGGAGTTACAGGAGAAAATTGGCCAGCAGTAAGAATCTCTTACTGTGGCTACAATAATCTCACAGATAAAGAAATCCGACGACAATATCAAGCGCCTCAGTATCGTAAATACGACCTAGTAAAGATTATTATTATTCTGACCAATGACTCCAGACCTTTAAGTCTCAAATGCTCTATAATCGGGTTTATAATACGTTCAATCTCTTGTTTTGATACACTGATAACAAGTAAAAATATTTATAGCAGAACATTAGTGTTTAATAGGAAGCGTCACTCATATCAGCTCATAAAAAACTCCACAGAATAATCTGTGGTTCCCCTCAGCTCTACAGAGCTCGACACATTTAGGTCACTTTTTTTGGTTTCTGGTCACCATTCTAATCATTTTTATTTCAAGCCCCAGAAAGCAGATGTTTTCTGTAAAAAAAATAACTTCTCATAAATCAGCAGACAGACACAGTTTGCTGGTATGTTTCCCATTAATTCCTAAGACTTGGGTGACCCGCCATATTCTAAATTGTCCTGCCACAATTTCATAATGAACCCATAACTTTTTAGCACTTCTCTTAACAACATAAGAGATCTCTACCATAGAGTTGTGCTCAGTTGCCACATTAAATAGCTGTATAGCACTATTTGCTGCATGCTTGATCGCTCTATCGCGCTACCTTGTGCTCACACTGTGAAAAAACTTTTCACAGTGCACAGAGTGAGACCAAATAGTCTCAGCTGCAGTTCTGTGTGGACCCATAAGTGGCATGCAATGCAGTTTTCTCTGTCATGTGAGAAATTATTTTTCCCTCTTTGAGTCTGGATAGTGCAAACTGACTGGATTGGAATTTCTAAAGTAGTACTGTGATGCTGTACCAGTCTGTACTAATAAAGATAAGAACTGGACCATTCATATTGCTGCTAGAAGTTAATGTTCTTGATATTGCAGGAGGCATAACATTATTGGTTCTGCTTTCCCTTAATGTGAGCCATATATTCCCTGTCTTGCTGTTGTGGAGTGCAGCTCAATGCTGACTGAGCAGATGTAGAGAAAAATCTATCAGGAGATACATATTTTAGCTATCATTTCAATCACCGGGCTCTTCTACTAACAGATACGTTTTTCATAGGATCTCAATTGGAATTCAAGAAAATTGATTGTAGCTTATTTGCTGCGGTGGTGAAATAGTAAAGAAAGGTTGTCTCTGCCATGACAGGTAAAAAGTTGTACAGGTCGTATTCAGTATCAGGAAATCTTTTAGTCGAGTAACTTCACATGGCATAAACCTGCTTTTCCAACATGGCTGCACAATATACATATATGTAACAAGGCTAGGGGAGGGGGTAATATTGCGAGAAGAAAATCCTGAAGGCAGAAGGCAGAGAGTCGTGAAGGCAAACAGGCAAACATGATCGTGAAGCTTAGGGAAATAAAGGTCACTCAGACAACATCCACACTGATGTTTCATTTGAAAATGGTGTTTGCAAACTTAAATTATCTTTGTCTATCCAAGCATTATGGAGTGTTAGTAGTTTGGACACCAGGCGTATCTGAAGCATGGTTGATGCATTTTTAAACGAAAACGCAGTAGTGTGGACGCAGCCTCAGCAAAAACTAAAATCCCATTCGAGTTGCCCATAAATGGTTTATAGTTTTTTTCTTACTAAGTTATGACTTTGAGGATATTTAAGTTTTTTCTTACCGAATAATGTTTGTCTCAGAAATGTTTGCATTTACAATCTCAGCAAATTTCTCAAATATTTCCTTGCAAAATCAGCCCCCTTCCCCTGCGCTGGGATTTTTGTTTTACCTACGATGTGTCCTCTGCTACATCACACACAGTTTGTTGATTCTCACCTCTAGTTTGCCTTTGGCCTTTGTGTGTCCAGTGTGTTTGACGTTGCCTCGGCCTGTCTTTCTGTCTGCGGTCTGTCACCCCTGACTGTCCCTCTCTGACTCACAGCAGTCATCTAAGCTATACAGCCGCTCAGCCAGTGGAAGAACGCTGGGCATGGTGCCAGTCAGCCGGCCGGGGCGCCAGTTGGGCAGTCCATCAGTACCATTAAAGACATGTTATCCACCCAAGTGTATCCGTCTGGCCCTGATCACCTGTCTGTCCCTTCTCCCCATGCTGCCCCCCAACTCACTCAGGGACCCTGGGTAAAGTGCACACAGTCCCCGTCTTGCTTTATCAGCACGGCTCCCAGGCATCCAGCCTGCTGCGTTAGGTCTCTTAAAACACATACACAAATAAATGAGGAGGGTGCTGGAAATAACTACTTTCTCATCTCCAGCCAAGGTGCCCTGCTGGTCAGGTCATTGTCTTTAAAGGGACAGGGGTCTAGAAAAAGCAGACCACTGCTGACCTCGACCCATTTTTTACCCGGAAAGAATAGAAAGTCAGCAAAGTTAATTCAGTCCTCCTGTTATACAAAATAGATTATATGTTCTCCCGAGGCTTCAAAGGACTATTTGTTTCCTGTTATGACTTGGTGCTTTTATCATCGCAGCTAAAAATACTGCTGTTGCTCTGCTGATTCAAAATACCGATTTATACTGTGTCTTGTCCTCATTCAATCTGCTTTAATTTAATAGTTGCTGCTTTAAGGATTTGATGATGTTTAGATTTTGAGTGTCACAATTCTAAAGCAGATATTTTCAGCTATTAGCCTTTGGTACACAAACACCAGTTCTAGCCCTTTTTGGTCTGATTTTGGATCTAGACTTTGAAACCACTCTCTGCAAAGTGAGAAAAAATAACACAAGGTAGAGTCTTAGATATCTAAAATGGATAATATAAGTGCACCCTGCTGCCATGTGACCCTAACTAACATTAGCAGTGGAAAATAAAGGTTTTAAATTTCAATCAATGTGGACAGAACTGTCACAGTGGTGTCCACATTTTGGCCCTCAAACACTCAACATATGGCAGCAATTATTAAAAAAAAAAGACACACATAGTAGTCAGGTTTTGAGACTAGAACACACGGGCAAATCAGTGACAGACAACATAACAACATCTGACAGAGGACTGGGAGTGACTGATGGGTAGACATTTTGAGCTGCGAGTGCTCAGCGAGGATTTGCAGATGACAGGTATGGACTTACTGCCTGTCAAAGAATCAACACACTCTAAAGTTATAAAGGTAGATAGAGCTGTAGCAGCAGTAAACCAAATGAATCTTACGTTATTCAGAAGAATGAAATATGAGAAGGTGCTCCATGTGTGTGTAGTTATAATGTAGTTAATTTAGCCAATGAATTAAACTAGGTTAGCTAATAAGAATAAGGGCACTGTGTGTAGGAACATTAGATTTTGGGTTATTCCAGAGAGGAGCTGTGACTTGAACTGTTTATTTATTTTCTCTTCTTATATAATGGCTGCTATGGTATGAATGATAGTCTTAAGGCCTCTGTGCATCGACAGCGATGTGTATTTTGCATGACTATTCACATTTAGTGCAATGGAATTTAGTGAATAAATTATAAGGATAAAATAAACCAGGTGACCAGGTGCTCATTTTACCTAATGAAAAACACAAAAATAAATGAAATGGTTTATTGATGAAGAGAGGAGAACGTGGTTTAGGAGCTGCTTGTTTCTTGTTTCTTGCTTCTTCACCACACATTTCAGGTTGTCAAGACAGTTTAAAGAACTGCTACATCAGCTGGCAAATGGAGATAAAAGTTTGTTTTGAGTATTTTATTTGAGGAATGTCCCTTTTGTATATATTTGCTTCGTTCATTTTCATTCAGGAGTTGGGCCGCTGTATAGAACAGTCCAAAACATGCATTCTGATCACATGTCCTCATTGAGCCCATGGCAAAGAACATCGATCTGGACCTGAAAAAACAAAAGCTTGCATTGGATACTAGATCCCAAATAATCAAAGATATGAAGGAAAAGATTCAACCAGCAAACGCTTCTCGTTGCTTTTCAGCTTTCTAAACTTTGCGAAAAATCTCCTCATTCTACTATATCACTAATCACTCGAGTTACACCCAAATTGAATATGAAGTGAATTCTAAATAAAAGGCACTGACTCATCAACAGGCAGCAGCTGTAGGAAGAAGAACTAACCCTGTGAGGTCCTTCAGCATTGAAACATTTCTGTGGTGTCATTATTGGTGGCAGCTGAACGAGTTTGATGAACCTGTTCAAACATTTTCATATGAGCTGGAGCTCTGTGCAGTGACTGAAGGTCAAGAAGTTCTGAACAGATTAAACAAGGTTTAACCCAAAGAACAACAGTCGCGTTGAATTTCTTAGCAAGAGAATCCTAATTTTCCTTCCATATGACTTAATGTGATTGAGTGTCTGATTTTAAAATGGATCAGGCCAGAGTGAGAAATTGGAGTGGGCTCTTACTTAAACTGCAATTGTTTCCTTTCACAGCAGTGATCCTGGAGACTCAACAGTTGAAGGCTGAAGGCATGGAATGGGATACGCAGAAGGTAAGGCAATTACCGTCACCATAGATATGAATCACACTTTTTGGCCTTTTTTTTCACACTTAGAGCAGAATCAGCCTTGACAACCTACACCTCATCCACTTACATGAAGGCGTTCATCTATTAACGTACCATATTCATTGATTTTGAATACTGGCTAATGCAAATGGAAAATGGTTTTCTTGCTTCGACTTGAATCACAAATCTCTCCTACCCTTAAATTAACCATTTCTTAACCAGTGACATAGAAGAAACTACACATTTTTTCACTGAAAATCTATTTATTCAGCACAATTGCAGCATTATCCTGTTGTTAAACGAGGGAAACACAGTACAGACGCAACCAAATGTAACTCTTACAGAATTCATCACCTCCATCATCAACTAATTTCAGAATCAGGATGAATTTCTGTCAAATCTCTTGTATATCTTCTGCAGTTTGAGGGCTGTCATAACGACTGATTAATTTCTTCAGTGATCAAAGATCTAGCTCTCAGCTAATCAGATGGATTCCTTTGGTTGTCTGAGAGTAAGTCACCCCATCGTAAAAGATGAACAACTTTAGGGGTGTCACATCAGAAAAGGGTTAGGGTTAGGCTTAGGGGTCTCACTTTGGAAGGCTGACAGTATTTTTGAGTTAAAGGGACTTCCTACCACTAATCCAACCCAGTCTCATCTCAACACGTGTAATAGCTACGTTGCTTCACTGGGCAAAACGTAACAATTTGAGACGCCAAATTGTGATGTGCCTACGTTTTTGTCTGCCCGTTGCTTTGTATTGGACAGTGCCCACGTCACGTGACTCTCGAATTCACGTCTGCGAAAACGTTTCTAGCAAGAAATTTCCCCTTTGCTAATCATAATAAAAACATTTAATTTGGACAAATCCGTTTCATCTTTATCTGTTGGATTTGAGGTTGTTTTGACTCACTTTGAAACTTAGATGGATGTAATGGATGCATTCAAATTTTCTGGATACTTCCTGTCTCCCTGCGTTTTTGTCATAATGCAGAGAAAAGAGACAGATGTACAGTATTCCTCACTCACTTTGACCACCGCCTTTTCTGTTGCCTTGCACATCTCTTACTTTGAATAGTGTTCTTTAATAAGTCCCTGTCAGTCCATCTATATTTTATACACGTGCTACTTGTCATCAACCTTATTTTAACCTTTTTTCATACATTTATTTGACAGTCAGTGGTTGTCAAGTGCTCTGCCCTAAGCTGATCGCTGTCATTCCACTCAAATCTTTCTATGAAAGTTAATGTTAATCTAAACGTACTGGGGAATACTTCCTCCATCTTTCCTTGCCAAACACCTCTCAGTGGTATTGTGTGTGATGGCAAGCTGCAGCAGTTTTAGAGGAAGGAATCATTGTTCTTCTTGAGGGCTTAAAGAGCTCGAGGAAGTCATTGACAGCACTGTTCTCCCCTTTCCTTTCCTTCCTTCCTGTCTCCTTCTTTCTTCCCTCACTGTTATCATCAGTCTGTATGAAAGTGCATCACAATGTTCCCATATAGCTAAATACACCAGAGAACTCAAGTACTTTGCAAGATAAATGATTCACAGTTGGAGAACAAGTGGCGTTGTAGAGCCCTCTCCACTGATACATTTAGTTTCTATTATAAAGGGCTGATATAGGCCTTTTATAACAGTGCAGATCATTTGTTTAGTCTTATTCACTTTTTGTAATTTATAGGTGTGATTCCACTTCATTGATTACATATTTACAGTACTGTAGAATTGATGGCTCTTTGTCTATAAGATCAGAATGATGCATTGCATCATTTTGTTTGTTCGACTGAAAGATGCATTGTATTGGCTGGATTCCCCTGGCTTACACATTTATTGGACTCCCAGTTTGCTGACAATTGTGGTCAGCCAGCTGTATTAAGAAACAATACTCAGAGCAGTTGGTTTTCTCAAGCTGAATTTTATAACTTGCAAATGGAGAAAATGTCAGGGCACAGCATAGAAAAGGTTTTTTTTTTTTTTAAATTAAATTATCCAACTATCCAATAGGCCTACTAATAATTAAACATTGACACACTTTAACAGGAACCTCTTTAGTCCTGTCAGGAAAGGTAAAGTTGGTCTGCAGGAATACTCCAGCCATGAGTTCTGTTCATTAGGGCCAAACACAGAGCGGTGTGTGGACCCTGTTAAAGTACAGTAGCTAAAGGTGCTTGAAAATGCACAAATCTTTGTGCAAAATTCAGATTTAAAGATAGATGTCTTCTACAGGGGTGTTGCAAAAGTTTAAAAAAAATTACAATAAAACCTCAGAAACAAATCACCCTGTTTTGAATTGCCATTTGTGTCATACTTTATTTGGTGAGTCATAATGCTGGATTGCAAAGCTTTTCAGTTTTCATTGAACATTATGTCTGTGGATGAAATGAATAAAAATATATACAACTTTCTAAGGAAGGCATTTCCTGGATGTATTTGGAATAATGATATTGAAATATACGATGATGTTGATTGATCTCAACTATTGCTCTGTAAGCCTTCAAAAGTCATATTTTGCAGGGATTCTCTTCATCCCTGCATTGCTTCTACATTTCTCTTCTCCTTGCCGAACCCCTCCCATCCTCTATTCTGTGATGCCCCTTTTACTATTCCCCCTGTGTCCCATGCAGAACAAAAACAGCAGTTTATTATAAGTGCAACTTTACCCTCAAATATTTCAGCGAACTGTTGCCATTTATGTATTCATAAAATGATGGCTACAAAGAGAAGGTTGCAGAGCTTTTGGCTGACCAAAAATTATATTTCACCAATATACAGAATAAATTTGAATTCAAAATAAAAAGCAGAAATCTGTTATGTTCTCTTTTCTTTTAATATACCCTTTTCCCTGTCCTGCACAGATGTGTACCATCTTTTCATTGCACATCTGCACAGGCCAAGTTACCATCCAAGTTTTATACATTTTTTTTCTCTTTTTCTCCTTTGTTTTATTTAGCAAAGGCTACCCTTTTGCTGTAATGACAGCCTGCTAGCACATCCTGTGGCCCTCTGCCATTCAGTTGTGTGGGGAGGGCTTCCTGGCAAGACTTGAGACAAGTTTCCAATCTGTATTGAGCTGTATAACAGTTTGATCAAAGCAGACCTGATCTGGATACACCAATGAGGGCAATCACCGAGCCTGTACTCATTATGAGGGCAATTACAGTTAATAATGCCGTGTTAACTGTCAAATTGTAATCTAACAACTTCAGTGGCACAGAATGGTGTTTACTAATCACTGGACATCTTCCCCCAAAAAGATCACCTGTAGACTCTACATAGTTTAAATATAGGATTTTTATATTAAACGTTGTTTCTCTACCTGTGACCCGTCTTCAAACTTCTGGCTCTGATAATAAAAGGTACATCTTGAAGAATGCTTAAGAACTATCACTGATGTTAATAAGGAGCAGCGGCACACATGATTCGGCTTATTTTTAAGTAGGGTTGAAGGTATTAGTGTGGGTGTAACTAGGCGAAATTGGGTTGAAATAATCTAGACAGGCACTTGTGATAAAATTATATACCGTAGGTCAAAGTCAATTTTATTTATATAGCACATTTCAAACAACTTGGTTGTATAACATACAACAAGGAAACAGTAACACATAATGCGTCAGAGTACAAGTAGTAAAATAAAATCAGCTAGAAAGTAGCATAATTTAAATTAAAATAAAATAAAGGATATACAATAATAAACTAAAATCGGCTGGGATAAAACATACTCAACGCAAGGAGAAGGCCAAGAATGAAAGATGTGTTTTTAGTAATGATTTGAAGAGGGGGCTGATCTAATACGGAGTGGTAAGCTGTTCCGCAAGTTTGGGGCGGCTACCCTAAAGGTATGATCACCTCTGATTACGAGCCTGGTTTTAGGTAAGTCCAGGAGGAGCTGAGTGGCTGACCTCAGGGGCAGCATATATAAATAGAATAGGATGGGGCCTAGAACGTATCCTTGAGGGACACCAGGTTGGGCCGTCCCAGAGGAGTTATCACCCACGTAGACAGAGAAACTCTTATCTGTTAAATATGACTGAATCCACCTGAGTGCTTCAACTTTAATCCCTACAGAGTTCTCCAAGCGTGGCAACAGGATTGTCTAAGAGCACCAGGACAGCAGTTTCCTGAAACAACAGTTAAAATCAGGTTGTTAAAAAATCTTAAAAGAGCTGTTCCAGTGTTATGACAAGGTTTAAAACCAGACTGGAACCTCTACATTTTTGCAGCAGAGTGAGAACTACCTTCTGTAGGACTTTGGTGAAGAAAGGCAGCTAAGAAATGGGCCTGCAGTTAGAGAGAACAGAGGGATCAAGATTTTCTTTCTTTAGCAAGGGCTGCATAACTATATATTTAAAGACAGCTGGGACATAACCAAAGAGAAGACAGGTGTTTATCAGTGGCAGAGTACATGGGCTAACAGTGTCAAAGACATCCTTAAGAAGATGAGCTGGGATTCTATCTGAGGCGCAATTTGTGGGCTGCAGATGGTGGACCACCTTGGATAGGGAGGAGATTGATATGGGTTCAAACTGATCCAAGACAGCTGAGCGCATAGGTGGAATAGGGAGGTCATCGTTAGTGGGCATAGTTAAAGATGATCTGAGAACAGAGATTTTCTCAACATAGAATTGAGGAAAAGAATCAAAGAGGACAGATGTAGGTAGCATAAGAGCAGAATTACGGGGATAGTGAGAGCATTAAATTTTTTTCAAAGAACCTGACACCTGTGATAGTTGTTTTAGACCAAATTAGATTTAAACTCTGTTTTCGCTGATATTCAGCTTTCCGATAATCAGATAGACCCTGAGTGTCATTTCATATGGGTGCGTCCTTTTACCACCTTCTCTCAGCTTGCAGACACACATGGCTGTATACATCCAATGGGAATTTACAAACATACATTAGTGTCAATAATTACTTTTCTACATATTGCATAAGACCCAGCTAGTTTAGTAAGTTGACAAATAATGATGCCAGACAGCCAAACCAAACTTCAACAGTTCATTACACTTTGGCTTCTTTAGACATATCAAGCAGATTTTCTAACAGAGACTGTACATTTCCAATGGATTAACATTCAAATGCAAATACAAATGCATTATAACACTAGCCAAGCTGGTAGATAGCTAGATTTTTATAGTGCTTTATTCAAAAGAACTTTCCTTCATGACCTTTATTCATTCATTCGCACACCTATGACAGTTTTCAGGATTTAATAGGTGTTTGTCTTACCATCAGGATCATTTAGAGCTCAGTGTCTTTCCAAGAAAGACAATACAAAAATTAAAACTAAAAACAAAAGCTGCACCAGACACATAGCTCAAAATAGTTGTATTAAGTCTCTTAATTATTCACGGATGTGGTTTGTGTTTAAAACATGAAATAAACCTATCAAAGTGCAATCTCCCATTCCCAGCTTGGTGAATTGGTAATACAGTGGTGGATATACCAGATACGCCCAAAAATAATACTTGTCTTCAAGGGAAACTGGTCTGTTGATCACAAAAATTGGCAATTTCATTCATCATAATCGCACCATGTCTCTGTGTGTGTAACAAGCAGAATGTGCTGGCGTTGTTGATCCCCCTAGGTGCATAATACTATCTTGATAATTGTGTCCTTAAAATAACAGAGGAATACTGCACCACTGACTTCACACCAGGTTATTTTACACTATCTGGTAGAACAAATTATTTCTTTATTTCTAAAGGAAGTGCCTGTGCGATCCTTAAAAATCCACTCTATGTTAGAGGGTGAGTGATCAACAATTTTTGTAACTTTCAAAAACCAAGAACTTCCCAAGCACCAACGTCACACAGTGATTGGTCAGGTGTGAAGGGATGAGATTGAATTTCACTCTCAAGCTCTGTGTTTTCATTCTCCGCACATCTGCAACTTTTGTCTAAACCATGAATGCCTCTGAGGAGACTGTCTACAAGTTACCCCCATTTCAACAAATCTGATACTATGACTGCCGGTTTTGAGTATGGCCATTTTGAATAGCGATTAGGTCTGCCTTCAGATACGTTCTGACGACACATCGTACAAACTGCCACCAAACCAGTCAATGTGCTCAAGACCTTCCACTTCACACGAGTTGTTAACTTGCAACATTAAAATAGGCCCATGTTCCTAAAGTGAATCATGAAGCCATCGTGCTCCAGCTACCTGTCTACCTGAATAATTCTGGGATTTTGTTTATTGTTGCCAGACCAAACTACAAATAGTTTGCTTTGGGCATTTAACACATTTAAGCTGTTTTTGCAGTACATAGGTACCAATGGTCACTTTAGGTGCCACGACTAGTACGTGTCAGTGTTCTGCATTTTTACCTATAATCTGGATTTGTTTTGTTCCATCACATAATCATAACTACTGTATAGTTTGTCTTCAGTTTATTGTGTATATATTCCCTTAAGCCAAATATGCCATGTACTGACACTGTAGAAAGTAAAAAATACAATTAAGAAAAACGTCATTCAGGGTTTTCTCAGCTTTCTTTTCTGGTAAAAGACTTGACAATGAATGGAGACTGGAGAGGAAAGGCAAATACAAAAAAGGAAGGCCATATAACACTTAAACCAAATACACTCCTGAGAAGCCATGGAAACAGGAGGGAATTGCCCCACATATCCGGAAACATATCCATGTGTGGGAAGAAGAATAGATGTTAGTATTTTCCACAGTGAAAACGGTCCTTGGACTTAATCTTGAGCATTTCGTTGGGCGATTTCATGTTAGGATGCCTCCTTAGCTGTAAGGTTTGTATTTGGCTTGCTTTATTCTGGCCTTGAAATAACCCGAGTGACGATCAGACATTTCTCTTTGTGTTTTTGTCTCTGGGTCAATGCCAGACTCCCTCGCTGCTGGCTCTGTGGAATTTTTGTCAGCGTACTTGTAGGGCAAATGTCACATTGTATTTTCTGAGGAATGTGAATGCCACTGATAGTTGAAGGTATTCTCTATTTTCTACCATGAGATGGATTTAAGCTGCTTTATGGGGTGTAGCAGTAAATCTGATTAACTACTACGCCCAGCTTTTGAGCTAATTTTCAGTATGTGCAGTTCCCTTCATGGAAAGCTCTTAAGCAGGAAACAAATTTGTCTTAAAACATAAAAATTAACACAAGCACTTGGTTTTTCTCTTGAATTAATTTCAAAGCGCTGCTTCAGCAGCAGCAGCAGCAGACAGTGTCTGGAAATGCATGGTGGGTATTGGTGTGTGTGTGTGTGTGTGTGGGGGGGGGGGTGTACGTCAGAAATTGACTGGCAGAGTAATGAATGGCAGGCAGCCAGGTTGTCAGCTCACAGCAGCTGTCCTTCATGGGGGACTGGTACATGAAAACAACAGAAAGAAAGAAGGAGCAAGGGGGGACGAAAGAGAAGGATGGCAGAACTGCAGTGTTTCAAAAATCCTGCAACCAGATTAAATGCCTTGGAAAGATTGCTATTTGCTACGTTATGAATAATAATTGAAAGCAAGTTACAAACCTGTTTCGTCCATTTAATTTACTTAGATTAATTGGCCTCACATTTATTTGGTTACACTTAGCAGACTTTATTTCGGTTAAACTTATAGTGCTATCAATTCTGACATGCAAGGTCATGTTTTCCTCTAGCCTCAACCTACAGGTTGGGTAAGTTGCTACTATTCAATAAAACATATACAATGGTAAAACTAAACTAAAACTACTACTTTACTATAAGGATATTGAGGAGGGTACTCCAGTTTTCTAGGTGGTTATTGAATTGGCTTCAAGTTTACAGCCTACAATGGTTTTGGGAATTTTAATTGCAACCAACTATGTAAAGTGTAATCAAACACTAGTTCAAATCTTGTTTCTCCTGACCTCCAGTGGTTGATGTAAATGTGGAAGTCAGGGTGTGGTCGCTACAGTATGACATCACTGCTGACTCAGTTATAGGCCTAGCCCCCCACAGCCACAGTGGGTGTGGTAGATCAAACAGGACTGTGGGCTTGGTTGGCCAATCATAGTTTGCAAAATACAATTCAAATATGAAATGATGTATCAAATGTTCTCACTATGTGTTGGACTGATGGTGGCTGATAGTGTGATTTAAGGAGATTTTTCGTTGCAGCATTTTCATCTGCTAAAGGCTGCAGCTATACAAGGCTCTTAATAAAAACAAATTTTAGGCAAAAAATATAAATTTTATCATAACATGTTGTATGCTATCATATTATATAGTTTTTTTATGAAATATCAAACATAATCCAGTCGAGTTTGGGTATCTATAGGCAAAAATATATATACAGCAATGTCTTAAGTTGACACTTAAAATGTTGGTTGGCAGAAAATATTTTAAAGAGTAGAGTTTTGATGTTAAACATATTTTGTTTTATCCTTAAGCAAACTCTTGCATCTGTTAGGAAACTGTTTAGTGATCACATTTGTTTTGTGAACCGGTGTGAAAGGTTTCCATTTAGCTTTTCAGCTTTTGGAGATCCTCCAGTTCCTGTCGCTCTCTTGTGTCTAACAGAACATTTCGCCCTAGAAAAAACACTTGAATGTGTTTTGCTTACCAACATGTGTTGAAGAGAGAAAATCAGCTATTCAACATTCAACCTCTCAAAGTTAACACAAAGTTAACTGTTTGAAGACCTTCAAACGTACAATAGATATTCAACATCTCGTCCTATATTCTAAATGATTGAAGCTGGATGCATCCAGTGACTGCTATGAACAGGATTGCTGACAACAAGGGAAAGACTTTGTGACGGCGAGAAAAGACAGCTGACTGGAGGAAATAGACCCCACCGGGGCTGGCATGGATTAGCTACCCATACTGGCAGGATCCAATACAAATTGGTATTTGGAGACACCCACTAATGGCTACGAAAGCAACTAAACGAAAAATACCCCCAGAGTCTGCGAGAGTGGAGTGGAGTGGAAGACAACTCACTAACAGACCACACGGCTAATGACCCTGAAATGGAAATGACTAAGAGGAAGGCAAGCACAATTCAAGAAGCTAACACGACAGAATCTGACAAGAAGCTCCAGGTGTGTCTATGTGGCTGGAGGAAAATAACAGTGGCAAGGGGCCTAAAAATACACCAAGGAAATAAAGAAGTGCTTGATCGGAATCGAGCGGGGATCTCACATTGATCAGTACCTTCTAAGAAATCCATCCAGTCGGTCGAGTGAATTCCTGCCACTGGACTCGACCCAAATTTCGCAGGACATCAGTCCCCCTGTGTCTGAGGAAGTTAGGCACAGAGGCAGTAGCAGAAGACGGTATAGAGCCCACACAGCCAGGAAAACAAACAAGGGAGATGAAACCTTTACAAACCAAACCAAAAGTGAACTGGCCTGGAGCTTCAGAAAAATCTAAATGGGAGGCCATCAATGCAGACCTAAGCACTATCCTGGAACACTTGAGACAAAACTTGAGAGGATGGGTATATTCATCTAAGGCTACGGAGCTGAACATTTTGGAGTGACACAGAAAAAACGGGTAACATGAACAATGGAAACCAAGTCCAGAAGGCAGCTGGAAATAGAACGCTTGGTACAAGAGAGGAGGCAACTAAAAAAGCAGTGGAAAAAAGCCTCAGAAGAGCAGAAGAAAGGAAATTAACATACTGCAGGAGAACATCAAGAGCAGATTGACAACCTTGAGGCGAGCAGAGTGTCTAAGAACAGCTCGGAAAAGAAAAGGACGAGCAAGAACTTGTTTCATTATGGACCCTTTAAAGTTGTGAAAACTCTGCACCACCAAGAAGGGAGGAACCCTGAGGACCTCGAAGCAGGACATAGACCTGGAAAGAACACACTCTGGTCGAAAGAGACATGATCCAATAGTTTTTCAAACTGATATCCCACCCATTGAGCATCCAGAACACCAAATGGATGTGAGCCCTCCGAAAAGGAAAGAAGTGGCGAACAAAGTGTCATCAGCCCCAGGCCCAAATGGTATCCCGTACAGGGTTTACAAGAATGCTCCTGATGTTCTGGCTTCTTGTGAAATAATGAGTGGTGAAGCAAACAATACCCAAAGCTTGGCGGTGCTGGTGGAGTACTGATAGCAAAAGAGGAGGAGTCCTCAAACATCAGCTTAAAACCCGCCCATCAGTCTCATCAATGTAGAAAGCAAGAACTTCTTTAGCATCATAGCCCAAAAACTGGCAAGCTATCTGGTGAAAAACCAGCTGGTGAGTTGCACCGGTCCAAAAAGCTAGAATTCAAGGTTCTCTTCATTTATGGAGAACCCATTCCAATGGTGTCTGAGAAACCTAGAAAAAGCTTGGACGATGCTATGATGCAAACCTCAAAGACTACGAGGAGATCCACCAACTGCAGCAGGATGTCAACAGAGGCCTTAAGAACTTCGACCAGTCTATGCTTCCTGGCAAACTAAAGGCCAATTTATGCCTCTCCGTTTCTTCTATTACGGATAGATAAGACCGCCCTATCCGTCGTGAAACGCCCTCTCCGAATGCTTCGTACAGCTTTTCGTACACGTCTGATTTTTCTAACTATCCGTCTTCATGTTTGAGACCCGACGGACCGCTCTTGGCTGTGATTGGTCCGCGAACGACATCATTTCCGTATGACGTCATTTCCGTATTTCCGGACCTCAAACTTCCTGTTTACTTCCTGTTAACTTCCATGTAGCATCAAACCCAAACACAACTATGATTCTACGATTAATGTGACGTGTGTGTTAAGCCAGCGGAGTTGTCCGGCTGACGGTGGCTCGTTCGAGCACTGAGGGCATGTGTGCACGGTCACAGACGGTTATAACGAGCTTTCAAAACGGCGCTAGCAGGCTAGGCTAGCCACCATGCTAACTGCGGTGGTAACAGTGCAAGAACCCGCCGTCACGACTTTAATTCCACTTCTATCATGACACTGTTTCTATAATACCGTCAGGTTAGAAGCAAACACTGGATAGTAGTAGTTAGTGTCGGGAGTCCCTGCTGACTGTGTGTGGAAGCTGGGGGGAGCTAGGTCCGTGTAGCTTCTAGCTACATGTAGCCTCAAGCAGATTCAAGCTGTGGAATCAGCAACACAGTTCGGAAACAAGACCGGGGAACCGCTGCGCTAAGAAACGATTACATCAGCATTTTGACCCGCTGGGTGTCACTTTATTTAGTTCTGTTAGTTGCCATGGTTCAGTGTGTGGGACGCAAGCTAACATGTCAACAGAGACACGTGGACTTCTTCTTCCCAAATGGGGTAGGCTTCTCTGAGCTCGTCTTCCGTTGCGCCACCTATGGGTTTGGCGGTGAATTTTTTCCGGACGTAGACTGACGGAGAAGTAAAAATCAAAAAGAGTCTTTGCCCCCTGCTGAGAACTCTCCGAGAAACGGACACGTAGTAGTATATAAGAGCCTTAAAGCTCTGGTGCTGACAGTTTGGCCTGTTACCCCGACTAATGCCCCAAGATGCTAGGGACATGCACCCAGGTCTGATCAGCCTGTGGTGGGCGTGTCCTGAAATTACAAGACCAAAACACTTGATGACGCTAAGGTACACAACTGAGGTTATGTCACTAACATTCGCTGGTGGCCAATAACACCTGCTGACATCTACTGGTAGTTGGTAACCTAAATTGTGCAGATGACCAACAAACGTACAAAGGATATTTAACATCTTGACCGATATTCTAAATGTGCCAAAGTTTGCACTCAACATAATATATAGGCCAAATTACTTGCATAGCAAAATAACAATAATTATATGAATGTATGAAATTCAGATATTGCATTTTTAATGTGATTATTATAATCATTATTATATTAAATTTGTCACATATGAGCTAATAAACTTGGGTTTAACCTAAAGTCAGATTTTATTGCAGAGGAACTAGCACATGCTTTGCCTGCCCACCAATCAGAAGTCAGAAATATTTGTTTGATTTGTTCTTTATTTTGTAACATAATACTGATAATACCGACAAAACATTAAAAACCCTTATTTTATTTTGTGATTTAATTTATTTTACTAGAACACTGGCCCATAAATCTGGTTTATCAACACTTTGATCTAATGCTGTAAATAATATTTTATATTTCACTTTTTATTTAATTTTTTTGAAATGGGACTGTAATCACAGCCTTGTTCACTGTTTCAACCAAAATGCGAGGTCGGTGTTTCATAAATTCCAATGCAGTGTTGAAAAACATCATAGTTTCTTACCTCCTGAATCCGCACAGCTCCTTTGATTGTCAATAAAAGAAGTAATTGTGATTTAAAATCATCCTTTACTACACGTTATACAAAAAGATCCACAGACCCCAGCATTGATGCTACCTGACAGGCATGGCTGAGCACCAAATGAACCCTGGGTGGGGTTTAGTCCAGCTGCAGCTTTTATTTTCAACATGAATTTACACGTCCTTTGTGAATAAAAGCTATCTTCGAACATTACTATTCCATTAGGAGCTCATAACAATATTTTACATTAATATCACCTGTATCTATGGACATAAATGTATTTGACTGCACATGCTCCAATATAGCATTGGATTATAACATTTAGATGTATACGTATTGTTATCATTGCGTATTTATGAACACGGCATCAAACAATTGCTATGAACATGTGCTTTTCTTCTCTGCTCTTCACAGCAACCTTTGGTTTTGCTCCTTTGCTTTCACTAAGTTTAACGGCAGCTGGCACACAGTGAGCCATCGCTGCGGCGCTGGCGCTCTGCTGCAGACACACTCTCTCCTCTCCCTGCTTTTTATTGACCCATGATTTGACAGCATGGACCACAAATGCCCCCTTTCCTCTTATCCCCACTTTGTATTGTCCTCTCATGAAATAGCTGACATGTTTATGTTTATTCTTCCTATCGTATTATTCTGTCAAGTCTTCCCATTTCCTGTAGGGCGAATAAGATAAAGCTAAAACTATCCCCCAGGGGCAGGGTGAAAAAAAAGATTAAACACAGAAAATAAGGACCTACAGGAAATAATCTGAGAAATCGGGCTAATACCATTATGAAGACGTGTCTCTCAGACAAACAGGCAGACCGAAGGGACCGGAGACGGCGGCGGTAATGGCATTCGGCTTTCGGCAGCAGCACCAGCTGTGCCCGATCCAAATGGGCACCAGCAGCGATTCAGGCCAAGCAGGGTCAGATGAGGACACAAACACAGAGGCGGGAGGGGGGAGGGTTGCGGAGGTTGGCGAGGCGTGCAGAGAGATGGAAGGAGGAGGAAGAAAGGCAAGGAACGCTAAACGGGATTGTGAGGAAGGGGGGAGGGATATCGGAGGAGAAGATAGAACGAGGGAGTGTTTGGTATAACGGAGGAAACAAAAGAAACGCAAGAAAGCAAACAAAAGATTGGGCGTCGTGTTAGACAGATGAATGTGTTTGCCGTTGCAACCCGTGAAAGACGTTTGGGTAAACACTGACATCATGGAATCAGATTATTTATGTGATTTCATCCTTCATATTAAATTACTTGTATTACAATGAAATTCAAATACTGAGGGAAAACCATCTGTTGTTATATTTTTAAACGGTTAAACACTCAGCTAATCTGCTTCATCAGGTAACCAGCCCTTGAAGTTGTCACATTCACATTCAAATATTGCAAAATCCAGATTGGTGCTAGTTAGTACGTGACATCACCTTTCTCCAAATAAGCTGCGAGTATTGAAACCTCTGAAAAAGACCTGCAAAATATCTCACGTGAGAAAAATCTGTGCATCAAACGTCAGCAGAAAAACTTCATGTTCAAATATAACTTGTAGTGAGAATCTGATTGATGCACCAACTTTAAAATAAAATCAGTCCAGAATCCGCAGGAAGTACATACACACTGAAGGACCTAAGGGATTTACTTCTCATGTTGAGGCTCAGCGCCACTGCAGGAAGCAGTCTGCAGTCTGTGTGGAAAGGTGGGTTGAATGGGTACTGGTGGTGAATTGTCAATTAGTGAGTCTGACAGGAGACCAGTGGTTGCATTCAGGTTGACAGTATGGTAGTAACTAGCCATAGTTCAATATATGGGGTTATAGAGAATTCTTTGAAATATTTATCCTGTCGCTTGCTAGGGCTAGTAAAAAAAAGTATAAAACTATAATAATTGGCAGTTTTGACATGTTTATGACATGCTGTGTGCCAAAAGCCTTTGACCAATTCTGATGTTCCATATACTGAGGTTCAGTGACATTTTATGTTATTTCACTTAAATTAAGAAGTCTTTCTTGAGACATCGACCCATGGTATAGGGGGTAAGGTAAAAATCATAGGTGTGTAAAGGGAAAAAGATTTTTGGTCCGGTTAATATATGGGTGGGAGGGACATGGATGTCCCCTCATAATTACATCTCAATAAAATCAAACCCATTGTTTATAGCTGAGCTCTGAATGAACTTTCGCTTACCACAAAGACTTTCATTCTACTTTCTATCTACACTTCCCATCATGTCTGCCTGCAGCTCTGAATTCAATCCTCTTAGCTTTGTCTTTCCCAGCACAACAGAAAGATTCCCAAGACCAGAGCCAAACAAGATCACAGATAAACTTTAAAACCCTTATGAGGAAAACACTGTCATGGGGGGACTAAGCGTCCAAGCCAACAGATACTGATTAGTGGCTTTTGCAGAGGGTCTTTTACTTTTCTTGTAGTCTAATGCCAAAGAATAAATTAGTGAGCATGCCATAAATTAACAACCGTGCAGCACAAGAATGTTAAGAGCTTGGCATCCCAGTTAAGATTACTTAAACAATTGATACGTTCATTCCGTCGGGGTCCCCAGCAGATTCCCCTCTGCAATTAGGATTTACTTCTGTGATCCTCCTTTAAACGTGTTGGTTGTTTCTCTTCTCCATAGTTGTAGAATCCTTGCTATACAATGTTTACATAGCTTGATTTTCAACCCTTTCTACCCTCACTGTAAAAAGTCTTAGTTCTCTTCACCTCTAGGGATCCATAACAGAAATGCACCATTAAAGATGTACAACCTGGAAAATCAATGGTTTCCAAGAGAGCACTTTACTAAAACATCAAACTCTACATTCTCCTGTCCTTATCAAAGCGCTCTCAGTACAAACTTAGAGTGATGCCATGGTGGTCTGATGTTTAATGTTAACATTTACTGTGACCTGTATCTGTATGATTTTATTCATTGTGCAGCTGCCACTTGATTAGTTGACTGGATAAATGCATGAATACGCATCTCTACAAGTCTTTCTAATAACCCTGGTTGTATAAACTGTGTTTATATGCAATAAATCAAATCGTAGTAAACTATAATAACATTTTTGAGGAGGGCTCTCCCCTGTCTGTTTCCAAAAGCGATATCTTACTGTACCTTTGGTCGATTTACCACATGTCTCCTCTGGCTGCATTACATTCTGATCTCTGAGGTTGTTGTGAAGAGCTTGGTCTGTTTGCTTTCTGTATTATGGGAATTTTTTGAACAGCAGCATGAAACAAGAAAGAAATAATTCCTTGTTCCTTTAAAGACAAACACAAAAGCAGACAATTATCAAATTGTTGCCTGGAAACTTGAGGTAATGTCATGATGTCTAAATTTGACTTATTATTTTATTTTATGAAAGTGACTTTGAAATATTTTACCAGTATTTGGAAAAAGATCATTTAAACAAGATCTAGGTGCAGAAATATGTGATTGAGACCTGTTTTCTCATGATCAGAATTATAGACTTTTAGATTTTACAGGTTTTTGTGTGCTGGGATTGCACAAATCCTGATTAATGGGATCTGGGCCTTATATGTGGGCCAGCTCTGGGTTCGGCAACATGAAAATGTTTGAGCAATTCTAAAAAAAAAAAAAGAAGCTTGTAGCTCTACTCTCTAATGTTAGAGGAAAAGCCAGCATTGGTCGGTTGCGGTGCCGCCATTTTATGTCAAATGGGCTCTGAGGAAGATTAGGAGATACTTTTGTCAGACAGGCCTCGGCTGAATAGAGAGAAAGAAAGGGGCAGAGCAAATGAAACTGGACGATGAAGAGCCATGGGGAGACCCGGTGAAAGAAAGGGGGCTGAAGAGGGAGGGAGAGGAAAGCGATAGAGAGAAGGCCAAATGTGTCTGGGAAAGTTTTGGTGCTGAGGTACATTGTAGGAGACCAGACTGTGTGTCTGGGGGGTCTGAGGTGTGGATTAATGCCAGCGATTGGAGGAGGGCTGCCGCAGTTGTGCGTGACCAGAATATCAGGCAAAGGGAGAAGAGAGGAGAGAAGATGGAAAGAGTACAGACGCTGAATTTTGGAAAGGGGTGATATTGTGTGCCTGAAGACACTTCAAGACAAGCACCCCATTTTGTATGAAAGAAAAGTGGCAGTAAACATAAAAAAATGCACACTTGTGTGGTGTGGAACTGTTTAAGGTGTTGTTTGGATGAAAAGTTGGACGAGGATTAATCCAGTCTTAAAGTAGGAGGAAAACAGAAGGACAAGGAGGGCTCAATTAATTGTTCTATAATTCACCTCATTTAAAGTTGTTGGTCTGCTACAGTCACACCAGTTACAGTGCAGCATAGTAAAACCCACGTCTAGGTTCATCAGGTTTGTTTGAGGCCCAGCCTGTAATCCATCATCTTTGCAATGACACAAAGCACCTTTAATTTCCTAATAGGAGGCAACGTGAAGGGATTACGGAGACTGAACCCTGACTCATGCCAAAACCTTCAACAGTGAAATTTAATTAAGGAATATGTTTGTCTTTGTCATTCCCTGAAGGAAACTTGAGGATAGTTAGCTTTGTGCTCGGGGTCATGTTGAAACCAGTACAAGTACCAATACATCTTTGCCTTTAGCCTCTTTTTGTGTATGGCATGGCATTCACATATCCATGCTTATTTGTTGATAGATTAATTTAAATACTTTGAAGTTTGAAACTGATTAAGAAGAAACATTACCCACGCTGAACATACAGCATGTTAGCTAGCAGAGCTGCATGTGGCATTTTCAAAACACACCAAAAAGTAAAAAATGATAGTTGTGTCTATCCAAAAGTGTAATCTTTACATTATTATCTTTTACAATTTACAACAGTACGAACTACATTGTCTGCTTCTTTTTCTGAATAAAAAAAACAAAAATGGATTTGAAGATTGCTAATTTTAACATACCCTGAGACATTGGCACCTCTTGTAGATTTGTAGATTTAAAAAAAACAACTGCTCTAGTGTTCAGTTATTTCACAAGCATTGAGATTTATTCTAAGTGAATATAGCTGTGACTCAATATTCACATGCTCAAGAGTCACCTTCTAACTTGTTTCTAGAACTTTGGGACATATTATTTAGCCCTTTACATTATAAGTATAGAACACAGATGCCGTCATGTGCACCCTGTGTAACAGACACAGAGAAGGCCAGTAACAACTTTATGGGTTTTCTTAAGCAGTGGCCCACATTGGATTTGCCCTGGTAAACTCAATGGTCAATACAACACCACCATGGTGATTCTCTGTATGGGTGTGTCCCACCGCAACAGCTAATAATCACCAAAACATACTTGCATCCACACATGCATAGGTAGCTACTACATTCTGTGCTTCAATACACAGACACAGGATGAATGTTATCGAAGTGAATGGAGGTGATGCTTTCTGCAAACAGCAGTTTCACTCTCCCCAGCGTTTCCACAGGCTTTCTTAGCGAGCACAGTGCGTAACTGTGTCCCACATGACTGCACTACTAATTGCATACCCAGCAAACGTTGGATCCCACACTTTCAGAAATGTTTTTATTTTGATCAAACTCAGTAATTTTAAAAGTAAAACAGAATATGTTAGATATTGGTTATGGTTTGGTAATGGTTTGGAGTGGTTCAAATTAGGGCAAGAATGCAGGCTTGGCTTTGGCCTGAGACTATAACTGCAATGGGATCCATAATTACAGATGAATATTGTAGTACATTTTATTTTTGGCCGATCCACGCCGTAGACGTGAATGGCCAAAATATCTGTAAAGTGATGTCAGCATGCAGCATGCGCCTGTTTACCAAACGTGCCAGACTGTGACGCCTTGTACCAAAGCCTTCTTTGAGTAAGTCTTTTGGAAAACAGGTTAAACTTGCAGCACCGTAGTTTATCTATCAGCTTAAATTGAACCTGCCTCTCTATCTCTGAGTGTTTTATTTATTCACTGGGCACACACTTGTGTTAAACCTGAGAGTAAAAAACACGACCGGCAAGTCCAGCCTTTCTGGTTTTGCCGAATATCAGACACTCTCACGGTGCTATTGCAGGAGCTGGATGTTATCAAAAGGTATCGGTGACAGAGGATGTTTTTCACTGTATTATGATACAGGGAAATGTGGAGCTGCTCTGGAGCTGTGAAAGGCAGGCATATGGGGAAATGGTCTGTATCTGTTCCTCTGCTAAACCAGAGCCAAGTCCCAAACTGACTCCTTCTTTTCTATTCGCAGCTGAGGCTAACTAAAGATTGGTATTTGTTTTGGTGCAGGGAAGCTTTCCAAGAAATGTGTGGGTGTGTGTGTGTGTGTGTGTATTTCTGTATATGCACTTTTGTTAGTGTATCCACGAGTGTGTACGTGCAAGCCAGTCAGTCTGCTTCTGGCTGTGTGGGACGCTCTGGGAGACGAGGATACAAGTGCGTGGGTCCAAGTGTTTATGTGTCGGAGTAATGGGGCGTTTTGGGAAGAGAAGGACTCAGTGAGTAGTAGCTATACCTGAACTGGACTGTCCCTATTGCATTCTAGGGGGTGGGAGGGTGGGGTGGCAGAAGAAGAAGAGGAGGAAGAGGGAGTGTGCAGGGAGTGGGGGTTTGTGGGGGGAGAAGAGAAGGGTAGAGATTCAGGGGTGACAGGAGGACGGCTTCATGGCTGCATTTTCTCTTCGCTGAATTTCCTCTCTCCCTTTTCTTTTCTCTGTTTTGCCTTATTCAGCTGAGCGAGCCAAACAGACCAGGAGAGTTTGCAGTTCAAGACTGAAAAAGCGAGAAACTCAAGCCAATTTTTTCCCTTTTTTTAAGGCTGGGATTTTGGGTGTCTTACAAACAGATGTTGCTTGTCATTTGCTCGTAGTGCAGGGAAGCAGCTTGTAGAATGCAGAGGTTTTTACAGGCTGAAAGATTGCCTCTCGCTCGTTTCTTATTAGTTATTATTACTAGTATCGCGCGTTAAACCGAAATCGTAAAAACACCACAAAAACTAGCCTGTTTTTCTGTTATCATTTACTTTTTTTTCCCCTCTCCCCTTTTCATCCCCCAACACCTTCTCTCCCTCTTTCCCTTTGCTTTTTCCTTTTGTCTCCCTCTTTCCCACCCCAGTTGCCTTTCACGGTGATTCTGTTACTGTAGCTTTTTTTTTTTGGGATGGGCCACAGTGGACATGACTGCCTGTACTTTCTGCCAAGCACCGTAGGCCCTGCAGAGTAGAGAAAAGAAACTTTCGGAAGCTATACATAAAGGCGAAAATGGGTAAGTCACCACGCTACCAATGTGCTCTGAGCTTTGCTTCTTGTTTCCACTTCTCGACTTTGCTTTGTGGCTCTTAATATTCAACAGTGTGGTTTGTTGTTTTTGTCCTGTGGTGAAGCGTTTCTGATGTTTACTGTACATTAGCGGCGGTGAAAAGGGCCTAAACTTAACGCTACCCGTTTGGCTAGCCGGGGCTATCTGTTTACACTGTGTGGTATTATGATGTGTTAACGACATGTCACATCCTCAACTCTCACATCTTCGACCCCATTGAACCCCTCCTTCCTTCTTCTTAAATGTACACACACACACATGCATGCATTCACGCACGCACGCACGCACGCACGCACGCACACACACATACTACCTCTGTTGCTGGGTAGATTTGGGCAAATAGGGCGGGTAGGGCTGCTGGGTTTGGCCGCTGGCGCTGTTCAGTGTGGAACTATGCAGGTGGTGGCCTTTAGCTGGTCTTAGCTTTGTCGGTGCTCTCAAAGCCCTCCTCACACACACACATGATGGTTCAGCGGTGGCGGCATTGGCTGGCAGGGTGCTGTGGACCCCGCTGACCTCTTTGTTCAGCCAATCTCAAGGTGTCTTTCAGCAAACTGGCAAAGACCCACTGACATACTTTAAGCAACTTGGCGACAGCTTCAAAGTCAGACGTCTCATTTAAATTCAGGCAGAGGGAAGAGAAGGAGAAAGAGAAGTTCAGATGGAGTCTGGAAGTTGAAATTGGACCTTATTCATCCGAGCACAGCAACAACTCTATTCACATTAAACAGGAATGTGTTCGAATTTCCTCTGAACTTTTTGTGATTTGAAGATTTGATAGAAATGAGTGTGGTTATCTTCAATATGAGACCTGTAATGCAAATAAAGTGATTATGGAATTGTTTTTATGTGGTATTTGTTAAAAGTAAGAGTCTCATGTTATTTTTTGTCATTTTCAACTTGGCTTTAGTTGATGCTTAAAAGTTTATGAGAATTTGAGAATTTGGATCTGTTCAGGAGTCTCATATATAAAAATAATGTAAAAGATCATGCCTTGATTCAGCACCATTTCAAGTTAATGCAAAAAATAATTATATTACATTAAGAAAGTTTGCAGTGTTGACTCTATGCCATTGCTGCTGAATAAGAAAGTTTTTATGAAGGAAAATTCCTACACTCTACTTTTATGGGAAAAAAAGTTCTGCAATTTAAAAAAAACCACCCATTTTGCATTACTTTTGCACATTTGAGCTCAGCTATGTGCCTCTTAAAAAATGCTTCATGAATTGTTTCTGTCTGCATCTCACTGAAAGGACTCTTTCACAGTGAGGAAACAGTTATTTGTAGTTCAAGACAATAACCTGCATAAAAATAATGAAGTCGAGATATTGTTCAGTAAGTCCTCAGAAACGACACGTGTTGTGCGATCTATGAAGATGTAAGACTTTGGTCCAAGTAATGCAAAATCATACACATGTAATGATTGTGACAAATATTGTCCCTTTCATTTTGTTAAATGAAATCATTTGGCTACGGTCTATAATCTGTAATTTGCTTTATTAGCGGCCGAGATAATCTTTCCTTTCAAATTGGTAAATTATGAAAGAGGCAGAATGGGAAACTTTATACATTCTGTTTAATATGAGGTTAAATAATTGCATTGGATTTTCTGAAATAAGGGGTGATGATATGTGTTGAGCTTTAAATCTGTTTAAATATAACCTAACTTTATCTTTTTTACTGGCATTAGAAATTATTTCTGTGGTCCTTGGTACAACACTCAGGCCTGCTACACACTCAAATACACACACACACACACACACACTCTCTCTCTCTCTCTCTCTCCATCACTTTAAGCATAAAAGGTTTTACTGAATTAAGAGGCTTATTTCTCATCATGCTGATGGATATGTGAAGTCATCTGCTCGCAGCCCCGAACCCGTAGATCCGAACTTGTGTTAACACTCCCCACAAGCTTGTATCTACAGGTCTGTGTCTGTGCAGCCTCAACAGCCTGAGCAGCATCAGCACAATACAGCAGCTCCTACCAACTTTATTGACCATCTCAGATATCTCCAATCAGGACCCTAAACCTGAGAGAAGTTGGGTTTCAGTCGTCCAAGGGTCCTTGACACTTTCCACACATTTTATCTCTAAACGTAATTAGATTTGGTGGCTAAAAAGGTGGTTTTATTTAGAAGAAAAAATTCACGTATAGCTTCCTCCTTGTGTATATTTCAAATGTTAGTTTGTAGAAAACTGATGACGACAGGGATCTCTTTCAATCATTTAGATGCAGTTTGGCCACAGTGTTACTGAAGCAGACATTGGCCCAATTAGAGAATGCAAAAGAAGGAATGACAGTTGCAATCATTGTTTCCTAACAAATGGACACTTCTTCCCACGTGTTAGCCTTTTCCATTGAGGGAGAAAATCTGATTGAAACTTTGTCTGGATGAGTCAGACATGTAACCCGCTTAACATGTTGTAATTACTTGGGAGATTGGATTAAAGTTTGCAACAATGAAAATATGTTATTCTCCCTGTTCTGGTGCAAATGTTTGCTTCGTCATTCTGTTTTTTATTTGCCAAACTCCTGAGCCATGAAGCCCTGGTTTCCAGGTCCGCTTGCTCCCAGGCTGAGGTAGTAGGTTGTATAGTTGAGAATTACACCGCAGGAGATAACTGTACAACCTCCTAGCTTTCCCTGAGGTATGCATGGCACTCTGCACAACTGGATCGATACAGTGCAATGTGATTGCTGCACAAATCACACCCAAAAAAAAAGAAAAGAAATCAAGCTTACTGCCTGATACCACACGCTCCACGTGGCTGATAGAGCAGCAGGAGAGTAAAAGCCATGCTTCCAACTTTTGGGTTATAGATGCCAGATTGTGTGTCAATGACGTGTGTTTTTGTGCATTAAAGGATCAAATTCATCACTGAAACGTTTGGAGACTGACACAGATATTTTTGGACTGACATAAATATTTAAAGTAATAAATATGACATTTAAATGTCAAAATATTACTTTAAAGACAAGGATTTAACCCTTATTTTGCATGCCTCACATTGTTATTATTAATATCCTTTTTATTATAACTTTTATTATTAATGTAATTATTGTAACTGCCATGATCAATCGTTCTATTATGTTTAGTATTTCTTTAATAGTAGACCCTTGTATTGGCCCATTACAGTTAACCATGGTGACGTCTTCAAACAACTTATTTATGTATGTAGAATTCATGTTTGATCAGTTGGACTTGACATTAATTTTCCTATTTAATTATCAGAAAAGATTCACAATTTATATTAAATATAATCATTGTATTACGGTGATATTAGGATGTAGGGTCTATGTAATAAAAGATGGACAGCTGTAGTCGGTAGATGTCTGATTATTACTTAAGGCCAGAATGTATCTTTATGTTTTACTTTGACATATAAGATGTGTAGTGTCTTCGGCTTTGGCTGATTTGAGGTCAGAAACATTGGTGTGTGTTCAGTAGGCAGGTAGAGACAGCGTTGCACCGTCCCACAGCGTTTGGCTCTGACGTGAGGGCTTTTGAAAGCATGCTGCGTGTTGGAGGCATCAGTTCCTTTCCATTCTGAGGTGACATTTTATTATTCGCTCAGTGATAACCTCATTAATGGTGACGGCTGTGTAGAAGAAGTCCCTCTGCTTCACTCGTGCTGTTTGTGTCATGACAGTTATAGCAGTTATAAAGAATATCAGACACGAAAGGAAAAAAAACTGAGTTGCGCCTCAGACAACAGCTTCTCAGTCCATTTACAAGCAGTGGAATCAACTGTCACCGAGAACAATTATTGTCATAATGTTTTCAATCAGCAGACGCACACTGCTGACAAAATATCAGACAGTGGAAAATAGTGACACCCAGTCAGGAATACATCAGCTCACCGAAAAGTCCTCCAAGAAGACTTTAACATAGGGTTGCTGCTTGTGGGCCGCTACTGCTCCACCCTTCTCTACAGCTTTTCAGACTTTCATTTTATCAAAGCAAACCCTTTCCTTCCCTCTACTCTCTGCAATATATAACTGTACATGAGATTTCATGATTTTGGCAGAAGAGAAGGGAGCTAACAACAGTGCAGATGCAGTTTCTGAGAATCTGTATACATCGATGCCGGCCAGTCGTCAGCCTCAACATCCACCAGTACGTCTGTTGTGTGCATGTGTGTGTTCAGCTGAGGTAAAAGGTAGCGGAGCAATAGACTGCCCCCTGTTGGTTGACTCTGGGAAGTGTCCAGCTGTGGGTTGGCTCTGATTTGGTGACTTTGCAAATGGTGGAAAATGAAACACAGGGATTTCGTAGGACATATGGACATATCCTGAAGTGAGATGCCTGTGTGGCTTTTGGTTGGCCACCTCAGGCCAACGGTGCATCTGCTGCAGCCATCCAGAGGGCGCGTCCTGCTCGTCACCTTGGTCCTGCTGAGTGCACAGACATACAGCGACCACACTGCTCCTTCAGACCATGCTTGGGCCAGGGTGACAGATCTGGGTCTCCACTTATGTGCTGCTTGGCAAGCTGAGGCTGATTCCTGGCCATTACCAGGGGATAGTACTTAAAGAGAGTGAAATGGGATCGATAAATCAATGGCGAAGAGCCATTTAACATAATACAAAGTTTATCTTTAACCTGGTGAAGGAGTTTGGTCTACTCCCTTGTGCACTAAAATTAATTTATGCATTTAAATCTCATGGCCATGAAATCTCTCTTCTGATGTGTTTTCTGTTTGTGCAGAGCTGCTGTACTCACACTGCACCTGTCTCTCCGTGTTCATGCGTGTGCATACTGTGCACATGTGTGTGTGTGCAGGCGTGTGTGTAAGCCTTTGTCTGCCTGCTGCAGACTCTCGCCATCAAAGCAGGCTAATATTAGCACCTCGCGGAAGACCGTCTCTATCTGGACACAAAGCCGGTGATAAATGAGGGTAGCAGTGTTCGTGTGTTTGTGTGTGTGTGTACATATACATGCTTTTCAGGGTTGAGGGTGTAAACGGAGGAGCATGTTGTAGATCCAGATCCAGGTTTTCTCCAGTAACCGCAGCTGTATAGAGATAGAAAAACGGCACAATGCTCCGTCTGCCAGCAGAAAGGATTGGAGATTAGCCGGGCTGCAGACACAGTTGGTTGATCAGTCAGTCAAGGAGGGAGGGAGCAGAAGAAAAGCAAGAGGGCAGTGTGGTCTCAGAGATTTTTCTTTTTTTCCCTTCTCCCCAGTCTCTCTGGGCGCCGTCGCTGATTTGAGCCTACAGTCGGTTGTACGTCGTCACTCTCCTTCTCTACTCCATCTGTTCCTCCCCCCATCATCTCTCCTCTTTCTCTCTTTCCTCCCTCCCTGACTCTCAGTCTCTCTCTCTCCCTCACTCTCTCACTCTCTCTGTCTCTCCATACCAAAGCCTGGGGGAGCAGTGGAGATTAAATGTAGCCTCCATAAGCCAAATCACATCATATAGCAATGTTTCTATAGCCCCTTCTCTTTCTGTCTCTCCTCTCTCTCTGTCTCTCCTTGTGTTTCTGAAGGGATAGTATGAATGATGGCAGCCCATGTATGTGAGACTTTTGTTTTTGCATGCATGCAGAAGACACAGAGAGAGAGAGAACACTGGATTTATTTTATTGGTGGAAAGCGGACACTGACAAGGTGGAAAAAACAACGAAAGGAGGACTACTTTCTCTCGCTACCCCCCACCCCCTAACTCCCTCTCCCTCTCTTTCTCTCTCGCTCTTGCCTGATACAGACGAAAAGAGGGCCTCTGGCTGTAAGCGAATACAGCTGTGAGGCAAATTAATGGATGATATTTCTCTCCCCCTTTCTCCTTTTTAGTTTTTCCTTTCTTTTTTTTAGCTTTTTCTCCTGCCTATCAACAAGAAAAGATAATGAGCAAGGGGGGGGGGGGGGTACAGGAACGAGTTCTAATATTGGACAGAATAAGAGGGGTGAGGAGAAGAGGGGGAGTTGTTGGGGGGGATGTCATGTTTTTTTTTCCTTCCTTCCCTCCTTTCTCGCTCTGCATGTGATTGAAAGAGGGAGAAAACAATGTGAGGGAAGAGGGAAAAGACGAGAGAAAGCGGAGCGAGACAAGGGATCAGCAGGCGCATTCGTTTTAACTTGGATTTGTGCATGAGAGAGAGAGCGAAGTGTGTGAGAGAGAAAGTGTGCACGTGACTAATTGTGTGTGTGTGTGTGTGTTCATTTTTCTTCCTCCCGCCAACCTGCCTCAGACCTGCAGGTATGGATACAATGTAAGTAGAGGCTAAGGAGAAGGTGCAAGGAAAGGCAAACGAGTTCATGTGTGTGTGTGTGTGTGTGTATGTGTGTGTGTGCGCCCCCCCCTCCTCAACACCCTCCCCCCTCCAGTGAGGCAGCATACTGGTATGCTTCTGGCTCTGTGGCCCTGGCTGCCAGCTCTGATTCTGTGGCTCGCTGCTGGCTCTTTTAATTCAGCCCTCTCTCTCTCTCTCTCTTTCTGCTTTTCCTCCACTCTCTCTGGATTTCTCTCGGTCGCTCTCTTGCCACCTACCTGTTCTATCCAGCCTCTCTGCGTTTCGTTTTCTGGGAAGAGGAATCGTCTCGCTGACTCTCTCTCTTGCGACTCTCCTCCCCAGACTGCTCACTCTCACTCTGTGCTTGTGTGTGTGTATGTGTGTGTGTGTGTGTAAAGAGAGAGAGGGAGAGAGAGAAGAGATAGAGGAAAAGAGAGCGTGCAAATGGTTCATTACAGCTCGGTCCTACCACCCATCCTCATGCCCTTTTCTTTTCTCTCTCAGTCTCTCTCTTGCCATTGATTCGGCCCGATTCTGAGCAGCTCGCCAGACGGGCCAGCCTCATCTTTGCATCGTGAGCATAACTGGAAATCTTGTTGCCGAGCTGTAAGTTAAAATCTGAGCTTTCTGTTTCTCTCTCTCTGTCTCCTATTTCTTCCCCTCCTGAGCAGGCGGCAGGCTAGAAGAACAACGAGTAAGGGGAACATCCTGGATCCAAAAGGGAGGGTGAGTCGGTACCAATACTCTTCCCCTCAACTCCCCTTTAAGCTCCCCATCTGTTTCCTCAGCTTTAGACCACCGTGGTAGCACGACGGAGCCGGAGAGCTTTGTTATCTTGCTTGTCTTTTTCTCTGAGCCGCCTCTCCGGAGGATTCAGAGACGACGCTGCATGGGGATCTGCGCTAGAAATGATCAAGCAGGCAGGAGTGATTTCGTGAACAGCGCACGATGTGACAGTCAGACGGGCATGCGAGTCATTGTGTCGGATGGATGGTTTGACGCTGTGCGGTCCTAGCTTCAGATTACAATGGTGTAATGGACGCATCCACACAGGGCTTTTGTCTTGCACATCCGCGGCAATGATTAGAAATGATCTGCTGGTTGATTGTCCCGGAGACAGCGGGAGATCTTTGGGGCATACTGTACAGCAGCAGGCTCTGTACCTGATAGCAGGAGGCATTTTTCAAAGTGCGGTATTGTTCAGCTGAGATGGGGGAGGGGGCGAGGGAGAAACAGAAAGAGAGAGTGATACCGAGAGAGAGAAAGAGAGTCGGGGGGGGCTGGCCAATGTTGTGTCTGGTTGAGGTTTGCACTTGTATGTTCACAAATGTACACGGGGGGCAGTGGAGGTTGCAGTGAGCGTGCTCAATAAATGTATGTAATTTCAGAGTGTGCGTTTGATTGATGTGTAGCTGCACGTCTGTAACCGGCAGAGTTCGCTCTGCAGGCGGGAGATCCTCGCACGCTCCGAGTCCTCGTTTGACTCAAAGACAAGTTCAGCACACGGACGCTCTCTGGCTCAGGAACATGCACGGTTGCTTTTAACGCCGACGCAGAAAACAAAGGGATCAAGAGAGGGATGAATTCAGTCGTGTGAGACAGAAGATGTGTCTCTCTCCGTCCCTGAGACCCTAACTTGTGACGTTGTGCGTTCATGTCCACGGGTTAGGCTCTCGGGAGCTGGGAGGGATGCATGGCCAACACTATCTGCCGCACGTTGCTGATTCGAACAATGGCGATCAGAGGAGGAAGGCCATGGCGCAGTGAGCTAAGGCGTTCACCGCGCACACTCACCGTGGTACCACCTCTCAGTGTGGCTCACATGCTGCTGCTGTTGCATGTCACCTGGGCCTTTCTTGTGTCCCTCCGTTGCACCGTGCATATGATGGAATTTGGATTAACCAGATACTGTGGACGGACCGGTCTGCCAGGACATCTCTGGGGTTGGGAGGATGGGGAGGATGTGGCCCGCTGTTTTAAGGGTCATGTGACAAAGTTATGGGCAGGATGAGTTAAAGTGTCCAGAAAGATGAAAGAAAGCTATCATTTTTTAGCAAAAGAGACCTGATTGTCCCTAATTATTTGCTTTTTCACTTTGCCTGGACTTAAACATCAATTGTCGGTCAGTCAGTTTTGGCAGCCCTAATGTGATAATGTCTGACTGGTCATACAGAAAGCACTTTATGTGGCCTCATGCTAATTTAGTATTTTGATCCAATTTCACACATGAATGTCTTTAATACTACTCTTCAATGGAGACATACCCTGAATGCTGCGTTAAATGACTTCCCACCTCAGAGGAATAACGTCCTCTGGCTAAAGTAGTGCATACTTGCACTTTAAAGCATCTAAGCTAATTATAACAGCTTCAAGTGGGAATGCTAGCTGTATAGTAATGCCTGTTAGCAGGTAAAGTAACGGCTAAACAGCTGGTTAGCATGTGTAGCTTATTGAGAGATAATGCTAATGCTGAGGTGATGGCCTTAACCTCTTCAGACACCACTAAACAGTGTTAAGTAAAGAAGCATCTGTTGGTGAGAGGCTCTTTGTTTCTACCGCAGGCCAGGCTGTCTCTGTGTGTGTGTGTGTGTGTGTGTGTGTGTGTGTGTGTGTGTGTGTGTGTGTGTGTGTGTGTGTGTGTTATTGCACCTTTATGGCTTGAGAGCAGCACAGAGTAATGCTGAGCGTGACGATAACAGCTCTGTACATTATGTGCTTGACCTCAATGAACCCCCAGCGATGTTAATGCTCACTCACTCGTGCTAACCCAGACGTAAAGGTGGCAGGAGGAACATACTCACAGCGCAGCAGACTGAGAATGACCCGCAGCGCCTGGTTTCCACTCGGTGACACGTCTGCGTCCTATGATTCATGTTAATGGTGCTTCCCTGAATGCGACAATTGGATTGGCGTCGGGCCGCGACCAGAGGGACGGCACACTTTGTCATCAGTAGTAACAAGCAATCCCACTCACTGACTTTGCTACCATGACCAGCCAAAATGGTTATTCAAAGCAGCACATGGTGGCTCGTAAGGGCCCACGTTCGTTTTGGTCTTAGCCTCGGTGTTCTTTTCTCCTCCTTCGACTGGTTGTTGAAGGCTTAGTTTGCCGTCTCATCTTCCCATGCTCCTTGCAGTTTGTACTCTGGAGGCCATCACTCTCCTGAGACCTATTTCCAGCAGCAGCTCTTAAACAGCATGATTCGTCGATATTTGACTGAGCAGCTAATATCAGAGTTTAATGGGGCATAGAGTGAATGTTGATAAATCCATTTCCCGAGGATGTTCACCTTTATTTAAATTCTTAATAGACTCCAAACACTTGTTGATGTAACATTCGAACAAATGGGTCCAATTTTCAGTCATTAGTCATGGTAGCGGTTAGTGAATGGCCTTTCCCACTTATTTGTGTGAAAGTGTTCTTTGTTACAGGATGTTTGAAGATGTTTGAAGAATGTTAAATACTGAGATTTGTGCGGTTGATTGGCCTGAATCCATAGACTGCTTTGCTGCATGTTCTGTATATTCAACAGAGAATATGGCCGACTTCTCCAATCATTGTAATCGTGGATATTCCTCTATTTCGAACGACACATAACATCATCAACCTGACGGTACCGGTTTTTAATTTTGACCTTCTCAAGTATATTTGAAGCACTCCCTCGCTCTGTGAAATCCGTTCAGCCGACGGAAGCTGGGCATGTTGTATGCTCCAGCAGGTGTCACCTCTGATGGGGTGGATTCCCTGAGATGTTTCCGTCCTGATGTTAATGAACTAATATGGATTTTAATACCCCCACTCCCCCAACCCTTTTTCACTGGTAATCTGCTGCTCAAGCAATTTTCTTACGTAATGCCTCTCTGAGCCCTGTCTCTCTCTCGCTCTCTCATTCTCTCTTTCTACCATTACCTCTGCCTCAAAATCGTTTTTTTTTATTTGTTCGGCTTGGTGAACAAACACTAACCTGGAGCGACTCAGTGTCTGGCCGGTAAGCTCGAAAAGGGCTGCAGGCTTGCTCTCCATTGTTCGGCTGCTCTGCGCACTGTCTGTACACTGTGTCCCCATGGCTGAGGCAGACACCGACGATAGACAGACAGACAGACAGACAGGCTGGTGTTGAATTTTATTTATCTATTTGTTTATTTTTTTGCCAAAAGAATGTAGGCCAATCGACATGATACGGATGGTACAGTCGGAAGGCTGGGTCTGTTAATACGTATCTAACTTAAATGTGTATTGATTTGGTGAGGATTATTTTACTCGACCACTTCACTAAACTTATTGCTTCTGCTTTTGTGGTTCTAAATATCGGCGATTCCTGTATTGGTTGAATCCAATGCCAGGAGGGAGCTTGTGATTCGGTGAACTTTTGTTAAGGTGGACTGTTTTCGATGCAGAGGATTGTCTTAAACCTGGTCAGCAGAACACTTCAGGTGTAGGGCACGATATGCAGGGTTTCGCCCACGACCACGTCAAGTAAACGTTTGATGAATAAGCCTGCTCGGTCAAAGTAGGAGTCCATAAATTGATCAGGAAGATCAATCAATACATTTGGAAAAATAATCAAGGTGACAGACGATAAGACAGCCATGGTGGTTTCTCTCGGTGAGTTTACTCTAACCATTCTGCAGTTGTTTTTTTCTGCCACTCCCTTCAATGCACAGCCTGCTCTCGGCTGCAGGCGGGAGAAGCACTGGCATCAGTAATCAGAGCTGGTCAGTGTACATGTGTGTGCGCTTCCTACTGTGGCTGTCGCGTGTTTGTGTGTGTTTAGCAGCGCCTCACACTGCAGAGGGGCTCGCTACCCCCTCCTTCCAGTCTGTCGTGTATGAAGGAACATGGCGTTGCAGCACCACCTGCCCCCTCACGCTGGCTAATGCCCCCTACCTATGGCTGAAGGAAGCCAGGAGGTCATTTTTTGAATAGTTGCAAACCTGTGGCCTATTTACTTGCCACATATCTGAAATCGCTGAGGCATTTCTCAGTACTGTAGCTTGGCCGATTTGACTAGATTTAGAATTTGGGGCAGCTCCAGTACTTTCATCATATTTTCTTGTTGTTTTTTTCACTGTCTGTTTCAGCTGCCAAACTGTTAGCTGTGTCGAGTGCAGTCTGAGCAGTTTTTAATGTGCTGCTGGGGCGGATGAGTCTGTCGTGTGTGTTTGTCCTTCCTGACTGGCTAAAGCCAGTTTAAAGGAGCTCGGGAATTGTGCACCCAGCCACATCACACCAGCAGATTAACCAGACTACACACTAACCTCATTAATCTGAGAGAGACTAATGTCACCAACAATGTGTCAGCAGTCACACACACATACACACACGTTTAAAGCTGTTCCTTTTGTCTTTATGGAATAGGAAGCCAGGTATTGATGACTGGAGGCCAAGGCAGAGCCCGTCCGCTCTCCCTCCCCAGCGGGCCTCAGTATCAGTGTGTAAAGACCGACTGGAAATCCCCTGATGATTCAACATTTAACACTTTACTGCCACACTAACCCAATAGCTGCAAATGTTTGTGTTGGATTGTTTGAAGGAATGTCTTAAGCATGTTGGCTGCAGTTAGTGTTTTGGATTTATTCATTTTTTTTCTTCCACAGGCTTGAAACCAGGAAGCTGTGCCGATGTGCGCCTGCGAAGAGATTTGAGTTTTGGTTTCCAAGTTGGATTCTTTTTGTTTTTAGGTAGAGCTGGAAAGGTTTGGATGGACTCACTGACCTGCTCTCAGTCCTTTGGAAAGTCTTCTTACAGCATTAGAATCTTGGCGACATTATGGAAATTACTTTTTCATGACCGGCTGGCTTTTTTTAATAAATATGTTTTATTCTCTGGTTAAGAGCTGATACGGTAGCTTATGATGTGAATAGTTGAACAACAGAAAATTGATTGGCAACTCTCTTGATAATCATTTAATCCATTAAGTAATTTTATCAAACAGAAATGCCAAAGATTTGCTGCTTTCACCAAGGACTATAAATTGAAGTAGATATTAGTTTGGACAGTATAGTTTTTATATTTCATTTTACAACAAGATATCTAATGGAATAACTAAAATGTATTTTTTGTGTTTCTTATTTTTGTTATCCCACTCAAGGTAAACGGAAGTGTAAGAGGAGAAGTAACGCATTGTGTAGATTAATATTGTCTCCTCACTTGTTTGTGACTATTTTTGTTCAAACACTTTTACATTATTGCAGCTGAATGTTTTACATCTGCTTATCTCTGTTAGCTTCCTGTCCTTTATCTTTATGTCTATCATTAAAGCACATTGAGAGGCACTGGAAACCTGAGTCACATCCATGTGTGTCCAAACATTCTTGGCAAATTTAGTTGATTCCTAGAAACCTAGTTAATTTAATTTAGTTTTTCTAACTTTAATTTGTCATGCTTTATTTTCTGTTTAGAATCTACTTAAAATGTGTTTTTTAAATTTCCCTTTTTGCTCTCAAAGGGAGATTGTGTACCAAAAAGTTCCTTTAATTTTCAAAACCACATTGTAATATCCCTGACCTGTTTTGACCTGTGAACAGCCTCAGATCAGGAGAATCACTATCAAATTACATCTTAAAACAGTCTTTGCTTTTGATTTCAGCGGGTTTTCTGTAACTTTTACCTGTGTGAACTGTGACTTGAATATACTGCACATTGTCAGTTAATGTCATGTCCAATAAATTTAATGTGGAGTAAATTGTTTTTCATGTTTATTTATTTTTGATTTTGTTTTCTAAAATAACCGATCAAACACAACAGGGCATATTAATTATTGCCTTTGTATGACATCTTGCTAGTGACTGGATGAATCACATTATGACCGAAGATTACACAACTTTTCAATATTTTATAATACGGCAGTGGTGTGAGAGCAGAACAGTGAGTGCAGTGTGAGACAGAGATGTCTAACAGTCTTGTCTAAATAAAGTCTCACTGCTGTCATTTCACATGATTCTCAGTTCTTTCCACTGTTGTGCTTATAAATAGAAGCTCTAAATGAATGGTGAGATTTTGCCATTTGACGTGTTTTACATTTTGTCTTTGGGGGTATCTTTTATGCCTTTTTAAGAGCTTGAATCTGTTTCAACAAGATTAAATCCTCGGCCTGATGTGTGTTTCTGTGGAGCTGCCAAGATGCATTACAACCCCTCCTCTGCTGACAGCATACATCAAGCAGTAAATGGACCTAAATAAAGACATTCAAAACGTCTCTTGACACGCAAGTTCTCAGAAGTCAGTGTGCTTGTAGAAAAGAGTCCATATGATCTGGAATGGGATGTTAGCATTTGTGTTTGGTTATGTGTTAAATGGGTTATAATACCAGAATAATTCATTATTGTCACTTACATTATTAATTAATGTTTGTCATGGCAATTATCTGCATAAATACAGTCAATAATTCATTAGTAATGCAAATTTTATTTGAAGTATGCAAATGTTAATAAACATCCCCCCAGTCTGCTTCACGTGTTTCTCATGTCTTCGCACTCGTTAACACAACAGTGCTGTGTGAATGGAGTGTACAGCACACGTGTGGTTTGTGCTGATTCTGCTCCAGCAGCTTTGTCCTCTTCTCACTTACAGCTCATTAAAACAGGTCAGGACATGTCCGAATGGTCGGAGAACATGAGACGAATATGACACTCTGAAGCAAGCCTCACCTGCCCATTCACACATGTACACACATTTTTGTGATGAACAGCATATCCTGACCTGGATTTACATCTGTAGCACACTCACGGACACTCGGATGAAGAAATGCATTTGTTTCCTAAAGTGGCCCCAATGCTACGATGTTGAAGTGTTCTGCATAATTCTGTCTAATTTAAATCTCTTGCTTTGGTAATAAAATGATTGATTGTTAAAATACCCCTCTGTTGTATTTATTGCAATGGCCACATTTGATCATACATTACATACTAACTACTTGGTATATTAGTACAAGCAAAATGCTAGTGTTAGCATTAGCAATTTCTCAATATTGGTTAAATTTTCCAATAAATAATGTTTTGCTTACACACACGTTTACATTATGCTCTGTGATAATTGGTTACATGCTAACACTTAAGCATATGGAGGCTAACTCTCATGCTTACACTTTAGCATAAAGTACCTTGTGATCACTGCATTTTAACACAGTTGATGGTGTCATTAGGAATGCACCTTGCTAATTAAAAGGCCCAATGCTAAAATTTTAGTGCACACTACAAGATAATAAACAATGCTAAGATAACATTTTAGCCTACATAGCATCGGGTGGTAAATGGCTTCTATACCAACTCTTCATAACATATTTAAGAGTCAACTGGGATTGAGTCAGTCAATTCATTTTGTGTGTTTGTGGATGTGCACAGAGCGAAGCAGCAACAACCGCGTGTTGGGATGTTCTCTTGTTTCGTCTCAGGAGGAGCTCACCTGAACAGTACATGGGATGGAGGTAGAGGAGGTCCGTGGAAATGGAGGGCAGTGCAACTTGTGCCTGTTGTTCGCCCCGCCTCTTTGTTTCGGTGTGGAATGAAAGAAGGTAGTCTTGAAGAAGATGCTGCCACAGCCTCATCCACAGCCGTCCCGATGACTGATGTTGGTGCTGACAGTGCTGTCAACAGTCCAGCAAGAGGGACCCTCTGCAGACCTGAATGCTCTGCAGGTGAACTCTCTGTGCAGGGGCTGAATGATATATGTACACATCTCATATGTAATCCTGTTGGGTGTGTAGCAAAACTCAATTATCTACCGATACAAAAACATGACCCAAGAGAGCACAAGCACATGACAAATCATTACACATTCCTGAAGTTGTTTGGGATGAAATATTGCCATTTTTGTGGCATCCCTTTAACCCAGGAGATGCCTCCTTCACCTCACCTATTTCCTAGAATGACTTTTAATAGAGTTCCTGTCAGGACCTGTCACAGGCAGCTTTTGCTTTTACAGTGGATACAGTGATGACAGGGATTTGGACATTTAGAGCTGAAACAGCAAGGCGGTTGTAAAGTCAACAAATGGAGTAATTTAAGAAAGGAGATTGTCTAAATCGACACAGTCATGTTGTTTGTTCAAAACTCAGCACGCCCAACTAATTTCATTATAAGCAAGCCACTGCTGCAAAGTAACCTGATGCTCATTGTAGTTTCTCAACTGGATATTTGTTTTGTTAATTCTCTTGTTCTGAAATCTCTCAAAGAAAAACTTTAGTAGTTCATTATATTGGATTTGTGTTTTTTCAAAAACTTGAATTTTCAAGAATTGCGTCCATTTTGATCACAAAGCTTCAACATAATCAAAGAAATAGATTTACTTTGCTGCATGTGATATTGTCAATTATACCAAAATAAAACAAAAATTTATGAAATATAGTACAATAAATTTGATATGTTTAAAAATCTTAAATATTTCTAGTTCTAAATATAGCATTATTTGTTTTTTGTTTTTTTTGACATCAAAAGTGTTTAAAATATAACAAGCAGTCAAAATACAATAAATAAAATACTTTTAATTGAGTTAAATATATAAGGGGTAAAGGAAAACTATAAATAATTGGTTGTCACACATACATCTACACTGGTTTTCTCTATGCATACACCTCGGAAAGCTTAATGGCAGATATACAACCCTCCTGATGAAATCTCACACTATTTTTCTTATGAATTTGATTGTATTTAAGCTCTTAAAGTATATGATATTGGACAGCTACAGATGCCACAATCATCAAGACATCTCAACACATTTCTCAACATTTTTTTATCTCAACATTTTCAACAGAGAAATTAAATTTAAAAATAAAATTCATTTGTATCTGTTTCATAAGTTCTTTTTAATTATGTTCATGTAAATCTGCAATTTTTAAGGCCAGCATGTGTCAAAATAACATCAAATTTAATTAATTTTATTGTAATATTTGTTGATGTTGTTGTACTATGTGAAATAAATATTGGCTCTATTCTGCTGTTGACATGTTAACCCCTTCTTTGTGAATATACTCATTTGATAAATGACAACATTAAAATGACATCATTGAGCACCAGATTCAATAAACAGTAATATATACAGTTGGCATTACTTTAAAATGATGATGTATTATTTTATCTGCTGTTAGGGTTTTTATCTAGTATTATACCATTTGCTGTATTTGATTTAACTGAGATTGTAGTGTTTTGCTTCTTGACTCTGATGTTTTCTCTTTGTAGCAGATGTTTTAAAAGGGGCTATATGAATTAAGTTATTATGATTATAACATTTCTGTTTGTATTTAGCAGTGCTCCTCTTGACATTAAATAATTGTCTTTCTTTCAATTATTTGCAAGAGTAAATTAGATTATTCTAACATTAATCAATCATCATCAATTATTCAACATTTTCAGATAAAGGTAGATGATGAGGAAAACATACATTAACATCTGATCATGTTAGATTTATATGGTTTTCTCTTCCGTTCAGTTTCTGATAAACTTAGAGCCTACATGCAGTACATTTAATGAGTCACATTTAACATTTTAATTTCCTAATCTGCTCACCTCAACATGACTTCATTAACAGTTATCTTGTGAATTGACTCCCTGTGTGGTCGCTATGGAACCCTCTGATCATAGATCTGATCAAAAGCACAGAGGACATTTCAGTATTACAAACTGCACTGGGCTTAATAGATTGTAATGATGCGCAGTATTTAATTTATTGCGATCGCATTTATGTCTTAGTTCTTACCGTGGTTTTTCCATTTTAGTCAAACATGGGTATTGTGAGCTCATATAGTAGGTTTTAGATCAAACACAGTGTCGAGCGCATGAGTGTTGGAATAGAGATATAAAGACCGACAGAACAGTGACAGCACAAAGCTGAATCTCTCACCCTCTCTCTCCCTCCATCTCTCACTCTCTCTCCCTGTAAATCCATGCTGAAATTTGGCTCTCACACTTTGGAGCTCTCTGCAACCAGAAGTAGGCCAAAAGCCATCTGAGGACAGCGCTCAGAGAGAGAACGAGAGAGAGACCGAGCGAGGCAGGGAGGCAGCCGGCCGAGTACATGAAGGATGTGATCGATATTATTTTACACCTTGATTGATTTTCAGCTCTGAGATGACACAATTTTTGCGATGATAATTGTTGGGTTTTAAATTAACATTTGTATATTCGTATTTATGGCATTTTTATGAAAGAGTGGTATTAAGATAATGATTCAATTCTACACATAGCACAGTATCTAAAACGTCTGCATGATGTTAAATATTTAACCAAAAAAGTTTATTGCGGGAAAGCAAAACAATGTAAAGTATGAATTAAAGCACTAAAGATTTTTTAAAAAGCACAAAGCTCAGCTTTCTGTTTTGTGGTAAAAAATGCTGACCTCCTCAAGGAAGCATTTATATTTGAAATGGTCTTTGTTATATTTGTGTGGCTTTTAAGACAAAATAAAAATAGTTCTTGCAAGTATTCAATTTACATAATTTTATTTTGAAGCAGCTATTGCTCATGTGGAATGTACAAATTCACAAACTCAACCTTGTGCACTTCAAACAGCCTACAAAATTTGTATTATGCCTTGCCATGTTCTTGATCTTGAGGTTACAAACTTGTCTTTACATATTGTACATCTGCAACATCCAGTATTTTTTTGTAAATCATTCGTGTTTGCAGTTTGTGTTCCTGTTCCAAGCAGCTAAGGTTACATTTTTCAAACCCAACTGTCCACTGAACATCATCATCCTCCACGTTTCTGTGCATGTTTAATATTTGAGTTTAAATCAATAATATTCACTAAATATCAATGAATGTTAACCGATATTTCCCCAATGAATAAGAATATAATTAACATACACAAATTATATTCTGTATTCTGTCAGTGGATTGGGACAAAGAAGGATACATCTTAAACACTCTCTACTTAATTCTGATCTGCAGTCAACAAAAAAAACGTTATAATATAGGAATCAAACAGAGTTGTTTTACTTAAAATACTTAAAATATGTAAATTGTTCATTTATCTCTTTCCCAAATTCATGTAAAAACATAATAATTTAATATCTAAATTTGTATTCTCTCTAAAACCTTTTTAACCATATGATGACTCTTCCTGCACTCAGGGAAGTTTACTCATTTTGTGTCCTCACACTAAAAAAACATTTGATCTTCCATTTCATCCCAGTCTGATTCATCAGTTCAATCAGCAGGTTTAGGTGAAGCAGGTGGTAAAGAACAGAGAGGCTTCTCTCGTGGTTTTCCATGTTGAGCTGCGAGTTACTGCAAAATCTCTGTGACGCATATTCAGCGCTATTGGCTGCTGTACACTTCAAATCATATTCACCACCCTTCCCTGCATAGCTTTATCTTTATACTCTGAATTAAATAACACTGCAACTGCAAGTTTTAGCTCAAATGTATTCAGTTATTTAGAGAAATAAATATTGTATGTAACATGAAACCTTAACCCAACCCTAACCCTGCTTTTACTATTGAGACGCAGTTATTAAAACACTGTAGTATATACTATAATCAGTATATACAATAATCATTGTTTTTTTATTTGAGCATTTTACTAAAAAATGTATGACTGAATCTCAAACAGGTTATCATAAGACATTCATTGAACTATTGTACTTTGGTTAACTTTGTTAATTCAACTTTGTTAAATATGTTTCGTTTTTTGTATTAATGTAAATAACAAAAATAATTTTCTATTAACCCTCTGCAAAAATATTTGCTGCCAAAATTTAAAAAGAATATGCTGCTAACATATACAAATGACTACTTAGTTCAGATTACACAAATTTATGGTTAAATTAAAAGATATTACACAGTGATAAATTTGTACAAGATGCGTCAATGTAAAAGCCAATAAATTACTTTGACATGAGTTGCAAATGACAAAACGTATATTAATCAGATAAGACCTTGAATAAAAAAAAAAAATGTAATGATAAATTCATTACATTTTTTTTTTTTGCTATGATTGGTGGTGAATAAAAATCTTTACCCAGAATTATGATTGACAATTGTAAGAAGTAGTAGTTCTTTGTTGAGTAATAAATACATTACTTGTCCGAATAATAATGTCAGAACAACTTGTGGTTTCGTCGGGTTCTGAGTCGTGGCCTCAGCTTTGAAAGGACCTGGAGCTGATAGAACCATGTTATTATCTTGTGAATGTTTCCACTAAACCTTCCAGAGACAATGAGCTCAGCTGGCTCAGTTCCTCATTCTGCTGAAAATCACTCCTGACACAATATGAACATATTTAATCAAAGGATGAAATGAAAACCACCCGCGTCCACACACAGACACACACACACACACACACACACACACACACACACACACACACACACACACACACACACACACACACACACATATCCATTCAGATGAATTTAATTCTATGAGATGATTAATTAGACGTTTTTCTTTTTCATGAGATCCATTACATGTGTTTCAGGCAGCCACAGTGAGAAAATAGGGTGAGTTTTCAACATTGCTCTCAGTGCCCAACACTGACAGAAATCCTGGCCGGGCTCAGTCCTGCCATTTATCAAGGCACTTATACGCATATCAAGCCAGTTTTATTCCGAGACTTCAGTTGTTACCACTACAGATATAGTTCTCCTTGTCCTCTTTATAACCCGGCATGATCCACATGGAATCTCATAACTACAGACATGTTTTAACACGCAGTTAATAATTCAGTTTAGCTTTTTTATGCATTAGTAGAGTGAAATACCTCTAACCAAAGATGTATGTCTTCGGCCCTGTCCATTTGTGTGTTGTTTGTTTGTTTTATCAGCAGGATTATTTAACAACTACTGAACAGTTTTACGCAAAACTTGGTGGAAAGTTGGGACACAAGCCAAGAAATAACTCATTACATTTTGGGATAGATCCATGATTTTTTTTCTTTTTTGTTTAAAATGGCAGACTGGGCATTTTTTGCCATTTTCTCTGATTTTCCAGGAAACAATTTGTGGCTTTGGGAGTTTTTTTGTCCTTTGAAAAAGAATCTGGAATATTTAGTGAACTGAAATCTTTGAGTGTCTGCAGTACAGTGCAGCTCCATTGAATTTATGCGGACTGTTGGACCTTGCCAGAGTTCTGAGTGACATTCTAGTTTGTGTTACAATTGTGAAGTTTTGAATAGCAACAGTTTAGTTTGGAACGAGTTTTGTGTTGTTGTTGTCTTACAATTGCAAAAATAAACCCCCTGACCCCTATTTTTCATTCTGTAAAATATTTGGCAATTAACTTTGTCCTCACCCCATGTGAATTCCTTTACAAATGAAAAGCCTTGAGGCCTTTCCTCACACAGCCTCTCCAGATGTAATTCCTAAAAAGATGTGTGTCTTGCTTCCCTTCGAGGTTCACTTCAACATTTCTCCTTCTCTCTTTCCCTCTCGCCTCTCTGTCTCTCAAGCAGTTGCAGAGGATCCTCTGGACATTAAATACAGCTTTCATTTCAGCCAGTTCCCGCTGTAATGAAACTGTAATGATGCCCATTCACTGCTGCTCGCTCTGCCAGAGCAAACCCAGTGACCTCGAGGTAGTGCATGGCATACGGGCCCCATCCCTCCAGTTGTGAGTACCGGGTACTGGAGAGGGACTCCTGGAGCACTGGCTGGATCGGCTCCCAAACACGCTGAGGAGCTGGGCCGAGGGGAGGAGTGGAGGGTGATAGAGAGATAGACAGAATAGGTGGATAATGGAGAAATGGAAAACAAGAGAGAGATATTTCCACCTTAACCCAAACACCACCCACCCCCTCATTTGGTTTCAGATACGAACTGAACTCCACAGATACTCCGTATTGTCCAAGTGAGAGGCTCCGCAGTGTAGGAAACAAATGTATTCAGGTGAAAAAGCAATGTCACACATGTCCACATATCAACGAAGATGTTAAGAGAGTTTGTGGTGATGAGAGCAGACACTAGTGTCTGTGTGTTTTTTTAAGAAAATCACATGCTCGCCACAGCGGAGTTCAAACATCACTTCCTGTCTCCACCTCTCGCCTGAATAATGCGGAGGATTTGTTGTTGTTGTGAATGTGTCTGAGCAGAGAACCCCCCACTGTCTCCAACCTCCAACTCCATAGCCAATTCTTCAGATTTTACCCGCAGGTCATTAATTTCTCATCCTGTGCTTCCTCCTGTCTTCTCTACATTTCTCACGTCGCTCTCCTATTTTCTTCTTCAGCACAAATAGTAGACTCAGTAGAAAATATAGATTATTTAAAGGTTTGTGTGCATGGGCAGGATACAGTATACCTTTACTTCAATGTTGAACTGTGTGTGCAGTGCTAGCAGATACAGCACATGATGTCTAGCCTATAGAACAGTAGGTCTGTGATAGCTTAGGTGGCATTGTATATTCAGAGGCTTGGATAGTTACTGTGTGGACTGTATACTGTACTTTACTCATTTATTTATACTTCATACTGTAGGTGCTGGGAAAAAAGTCTCCTCAACTAAGTTATCAAGTATTTGAGGGCAGTTGTTAAAGGGACTCTTACCTTTGTTGCATTTTTACACTTTTTTTGGATAAGGTTAAATTGGTATTAATAAGGTAATGACACTCTAAAATGCAAGACAGACCCACCAGGAGTAAAAACAAACAATTATTTCACTCTCATAATATTTAGTGAAAACTTCAACCAATAAAATTCTTCGGACCGAAGGACCTTATTGGCCGACAGACCTGTCTGTTTGCTGCATGGACATGCAGGTTTTCCGTCTGCTTCTTGTGGCGCATTCGGGCCCGCGTCATCAAGGCATGTGAACGTAAATGTATATAACTTACCGAATCCATTGCTTTGGTAAACAAAAACTCACGTGCGTGCAGTAGGTAGTAAGTCTGCTTGTAAATAAAGTTTCTTCAAAAAAACGCCGCGGATGGGAACGAGGGGGTGGGGCATTGGAGGAAGGCGGATGATTTGAATGTGCTGTAATTCTCAAATGCAACAGAGGTAAGAGTCCCTTTAAGTCAATTAGTTTCTATCTATCTGTGTCTTCTTCATGTTTTTCACTAATTTTCTCTCCCATAACTTTGAGAGTTGACCCCTTCAGGCCTGCTTTAGTTAATGTGGTGACGCCGGCGAGCTCGTTCTGGCAGGCAACTGGAGCTGCGCTGCGCCAATCATGTTACATACATCATGTGACATACATCATGTGACATACCTCACTCTCCACAACCATCTATATTACACACCCACTTTATCAGGTGGTCTATTTAACCAGAGAGACATTTCCCATCAACCCCTCTTGCTCACGCTGCTGCTGCAGTATCGCCACCAGTTGCTTCAGCCCCTCCACCACCCCAGCATCCACCTGTAGGCTCCAATGCATGAAGCATTCGGCTTCATGCATGTTGGGCGTCCACAAACTGCAACTAAAAGTTGTCATGAATGTGGTGAAACTTGGTTGAAAATGAGAAGTATTAATCAGGCTGTGGAAAGTTGCAAAATGTCTTCTGTTGTCCTGCTGTTGTCCTGCTGATCTCATCAGGATTGTCTCTGATTGGACTCCAGACTTCACTTCTTTAATGGAGATTCTGTGTCTTCTGCTCCATTTTTTATCTGCATTTTATAGGCCTTTCAATCTTGTGCCATGTCAAAGTGAAAGCCCCTTTTAGTAAATTTAGATAGGTATTGTATGTACTAGTCCAATAAGGTAAATGGTTTGTATTTATATAGCACTTTTCTAGTCTTGATGACCACTCAAAGAGCTTTACAGTACAGTTTATTGCCATTAACCCATTCTCACACGTTAATACACTGCATCTATGGGAAGCACTTTTTCTATTTGGAGCATTTTGCTGCAGTATCTTGCCCAGCATGCAGATGGGGGAAAAACTTGGATTGAATCATTAGAAGATGATCGCTCTGCCCCCTCAGCCACAGCAGTGCCCCCAAAATGTAAACAAAACTATTGAACTCCTGAAATGATTGAAGTCCTGATAATCATCAACCTATCATAGATATGTCTAAAGTATTTGATTCAGTTGATCGTAGTATTTTAGAGAAAGAAATGCATTTATAACTTTCTCTCTGGTAGTTATTTATAAATAGTCTGTACGTATATAGAGCTTTAATCTTGATGAACAGCACAGGTTTACCACACAATCATCCACCACACATTCATACAGTGCATCAATGTGAAGCACTTTCTCACAGCCATTCACTGCAATTTGTGGTTCGGTATCTTTCCAGAGACACGTAGGCACGTGGAACAGAGGAGCCAGGCATCAAACCCAACCCTCTGGTTCCTCTGGCTGGTGGACAACCCGCTCTACCTCCTGAGACACTGCCGTCCACAAAAAAGATCTAGCTTTAATGTATTTCGCCATTGTTTGTGCCATTGCAAATCTACAGTGTGTTGATACGCTTCAGATCTTCTACTGCCTTTATTAAAACCCTTCATGGTTGTGAAACTGAAACTGTTGAGTCTTATGAATAATATAGACTCTGGCTGTCCACTTGTCGAAATGGACATTGTACTGTGTGGTGATATTGTACCTTAAAGCCTCACTTATCACTGTGTGCTTTACCTCATCACAGGCGTTGCTTTTCCCACTTACCATTGCATCTCATTCAGACGGTGGGATGGTCCTCCTTAACTAGAAGAAAGGAGCAAGGTTAAATGGTGTTTATATCAAATAATATATATAATATATACCTCTGCTCTCTGGTTACAATTGGTAAATGGTACATGGTCTGTATTCATATAGTGCCTTTCTACTCTTGATGACCACTCAAGTGTCAGAGTGCTTTACACTCCAGGTTATTGCCATTCAGCCATTCACATTCATGCAATGCATCGATGGGCATCACTTTCTTTATGACTTTACTATGTCAGCTCATAGCTCATACTGCTCTTACTGCATGCACACATTGAAAGTTACATCCTTTTAATAACACCTTGCAAAAGGTTGCGCTTAGGCTATGTATTTACAAATCCACATGCAGGTTTTTCTCAAATGTGTAAATGTATGTGGGTCTATGTTTTTTTTTAAGATCTAGAAGTATTTAATAAAGAGCAATCCTTAACTTCTTTCTCTGAATGTTGAGTAGTATTAGTTTTAACATTCAAAAAGTAATTTCTCTGCCTGTTTCAAGTTACTGAGTATTGTTGTATCAATCAGCACCGGCCTATAAGCTACACAGGGATCTTGTCATGTGATGTGAGGAGAGGCAGCTATTTGGTTAGGTCGGGGGTTCGACCCCCAGTCTGAACCATCTGCATGCCGAAGTGTCCTTGGGCAAGATACTGAACCCTAAATAGCCCCCCATAGAATAACAAAGTGCTGCAAGTAGATGCACTGTATGAATGTGTGTGTGAATGGGTGAATGTGAAACTGTACTGTAAAGCGCTTTGAGTGGTCTTCATCAGACTAGAAAAGCGCTATATAAATACAAATCCATTTACCAAATCCATTTACCATTTGCTGTTTTTTTAACCCAAGTTCATTTGACTTCACAGATCCCTGCTCCCAAAGGTAAGCAGGAGGCCTGACCTCTCTGCCTGTCTCCCCCCCCCCCCCCCCTCTCTCTCTCTCTCTCTCACTTTTTCTTCGTCTCTTGCTGCTCCCTTCATAATACATGAAGGTGCAGAATAATGGTCTGCTGTTGTCATAGAAACCAGAAAGCAGATCTTTGCACTACTTTGTTTTCTCTCACTCCTGTCGGTATCTCTCCAAGCTGGAAAATGACGGTCAGACCTGAACTCTGTGTCCCCCCCCCCCCCCCCACCTCCCTTGCCTTCCCTCTCCTCCCGCTCTCCTTTCTCACCCTTTCACAGCAGTCCTCTCCTCCCTCTGTGATCCTCCTTTTTTCCCCACCCCATTTTTTTTATCTCTTGCTCTCCGTCTTTCCCCTTCCCTTCGCTCTCTGTACTGTACCTCAGCCCCCACACTGCTTCTCCTCGGAGCTTAATCTCTGCGCGCTGAGCTGCCGACTGCTACACAGGCAGAAAGCAGGGTCACGATGAGTTTATACTTGTGTTTGGGTGTCGTACGTCGCCGTCATATCGGAGGAATTGAGGCTGGGTAGAAATGTATGTGATTATACTGTATGACAATGGGGAACGAAAAAATGTCCCCCCTCTCCCCCTGCTCCCCCGGTCTTACACCCGCATCTTGCCCACCCCCAACCCTCCAGCTGCCGACGCTATTGTGATGTGGGTGCTCCTTCTGCTGGTTCCTCCATCCAGAACAGTCTGATAGGGTCCATGTCACTTTTGAGTTTCAGGGGGAACTTTGAGTGTTCTTTCCAGCAGCACATAATGTATCATCAAAGCTGGGATTAAATGTTTTTTTTTCTCTTTCCTCTCTTTTTTTAATCTTCCCGCAGCTTTGGCTGCGGGAAGATTTAAGCTTATTAGCTTAAAGAGCAAGGGAAGGGAGTTTTCAACTGATGTATGGCAGACTTCAAAGATGGTTTAATCTGTCAGTACACATGCCCTGTACAGGCTATTTATACTGGGGAGCCATGTTTTTTTCTAAATGGCTTCCTCTAGCTACCCGCCACAGCTCAGGGTGTTCTATTTGTCAGATGGCTAAGATGGCTCTTCCTGCGTATTAACACCACTCCCCTAGCTAACACTTTTTCTTTTTTAGCAACTGTGAACGATGAAATTACCCTAAGTGCAATGTATGCCATTGTTTTGTAAAATGTACTCCTTTCATAAATGACACTGGTGTGTTGGAGTGAGAGTGAAGTTCAAAGGCAAAAAGAGACATTAAGCAGTTTTATTTCGCTGATTTTTATGTGTTCAAGTTTTAATAGAATTTTTTTGCTTTGCTGTCAAAGCACTTTATTATTATTATTATTATTATGATTATTATTGTTATTATTATGATTATGATTATGATTATTATTATTATTATTATTATTATTATTATTATTATTATTGTATCCCTTCATTCACATCATCAAGGCGGGCTCCATTTCCACTTCCTGTATTTACTCCTGATCACCATTAACAGCAAAAGCCACATGATTGATCACCGTTATTATGGATTAAGAACGCATTTACATTCAATCCCTGTTAATACACAGCCCTGATTCATCTATGCTTAGCAACAGACCATTTCATGATAGACTGTCGAGTTTTACCAGGATCAGCATGAAGATTTAGGTGCTGGGCTCATTTCAGTTTTGAATTCCAAAAAAGATAGAAAACAACAAGACCTTAAATAGAAGGATAGACACAGTTCTGCTCTGTATTTGTCACGTTTAATTCAGTTGTTTATGTGTTTTTTGCCTTGCTCTTCCAAATAGCACGAAGGGCACTTTTATACTTATCTTGTTTGTTCTGAACCTTCGAACTTTTCAGTATAGTCCAATATACTGTAAGAGGTGTTAAAGGATCTTCAGATCACATTCTGACCAACGATCCAAAATCTGGTCCGACCAATAGATTCAGACTTTCAGACCAGTTGTTGGAAGTTGAGACAGAAAGCAGGAAGCATTTTACAGTAAAGCAGTCTTCACCTCCGATTATTTAATGTTTTCAGAAATCATTAATTTCTCCAGTCCAACAGACATTCAAAGAAGTTAGTAATTACACTCAAGCCAAAAAACCGACACACCAGCCATAGTGTACCAGTCATACTTTCCTGTTTTACCTGTTTTTACGTGCCTGCTTTGACATCCTGCCTGCTTGGTCTTGATCCCTTGGCATCTCTCTTTAAGGCAAACTGGGGAAAACTTAAGCATATCTTTTCATTGGCGGCTGGTGAGGATGGCAGGTGAACAAATTGCATGACTATCCCTTCAGAGGCTGGGATTCTGTCTCAGGTTAGGTTTAGGCAACAAAAACACTTAAGCTAAGATTAGATAGATTACAGTGCATGTGTGGTATGATACAGCGAAAGTTCCCTGTGACTTTAAAGCCCATTTATGACAGCAGACAACGGGTTGCGGTCTGTTTGACTCATACATCAACTTTTAACTGAGAGCAGTGGAAGTAATCATACGACCCTGCATGTTGAAAAATTGCACTAGAAGGAAACTCGGGTTAAAAAGTGACGTCAAAGGATCCTAACCAACTGTGCCGACCTGCGAGTCAGACTGTTCATTCTCTGACTTTTCCTCTACCTGATCCTCTTAGCTTCTTCCCCTGGTTCTCTTGTCTGCCTGTTGCAGACCACTGCCCCCTTATGTCTGTCATGCCCTGAATAAAGGCAAACCGTTTTTTTTTAATGTATTGATTTCTGGCATTTCAGTCTGTCCAGTTCTCAATCATACGTTTTAATGCACAATGTAAAATCCCTGTAAAATAAACTTTTGAAGTAATTCACTTTGGGTCAGTTTGTTCACGTGTGTGGTTTGAGTTAATAAAAGCTGTTAAACCTGAATGGTTTGTCTCTGGCTGCTGTGGTGAGAGCCCCATGGCATGAACTTTTCTGTATGAACTTTTAATATGAAACAGTTGTCCTCATATTCATTCTTATAAACAATTCCAATTGAAGCAGACACAGGACCCTCGTTTTGTGGAGATCTGACCGAAGCTTTTTGAAATTCATGTTGGTTTTAAAAACCATTAAACATGGTCTGAGTGGGTGTAGGTAATGACAGCAAAAAGACTTTGACAGTTAATGATTTTTATTTTAAAGATATTAAATCATTTTTCAGGGATAGGATGTAATGATGACACAGAACTAAATTGTTCAATGTTGACTCAGTTTCTAGGGATAAAAACTGCTGTGGCAAAGGCTGGAAGGATGGATGACATCAAACATGTTCAGATCTAAAAGAGAGATCGTCATAAAGTGTGAGCTTTGCAGAAGATAACCCTCTTCTGTTCTTGACTTTCTATATCGGGTTACCAGGAGGCAGAATCTGCCACCTCTGTCAGGATCTCAAATTAAAGCACCAACAAAAAGCTAAAATACTTGACAATAGCCAATACCATTTTGACAACTTAATTGTACACTACTGAGCTCCCCTGAGAAGAAACCCTTTCACATTTAGACACTATTGCTTTTTCTCAGGTGCCACCCTCAGTGAAAATGTCAGTTTTTGCTTCTAATAGTAATGAACTTCTTTGTTTGAATGACTGTGCACTTACAGTACATTGAGTATGTGTACAATCAGTCTTTCAGATGTAGAGAAGAATGAGTAATGTTCACTTCCCGCTGATTGATATGTCAATTATTAAAACAGAAAATGAAGCTTTTAATTAGGGCGAGCCACAGTTCCCGTAAACAGGAATTTTTTTTATAAATAAACTATTGTAACTTATTAAACAGCATCCTCTCTAGAAGTGTAGCTGTATTAGAAAACAATGAAGCATTTTGTCAGTGCTTTGTCAATAAAAAACATCAAATTCACAGTATATCTTCTGTTAAATCTCAGTATGAATATTCTTGCAACAACGTGAAGTCTTCACTCAGACAGAACGCCGGAGTCCTGGATGCTCCTCTCAGAAGGTTGTGGCAACTTGTGTCAGTTTTACTTATTTAACATGAAGTGTGACATTGCAATTTCATGCGTCTCACTGTGTGTATGTGTCACGTTTGCAAAGACATGACTGCTCTGGAAATAGAGTTCTGTCTTCATTTGCCTACACCCACCCACCCACCCACAAACACACACACACACACACACACACACACACACACACACACACACACACACACACACACAAACACATCTTAAATCTATGATTTCTAAATAATAAAGGTCTCCTTAGTTTTATCAACATTTTTTAACAAGAAATTATTGTGGCAGAACTTAATAAAAAACTGCATATGTTTTCATGCGAGAACATGCAATGAGAAAAGTTGGCATGTAGTTAGAACAAGAACGCACCATTGCCTGAATAGACACTGTACCTGAGAACAATCACATACATTAACATGATTAGAAATCATTGAGCACTATAGGGATTGTGTGGTCATGTGTTTTTATGTATCATGACTTTGGGTGGCTCACACTTTGTGCAGTCAAACATTTGGCATTTTTGGCGTCGCTTATTCTCAGTGACCTGGCAATCATTGTGTCCCGTTCAGTGTTGATGTTAAAGTTTCTGAACGGACATTTTCTTCCCCCCCACCTCCACCTCCTGACTTACAGCCAGATACAGTGATATCAGAGATGACCGTGCGCTTAAATAAACGTTCTTCTCTGTCTTAAGACTGTACAGTCCTCTTAAAATGTAGTCTCTTATCAACGACCACCCAATAATTTTGCATGTATCCCTTAGGCTGTGCATAATGTAGCAAACAAGAATAAATGAATAAGTGAATACAAATATGACCACATGCTATTTGTCAGTATAATGGAGGGCAAGGGCTAAAGAAAAATATGCAGTAATAGGCTTTGAAGCTTAATTTAAAAATACGTTAAAGACACAGACATTCAGACGAGAAAATTATCTTATTTCTTATTTGTTGTGGCTCATTAAGTGGCACAAGCCCATTGAGGACAATGAAGAAACATTGATGCATTGGTTTTAAGTTTAGTTCCTCCTTAAGTCGACGTGGATCGTAGATGATGATCGTGGTGGCATCTGATCGTGGATAATGATACAACAAGATTGCTTAGATATACATATACCTTATCACTTTATCGCTATTACTGGCAATACTTTTATCATCAAGGTCATTACTGCTCCCTCATCGCGGTGGCACATTTTCTTTTGTATAAACATTGATACATCTCTGTGTTATAAACTGCCATTTCTCATGAATGATGTAAATATAGTTTTTTGTTGATGTGACACCTATTGCCTGTCCGTCTGTCAGGGACTGGGATCCCTCACATGCTACACTCATGGAGGTTTCATTTTATTCCCTACTTAAAGGCAGAGGATGTTGCACCTTTTAAAAGGGACAGTTCACCCAAAAATTCAAATTTTGAGTCCACAAAACCCTTTTGGAGTTTCAGGGTTAAACAGCCTTGCGAAACAAATCCAATAAAATTGAAGTAACTGGGGGATCACTTCTTCAAACAGATAAAAAAAAAACATAACAAAAACATAAAATGCCTCCATACTGCTCCTGTGGTGTCATCTAAGTGTCCGATGATTTGTGAATTTGGACGATATTAATCAGATTGAGTCTGGGTCACTCTTTACTGACCATTTGTGTATATTTCTTCTCCTTTCATATACATTCAATGGACCCAACTCTACGGATGTTAGCTGTCATTAGGTTAACATTTACAATGAATGTGTGTTTGTATGTTTTGTTCTTATTCAGAACTTTATTTTATATTTCAGTTTGTTCAGTTCTGTTAGCGGGATTTCTTCTTCTCGCTTATATGCAGTGCCTTTAAAATTGAATCAGTATTGGAGTAGCCTCCTGTCAGAATCCAGTAACACATCTAATGAAGCCATTTAACCAGCTCCACTGCAAAGTCTCAGCTTATTGCCTGTCTTGAATACACCAAAGAAATATCAACTGAAGGAATTTTAATTAAAGTATGTATTTTGTGTATTGTCGCTGTCAGGATTCCAGAGTTGGCAACTTTTGTCCAACAAAATTCTTCAAATTCTTGTCCGACAGAAGACGAAACCATCATAGCGCCATAACCTGTAACATCAGTGTGTACGTTGTACTCCGTAGAGGAACCAGCAGGAGTTCTGAACTTGATGGTTTGTTATTGAGGTCTGAAATTAGATTAGTCTCCAAATCTAATATGGCATATGTTCTGTATCTGTGGTCCACATCTCATTCCCCGGAAAACCAGGGGGTGGACTCGAACAAGCAGAGGTGCCAAACAGTGACTGATGTAAGCAGAACGGTAGCATGTGGTGTCTCAGAAGGTCTGAGGCCACATTTAGCTCATCTCCACATCTGATGGCTGCTCTTGTGGGGTTAGAAGTGCAGACAGAGTGCAATGCATTGTTCAGCATGAAATATAAATTATAGTGCCAGAGCTGTTTTAACAGTATTCCCAGATCTCTGAAGCGTCTGAAGTCAGTAGAGTTAGATTTCACAGTAATTCCACTGTGTCTTTGACCATTTTAATTAACGTTGCACAAAACTGAGGTAGTGGTTGCTTTGAATCTCATAAATCTAAAAATATCACAAACTTTCAGTTTTCCTGAATCAAATTATGATTAGATTAATGAAAAGCAAAAGTGATAACCTTCAAATAATAAGCTGTTTACTGTATATTTAATGTAAGTGATGCCCCCTAAAACTTCATGATTGGAATAATAGGTCGTGGACCTGTCGACTGAGACTCGTCAAGTTTGTGTTGGTTTCTCTGTCAGTCAGTGAGCACCTACAGTATGAACTACCCTGCTCTACAGGTAAAATCCTCCCAGTCCTGTAAGTCATCCTGTCTACTTTGTGTTGTCTACAGGTAAAGGCAGCTGAGAGAGCAACTTAGTTTGATAAAGTATTTGGCTTTCGTTTGATTTCGAGTGCTGGCACATTTCGAATTTGATCTCAGTGTAGTTAGCTCAGAGAAATATTGGGCTACGACCAGACTACGACATTTTAGTTTGAAAATGCATCAACTCAGAACAATGGATATGCCCGGCATCCACACCACAGAGTTTTAAAACAGTTGAAATACAAAAGTATTGGAAAAACTAAAACCCAGTTTTAGTTTGAAAACTGCATTTTAGTCTGCACAGGCAGAAAAGGAAATGTTTGGAAATGATCAATCATGTCGTAGCCTTTGCTTATTTGTCAGGCTCCTAGCCAACATGTGCATGCCCAGTCAACAAGGGTGGTCAAGTGATATGCATTTTCAGCCATGTGTAGTAATGACAGGGAATAAAAGTGGTACAGAACAGATAGAGTTACCTGCATGGCTTTAGAGAAAGAATTTTGCCTGATGGAAAGTAATGAGAATGAGAAGGTTACAGGTGGCAAAGATTTTTTCCTTTTTCCGGTTGAAGCTTGACTATTCTCGTTTATCAAGAGAGAGAGAGAGAGAGTGTGAGTGTGAGTGAGTGTGTGTGTGTTTGTGCGTGTGTGTGTGTGCGTGTGTGTGTGTGTGTGTGTGTGTGTGTGTTTGTGTGTGTGTGTGTGTGTGTGTGTGCTAACATGCTTTGAGACTAAGGTACAGTATTCAAAGAACTATATGGCTGCACAATATCTTCTCTTACCTTGGGAAGTTGGGAATAAAGGAAAGTTTTGTGTGTGTGTGTGTGTGATGGGGGGGGGGGTACTGTGTGTGGCAATTGGCCTGCTTTGATCTCGCTCTCTCTCTTGTCCCGTTTCAAAAGAATCCATTAAGAAAAATGTGTGTGCTGGAGGGGAAGGAAAAAAGGTAGGAGTAGGAAGAAGAAGAGGAGGATGAGGAGGAGGGATGGAGGGATTGAGGGGAGGGGGCTGTGTTGACCACCGAAGTGTGAAGAGTGTGCAACTTCCTCCCACTGTCTTTCATTGCTTTCTCAGTCTAAGACGTCTATTATGTCTGTGGAAAGTGGGAGAATGAGCAGGCGCTCTCTCTCTCTCTCTCTCTCTCTCTCTCTCGTTCTCTCTCTCTCTCTCTCGTTCTCTCTCTCTCTCACTCTCTCTCTCTCTCTCTCGCGCTCCCTGTGTCTCCCGCCTCAGTTTTCTCAATAAAGGAAGCTGGTTCCCACAGGCTGAACAATACGTTAGCCAAGTGGAGCAGCATTGTCTGATGGGCGGATTGGGTGGAAGTGAAACTATATGACCTTATAGGAACTGTAAACGGTTGCAGGGGACGTGGGAGCTCTATAATACGCATGAAGGCACGACCGCAATCGCTTTCTCAAAGCCGCTTTCAATTCAACTCGGGTTAAAGCCGACAAAGTTCCTGTCAAGTGTTCGTACAAGCACTTTTGATGAAAATATGATTTTTGTTTAAAATCAGTTCCTCATGGATGATTTTACAGAAAGGAAGACCTTGAAGCTGCTAAGTAAAACGAAAGATAAAACTAAGGTTGTAATTGTGATAAAATAAAATTCTAGTATTTCCTATTGTAACGGCAGCTGTGGCTCAGGAGTTAAAGCAGGTTGTCCACCAGCCAGATCGTCGACGGTTTGATCCTGGTCTTTCTCATTTCGCGTGCTTGGACAAGATATGGATACGGGGCGTGATACTGAAGGCTGTGTCTGCAGTGTGAGAGTGATCTGTGATACTAAAAGTGCTGAGCTGTATGAATGAGTGGGTGAATGGAAAACTGTAAAGTGCTTTGTTCTGCTGAAAACGGCTGCTTATATCATCACATTCTGTGAGTCCCTGAAAGTCTTGTTGTGTGTGCTTTGGAACCTGTAGGTTAAGCTTTGGTCATATTGTTCTAGAAAGACTCTTGATCATATTCCAACCTTCAGAGACCTTCAAAGACTTCACTTTAACAGAACTTTCTCAAACACACAGAATAGTCCAATAGAAATTCCTATAGCCGTCGTAGCTGACATAGCTGACGTGTTTACTTTAGTGGCCACCGTTCCATTCAGCTTTGAACTAGGTGGAGTAACGTTTTTTGTCAAAGAAAACCTTAGAGACACCTTCTTTGTCGACTGTTTATTACTTTTTCTGGAGGACAAATTTGTCCCTGATCTTTCTACACAGCTTCGTACACTCGTCGACCTGCAAATCGACGTCAGCCGAGATAAAAAATGACATGTAATCTCCTTTCAGGTCATCTGCGTGTCCTTGTATTTAGTCAGTGACGGATTATACAAGTCGTCATACTTTCAGATCTCTTCTGCCAAGTGCTCTTCTATTTGGTCCATATCCATTCTTCTAAATCTTCCTTGGTTTCTGCCGGTATTATGGGGCATGAAACCGGAAATATGACTCTGGAAAGGATGTAGTTAGCGGACCAATCACAGCCTTGCGGGCTGCGTGAGGCTTGCCTAGCTTTGTCGTATAGTTACAAAAATTGGTGAACGCCCGCAAGCACGAAAGAAGGAGCACGCAAGGGGCTCTTGCGTGCTCCTTTTTGCATGTCTCTGAAAACGCAGAATTATGCACCGGCCTCTCTCCTGTCGACGAAGCCTGGCCCCATAAAGCAAAACAAATTCTTTATGTAAGTGCCATTTGAGCGCTACTAAATTTTGAGTTTCAAAAAAAAAAAAAATGTTAATTTTTTTTTATACATTATATTTTTAGACATTGATGCGGGCCAATTACAAATGGATGGCGGGCCGCAGTTGGCCCGCGGGCCGTAGTTTGGACACCCTTGTGCTATGCAGTTTGCTGTGACAGCTTCATGGACTAATGTGCTTATGTTGATTATTGTAGTTTTCATAGTAGTTCATATTTTCCATTTTATGTTGTTGGCAACATGTTGATTAAGAGTTATCATTCCTAACAATACAAGAATAAAACCCATGTTGACAAATACTGGAATTTTCCTGTTGCATGTGTGGTCCTGCAGAGAGCGTTTCTAACACTGTGGTTTATAACACCTCACATCACCAATGGGGGAGCAAGCGCCCCACTCAGTACAAGAATGTATGGGGAAAGTGTGCTCTAAGGTGCCTCCACTGTAGAGTTAACATGATTAAATACCCACCCAACAGAAAAAAGATAACCAAGTTCTGGCTGTCTTAGCTATTGGTAAAACAGCATGAAGTGCCCTTCAGAGTGCATTTACATGTGACGGTCTGGAATGAAGTGCCCTCATGGGTGCCTGCAAAGTACCCCCCCCCCCCCCCCAGTGAGAAATCATGATTTAGAATCCTTTAAATGGAGAAGATGTAATGCAGTGCCCTCTGTGTTGCCATAGTTATAGGGTGAGCTGTATGTTTGCTCCTCTGTTGAAGAAAAAATATAAAGTGCTGTGTAGGGTGCACCTATGTCTGACGTTCTGAAGCACAGAGATGGGTGTTCTCTCAGTGAAGAAAAGATAAACATGGTGTAGCACTCTAGTGTGGGCGCTGTGTGAGGGGACAACATCGTGAAGTGTGTGTCTTCTCTATCATGGTAAAGGATTAAACAAGCAACACTCTGGTGCCCTAAAGTTCCCTTTGTGATAAGAGTCGCATCACTATTTTAGGGATTTAAAGGTATAACACATCTGTATACATATTTTTTTATATTATATACTCTCTATCTCCTTGTATGATTTAATGGCTTAATGGATCCAACATTGCACCATTTGTTTTAGATACACATTATCCAAACTTTGCCTTTCACACCTGAGCAAGGCAGCAGGAGATTTTCGACCCGGATACGTTCACACCAACGCAAAAATCTCAGGAGTGTAAAAGTGACGGTTTGTGCAGCAGGCAGAGGACGGAACCTATTCATTCCGCTGCAGAGATCTTGTGGTTGTATGTTTATCACCTTCACCTGTGTTAGCCCTTATCACCAAAAGCTCCATCGACACCTTTTTGGGTCTCTTCTACATGTAAATGTTTTTACTCTTCCAAACATTTGTACTCAATTGTTTGTTTGTTTTTCAGTTGTGCATCGCTTCAATGTTAGAAATGTCATCAACACTCCCTGTGGCTGACTGTAAGTCCTGTGGATAATCTCTTGCTGTGTTCTAATATCAGCTCATTCAGACATTATCCAGTGTTTTTACCAGGGGACTTGCTGGAGAAACTCCAGAAGAGTCCGGATCCTTTCACTCGGACACTTGCCTTCTCACATACAACCCCTCCGGAGAATGTCCAGAGATTATCGGGAGTTTATGTATGAAAGCGGCTTAATGAAGTTTTATTCATTGTAAAACACCAAGCACTGTATGTTCAGTAGACAGTAGCAGTTTTTGATTTCCATATGCCTGACAATATGTTTGGCTATTGTGTCAACATAGAATTGCACACGTGTATGTCAATTTACTTAGCTAATAAGGTTGATTGTCATTCTCTGTATCATACAGGGAAAGACAAGAGCAAATGTTCTATTCTCCCTCTCTCTCTCCCTCCCTCAGATCAGGGGGTGGGACCAGTCAGTTATAAGCCAGTGGATGATACATATAGAGGAACAGAGGAGGAGGAAATTACACGTGCTATCAACCAAGTTCAAGAACATTCTTCTTTATCTCCCCCCCACCCCCTCTGCCCTCCTGTGATTCTTTTTCTCTTCTTCTCTTCTTTTTCTCCTACGCGCTGCTGCACAAACAGCCGTCAGAAAAGGTATGCGTCTCACCATTCACAGCAGCCCACAGGGGGTCCCTCACCTCAAATCAGCCCTGCTGTTCATGGGATTTAAACCCCCCGCCCCCCCACACACAAACACATATCCCCTCTACCAGCTCGCAACACCGCCTACCCCTCCACCTAAGACATGCACTGCTCACAACACACAGTGGATGAGTATTACTTTGAACTTGCCCGTGTTAGAGTGTGTGTGTTTTGACCTTCTGTCCCATTGCAGGTACCGGTAAGCTTGGACTATAACATTTAAAACACATAAATGTTAGAGTGCAATCTGTTCACATCAGAGCGAGTCCTTTAACAACAATTAGAATGAGGATAACTCCATGTAGCAAGCACAAGCTCCGAGTTCGGAATGTCTCCAGACCTCTTCACTTTTTGCACTTTTATTGGGTTTAAGATAAAAGATTTAAAGGGATAAAATCCTAGTCTACATTCAATAACCCATAACAATAAAGTAAAAACATGTTTGTTCGTTTTTTTCAAATAATGAACAAAGAAAACTAAAATCAAATAAAAAATGTAAGTATTTAGATCTTTTGTTGCAGCACTCAAGGCGTTATCAGCTGCATCCTGTTTCCTTCAATGGTCCAGTCTGTAGGATTTATGATGAACGGGAATTAAATATAATGTTAATTATAATTAAACGTTTTAAGTTGTGATTGATCACCTAAAAATAAGAATATTTGTGTTTTCTTTAAAATGATCGCTTCACTTATATCATATTCCTCCGTGTTGACCATGTTTCTGTAGCCCAGAATGGACAAACCCCACACTGCTTTAGTGTTTTCATATTTACAATTACATCGCTAGATGCCAATAAATCTTACTCACAATTTGATTATTTAACACTTTAAGCTATCCCTGCTCTGTGCTCAGAACTCGATTTCACAACTGAGTTGAAGTAGAGCTAGTTTAGAAAGAACTAAAACTTGTGTGTAAGGGCTGACAATTCACCAGTAAATCCAGTATACACCAATAGGACACTTTTAACTTCAATATAAAATAGAAAACCAAAATATGCAATCTGTGTAAATGTAGACAAAACTAGATCAAAAGATTACAATTTGAGAAGATACTCCATCATAGTGCATGTGCTGTACTATTATCATCCGGACTCCTGCCTTGTTGCAGGTTTCAATGCCTGTCCACTGTTTTCATGCAGCCTAAGTGTAGCTGAGCACACCTCTCACTTGATTTAACGCACACTGAAAACCACCCAGTGTAAAAACAATGCAAGGGGCTGTGTTGATGGGGGAGTGTTGCTTCAGGTACCATTGACACTTAAAATATGATCCAGGAAATCCAGCAGAAGTAACAGATACATGAGTTAAGTTCAAGGCTGGTACGAAACCAAACACTCTGCTCAGTGGTTTATTACTATGAGACAGGATTTTACAACCCTGGACAGTTGTAGAATCTTGTTTTATCGTTCAGCTCGACAATCGCCAGGTTAATGGTGGAAATGCAGCGTTCACGTTTCAAACTAATCCACCAGGAATGTGAACTTTGCATATAATTGATTGTGGCTTTTCCTACAGTAGATTTGTCCAAAGTGCGCACCACAGCTCTTGCAAGGATGAGAGCACAGTACACACAGTACACCATAATTGATGCAGCAGCAGTGCACACACACACACACACACACACACACACACACACACACACACACTAACACACACACACACAGACACACACACAGACACACACACACACACACACACACACACCCTGTGCGTCAGCTAACATCTTTAACATTAGACGCTGTTATGGCAACGAAATGTAAATTGGCCCGATAGTTTAGAGTTTAACCATGAACTTTATTATAAATAATAAGAAACTAATACAACCAAACATATATATGTTTTCATGCAGAGGTCATTCATGTTCACACAGCCATACCTTTGGATTGTTTGGTACCAGTTTCTCTAACATAGTGAAATGAAATGACTTCATATGTCAATCAGTCATAAACTATGATCCGATTAATCTAAGTCATAAGTACCAAAAGTCAAAGTAGCTCTAATTAGTAGCTCTAATTCACACCTACAATGTTTCAATGACTGGACTTCAAGTTTGATGACTCCTGACTCCACTGTAATTACCACCTGACCATGTTTTAGGACAAATGTACACTCAAACACAGATTATACTTAAAGCAACACTATGTAACCTTAACTGAGCAACAGCGCCCTCTGCAGCCACACATCATTTCTCTTGGGTTCCGTGTCCAAGCGATTAAGTGGTGAAGAAAAATCAAACTCTGTCAAATGTTCAGCAGAGCTCTGATGGCGTTGTCCCACTCACTGAACTGAAACATACCTTAATGGCGGGTATTACTCATGGTCCCCGGCTTCCTGAACCAGGAGACAAATCTACCAAACGAAGTTTCCTCTCTGAATACCAGAGAGAGACGCTGGTTTTTAATGACTTCTATATCTTGTACCTGGTTTACAGCTTCACTCTCGAGCTTGAACCTGATTCTGCCAATTTCAGTCAGTTATTCTCACCAGAGTCACAGAGAGCATGAGCAGACGTTCAGGGCGAACAAATGTGGCTTCATTTGCCAAGTCAATGTTCCATCAAACTGAAATACAAACCTGTTATTTTAAGGTAAAATAGTCGAATAGTGTAGCTTTAAGAGATTTTCTTGTCAAGATAGGTAACACAGTAAATACCCCTTAACAAATCATTTGATTAAAAAAATTTAATAAAACATTATGGTGGGTGATTTACACACAAATTACACACACTCCAACACACACACAGTTCCCACTGTTCTCCTCTTTGGGAACTTCATCTTCTTCTCCTTCTTCCTTTCTTTTTCCTATTCTTCTTCTTCTTTTTTCTTCTGGGGAGAGTTTCGGGGGGGCTGGCACTCCTGTGGCCCTGCAGCTGCACTCTGGGTTTCCTCGCCTGTTCTCAAGGGGCAAATAAAACCCTATTATATATTTGAGGGAGGGCCGTATTCAGGCTGCAGACGCTCAGATGAAACACAGCCGCAGCCACACAATCACAGGCCGTGAAGGTATGAATGAACTGCACCCATTAAAAACCTCGCCCCCCTCTCAACCCAGTGGCTCCAAAAGCATTTTTTTAAACTGAATCTGCAGATCGCTGAACTTGCTAAATTCAGGATGATTTGTGAAATAACTATATCCTGTAACTCATTCTTCCACTGAAAACTCAAGGTCACTTATGTGCCATGTTGAGGCATTAAGCTTATTATCCTCCATTTGAAAGTTCGACATTGCTTTTTCATCATCACTTAAGAATCAGCCTGAATTTCTTTCCATGACCATATCATTTTCAATTGGACCCTATAATTAATATATTGGGAAAAGATTTGACTGCTTATAATCCACAAATCTGCTGTTAGATACGTTGTACGTTTCTTAAAGCAATTATCTGAGGTTGTCATTAGCTGTTGAATTGTTTTTGTATAATTTCTATTTCTATTTAGAGCATAATTCAAATCTATTGAAAAGTGATCTATAGAATTGATTCTTATGGACCCTCAGAAATCACGGTTATCAATAGCACCTCCTCTTTTAATCATTTTCTTACCCAAACCTCATCAAATGGAGAGGTGCAGATTCCAACACAGTTTTAACAATGTGATCTTGAAACACGTATCCAAGCAGAAGCAGAATGATTCATGGTAATATTGTGAAGTGAAAATGTTGTTCTTTGTTTGTGGCCTTTTGTGACCTGGAAAATGTTCAATGTGGGTCAATATGATATCAAGATGTCAGGGTGGGCTGCAGCTCTTCTAAAACACACATATATTTACACAGGTCGGGTTCAATCTGAGACGGTCCTCAGAGAACAGCAGCAGTACCAGGAATGTCAGCGGGTGCAACACAAACTCAGCTGCCAGTTCATTAGGGAATACAGCTCTACTGCAGTTATAATGTTTAGATTGTGTGAGTAATAATATCTCAGTTACAGAGTCACTTTCAGCAGCTGTACAAACTGTGTTTCAAGTGGTTAAAAAAATGTAAAAATCAAAGCAAATTTGCAAATATGAAATGTGCCGTTGTCCCTCTCAGTAAATGGGATTTTTTTGGTGCGTAAAGCTCTTTGCTTGAAAGCTGGGCAATGTATTGTGTAAACTTTGATTATCTTATTTTGAAGTTACAATCATGAGCCTAGAGTTCATTCTCCCTCCTTCAGGTCTGTATGTGTGTCCTCTGAGTTAGTGTCAGAGTTGTGTTGATAACATGTTTCTCCCACATACAGGCCGCTCCCTGCTGCTGACACGCTGCAGCCGCCTGCTCTAGATTGCAGACACGGACTGTTTTTCCTGCTGAGAGACGTTGGGGTTATTTAATGCTCGGATAAACCACGCTGCCTGATACAATCGCTCTGTGTGTGTGGTGTGTGTTTGTTCAGTGTATGTCATGCTATGCCACGAGCAGGGTATTTCCGTCTCAACCGAACCGTAACAGGCTTTTCATTACAAACTATTTATATCCAATTGTGTGGAACTACATAAACAGTCCTTAAGTGTTTTGTAACTTTTATTTTATCTCACCCGCACAACTAAATGTTCCTTTTCATCCCACACACTTTGAGATAAGTACAATCACAGGGCACTTATCAGTCACTACAGACACTGAGGAAACCCACAGAGCCTTTATCCAAACAGCCATTTGTCTGCTCCACTCATACTACATCTACTACTGCAGGTATTTCCCTGTATCTATATATTCACAAAAATAGTGTATATCTATATCTATCTATAAATAGACAGATATAGATATATACATTGTTACATTCTATTTTTTCTTATATACTGGAGTGGAAATGAAATCTTATAAAACTAATAACAGCAAGTATTATTGGTCAATATTGCTTAGTGATTACAAACACACTTTAAAGGTCCTACAAGGAACTTTTCATTTTAAATATATAGATAGCGAATGATGAAAAAGTAATAAATTACCATTTCAAAATAACAAGTTAGTAAAACACAATAATAAGAAATACTAGTGTCTTGAAATGAGTTGTTAAATGAAAATAATAAAGAATCTCAAAATAATGACTTTAGCATTATATTTAACTGTTAACTTAATCAATCATACAGAGGGTGAAGTTATATTGATGCCCTTTTATGATTTCTATTCTCCTTTATTACACTCACACCTCCCATTCCATCTATCCCTCTGTATGCCTCCACCTTTCTTCACTCAGCTGCCACGCTGAGCCAAGCCAAGCTGCTGCATCCCTCTTTTGCATGATGGCGCATTCTCATGGTGAAGTGGCCTTACACTGTGCAGAGTAGGGAGCCTGGGCCAGTTTATTGGGAGTTGCCAGGGAAAACTAAATCTCTGCGAAGTTCCAGCAGAGCACCAACTCGTGTATCACTTCAAATGGCCTGAAAAAAAAATGGACTTTCACGTTTGTTTCCCATGTCATACCGATCACATTACTGTCTCTTATATCCGTGACAGTTCCTCAGCCCTTTGTTTGTTGCCAAGATGACGTAGGTCTTCCAAATTATGAGGAACTATTTTTTTGTTTTAGTTAATCATCATCATCTGTGCCTTAACCTAAAAAAGAGTGTCTGTTCCACAAACGTAACAACTTTTACATTTACATCATCGCCTTGATGACTTCAAGGGAGTCTTGCTCATCTTTTATAGCCAGTTCAGTCTTCAACAGCTCCTTGAGTCCTCTCAAGACCGTTCCCTTGATCTTTCCAACTTGATTTTGCAGCAGTGATACCAAGTGCCAGCTTATATACACTGCGGAAGCCAGGACAAAAAAAGAGGAACCAGTGTGAGGCATTTCTAATTACTATATCAGATTGTCAAAAAGAGAAGCAGTGAAGGAGGAATTGACATTGGTACTTTGACAATCCCAGTTAAAATTATGGTAGCAAAACTGCAAGATTGGCTGCGTGACTGCAGTCAGTCTGCTTGGTGTGTCGAGAAGAGATAGAGGAGATTACAACTTTAAGAAACTTGACCTGATGATAAGACAGCTCTACCTATGTGAGGCTCTAAGCTGTCGGTCATGCTGGCTGAGGACTGTGCATTGACTAGCAAGGGCTTTTTGAACTGAACCTGTTTCTGCTAGGTCCACAGTGGAGAGATTTAGGTTGAGCAAAATCGACAAAATGGATTGTAAAGGTAATGCATGCTGAGCAGGTTTGTGGTTAGGACTGGAGATAAGGGGAAAGTAGGCAGAAGCCAGTGGCAGGGCTTGGAGATGTTGGGCAGCAGGCAGGTAGGCAGGATGAGATTCAGTCTTGGAAATATAAGGTCAGTGAAAAAGGCTGAACATGAGGAAGCAAAGAACTTGAGGAAGAAGGAAGAATCTGGTGTATAACTGGGTGTCATCCACATAGCAGTTGGAATTTACAGAGTGTGTCCTTCCTAGTGGAAGAATATATAATGAGAATAAAATTGGGCAGAGCATAGAACCTTGAGGAACACTGCGGTTAAATTTGGTGTGCGCAGATGACTCATTATTAATTTGCACAAATTGGAACCAATCTAAGAAATAGGATTTAAACCTGGTAAGGGTAGTTCCTTTAAGGACAAATAACTGTTCTAGTCTCTGTTATAAAATGTGATGATCTATAGTGTTGAATGCTGCACTAACATGTATCATAGGAGCAGAATTTTAAACCAAAAGTTGTGGGTTTAGACAATGAGAATTAGTCTTAATAATTGGTAAGATTCTCAGCTCTTCCTGACATTTCTGTTCTTGATGATGTATTAGTGTCAACTGAGGGCAGGCGATGGTAGATTTTATTTCAATTTTTTTATTGTTAAAGAAATTCATAAAGATGTTAGGTAGGAGCCTTTAGCTCAGTTCCATCTGCAGGCCTTGGGCAGTTACACACTAACTCTTAAACACACCGATTGAAAAAAATATTCATTTACAAAACCATCAAAGTCTCTTTGACACAAATAGAATAGTTATATATTCAAATCTACGAGTAGACATCGACATATACCAGCACATTCACTCAATACATTGGAAAAATTGCAATTCAACAAATACAAAATCTGAATCACGGTCATCCGTATCTGTACTTGAATAAACACAAAAATCAGCTTTAAAATATATTAAAGTGTATTACCATGGGCTTTACTGTTTAACATATGATTATATTGCTAAAGGTATATTGTTTTCCATATTTTATATTAAGTATAAAAAAAATGCAAGATAGGGAATGTAGGTACATTTAGGTCTGTACATATACTTTCAATGGAAGTGCTTGACAAAAAGAAAGAAAACATCAGTGAACTCAGTGTTGATTATCATAAAATCATCATCAAATGATGAAAAATGACACACTGGAGAACACATAGGATGCAGGATGCATGAGAGCACACACACTCACACACACACACACACACACACACACACACACACACACACACACACACACACACACACACACACACACACACACACACACACACACACACACACACACATACATGGGAAGAGCTTAGTGGAGAGACATAGCCAGTATTGCCAGCGAGCCGTACTTTGGGAATGATTATGTTATCTATTCAGACAAATCTCCCGGGGTAAATATTGGAAGCCATAAAACTGCCAGTTATCCCCATCTGTGTGTCTGTGTGTCTGTGTGTCTGTGTGTCTGTGTGTCTGTGTGTCTCTGTGTGTGTGTGTGTGTGTGTGTCTGTGTGTCTGTGTGTCTGTGTGTCTGTGTGTCTGTGTGTGTGTGTGTCTGTGCGCGCACGTGCGAGTTCGGTGACATTGCTGAGCGCAATGAGCCGATGGCATCTGAAGGCTATTAGCATGGAGAGAATACATTCCGGAACTGGCTGGCCAATACAAACATTTGGCTCGCCATAATGATGTGTGACTAGACTGCTCCGTTTCCATGGAGACCCTCAACAAGCCAGTGTGGCTCTCTCACTCTCTCTTTCTTCTCATCTTATTTCCTACTAATACTTATTCAGATGATTCTCATATTCAGGCGGAATTAAAGACTGTGCTTAAGTAGTTAAGCGTTAGTGTAGCTGCTTTCAATCTCAAAATCGTGTCTACTTTGATTTTTTTTTTTTAAAGACCACTGAAAGCCAAATATTCTGTTACAGTGCTAAACTTTGAGGGGGCACAGAGTAAGGAAGTCAAAAATATGGATGTTCTAGAGGATGTTGCACCATTTAAGCCCAATGAGACCAACTGTGATTTGGGAGTAAAGGGCTATACAAATAACATTTGATTGGTTGATTGATTGATATTATTAGGGATTGAAGTGAATCCTGGTCTTTACCGGGTCTGGTCCTGTAAATGCATCAAATATTTTTAGTAAATTAATTACAATCCTTCAGGCTACAAGAGTGCAGGGCACACTAACAGGATGTGTAGATATGCATGGGAAATAAAACAATATGATTAATTACCCACCCAATATACTGGTACATGAACCAAAGTCTTGAGTGACGATACAAGAGCGTATCAGCAGTGACTCGAGTGCACAGGTTTGCAGTCCTTTTTAAAAGGGAAAACCTGATCTGTATCGAACTTTATACAAATTGAAACCATGCCAACAAATGTATTGTTATCAGTTTTGTTGATTCAACCTAGTTGACCTTTATGATAAACTTTTTTACAAAGTAAATTAGCTTTTGTTCCAAGCCACTATAATTCCTCTGATGTTTTGATTTGACTTAATATTGGTCTTGCCCTCAAGCATAACTCAGCGACCTTTGGTAGATGAATCTGACTAGATCAGAACAACCCAGGCCAGGCCAGGCCAGGCCAGGGAAGGTTTCACTCCGTCAGGTACATTCCACCCTCTTGGCAAGTCTTGTGTTTATTTCTAAGGAGGGCTCTCTTTCCCAGGTCTCTCTTGGCCTCAGAGCGAAGGCTCTTGGCTGAGGTCCACGTTGCACAAAGGGCCCGGGCATTCCAGCTGTCTGCCTTTAATCCAGTGTGTCAGCTCGTGTTAATGTTGCAGCGTGAAATCTGAGGGTGCAAAGCGGCGTGGAATATCTACAAGGAAAAAACCCACCCTAAGAATTCCTCTGGAAAAGGCCACCGAGAATCGAACTGGCCACACTGCAGTCGGCTGGTGGTAGAGTTAATGAAAGGTGGACACAGCAATGTTGAGGATGATTGAGTGTGTGTGTGTGTGTGTGTATGTGTGTGTGTGTGTGTGTGTGTGTGTGTGTGTGTCCATCAGTCTCTGAGCCTGCCCGGCAGGTGGTAGAAAGTAACATTTGGGAGGTATTCCTAAATGGAGCCACCTAAGAGCCGAGGAGGACGCTGGTCTAAATCAAAAGGAAAAGCGAGGAGAAAGAGGAGTCCATGGACTAATGTGAGACTAAATCAGCATTTCCGCTCCTCCTCAGGACCCCCGCGGCCCACTCTGACACACAATAGAGGAATGACACGCTTCTGTGGACGGTTAATTATCTTAGACACACACACAGCGCATGTGCGTGACCACGGACATTAGGGCAGATGTACATATACATATTCCACAATGCACACACAAGTCAGTGCACACACACTCTCAGTGAATACACATAATCACTCCACACCCTGTCTGCCTCACCTCACTCACTGCTGTCCAACTATTGTAAGCTGCATCTACTCAGCTTTAGCACAACCCTCCCTTCTCCAGCTACTGTAACTCACGGACAGTTAGCGGACGTGCAGGCATGTATAGGAGTCCAATCACCCTTTCCGTGGTTGATTTTATCAGTGAAGGGACCTAAGTCTCTTTCTGCTGATCCGCCTCCCACATGAAGGTGCCACCCAAGACGTCCTGACATTCTGCCAACCTGTGCTCTTCCGTGCCATAAAAGCCGCACACAGATTTGGATTTTATCACTTCATGAAGCAGCTCTACTGAGCAGCTGCACTCTGATCCACTGCTTTCGTTTGTTTCTACACATACCAGAATCTAAATGGAAGGTAATCTTTCTTTCATGAGTAAATGTGTTCATATTGTAAACCTTAATACTAAAGAATAATAACATAAAAATTAACTTTATAGTTTTTGCTCTCGGGTAAATGAAAATAAAATGCAAATGTATTGCTCAATTGCCTGATTGAGAGGTAACTCAGGTTTATGGTATGTTGAACATATATTTAGGGTTTTGTGCTTCAATCTCCAATGGCAACACAATTCAAAGTGCTTCACGTGAGATATAAAAAGCCACAGATATAGAAGACACTAGTGAGTTATCAATTAAAACATTTAATACAGCACATAAAATACTGAAACAATAAAAAAGACAATAAGAAGCACCCACCAAAAATCGAACTAAGTAATATATAAGAAGATAAAACCCATCATAGATTATGTAATATTAGCGCAGGCGCCCTGCCTACAGAGGCTAGAATCCTCCTGCAGAGGCCGCAGGTTCAGACCCGTTCCTTTGCTGCATGTTAAACCCGCTCTCTCTCTCCCCCACTTCACATTTGTACTGTCCTCTCAATACAGACTAAATGTACCAAAATGGCTTAAAAAAAAATAGATAATATGTTTAAAATCTTATAGAAAACAATTTATTCTCAACTGCTGTTTTCAAGAACAGTGAACTTCAATCTCAGGGAGGACGTGAGGAGAAAACGCACGGAATTACACATTCCATAAATTCAGGCAATCCAAAATCTAAACCGAACAATGTGAAGATTTAAAAAATGTAAAGGTTGGTTATTTTGGAGACCAGTGAAGTTCAGTTTAGACTAAAAATAAAAAGTGGGTTAAGCCAAATCTTACAACATAGAGCTGAGCCTGACAAATTTGGAATGTGCTAAAATGGTCACTGTGCAGATAATAAATAAACCCTTTCAATTTAGGTCAGCGTCACTGCTTGCATCCTCTTCAGGGTTAGGGTTAGTAATTTTCATTTGTTGCAGCAACTAAGAATAGGAAGTAAGAAGCAAGACTATAAGTCATTGTCACCATTTCTCATCTCTCTGACAATTTTGTTTTTCTCATGACACAGATTCAGAATGATATCCTCAGACTCATTCTTTGAATTTCATTATCTATAATGTCCACAGCAAATGAACGTCCACATCACTGTGTATGGAAAACACAAGAAAAAGATACTCTCATTACTCCAGACATTCCCAAAGAATCATCATGCCTTTGAGTTTTCAGGAGTATCAAAGTATTGTATATATACACAAAAACGTAGGCTGTATTTTGCATGGTGATATTGGAGATTATTACCTGCTGTGAAATCACACTTTCCCATGCAGTGATCTGATCAGTCTATGACTCTATGCTGGTGTCACAGTTACAGCAGATGATGGAGTATTTGAAGAAAAAGATGAAAAAAGTGAGGTGGAAAAAGCCAGAGTAAAAGTCCAGGAAGACAATGTAGTTAAGTTTTTAGAAATTATAACTTGAACTCTTCCACCGATAACCGCTAACAAATTCCACAGATAGCTCAGTGCAGTTGTTCCAGAGACAGTTCCACAGTGCTGCTATGAGTAATGGAAATTATAAAGTTGTAATAAATGAGTACAAATAAAACAAACAAATCAAATGTAGCAAAAGTGACACGAATTAGTATCATTTTAGAAATAAGATAAATCTGATATAATGTGTAGAAAGCCTGATCATATTACACACTGCAGGTTCATGAAATTAATCATCAAAAACACCAGCGATGTTTTACTTCAGGCATTCTGTGTTTAGACTCCAACCCCAGAGCATAGGTGGTCGGAGCATGGAATATAATTCATCTGCTGTTGTTCGTGTTGTACGTTAGAAAATAAGTATTTCCAAATTTTATTGTCTTTTGTGTACAGATGTTAATGAATGTTGACACATGCACTGTTGTATCAAATAAAGACGTACAATGTAATTACGCACATCACTGAGACCACGTGTTGTCTTTATCCAACCTGAGAAATGAAGGAAATCTAAAGACAGAAACAGTGACAGCTTCCTTCAATTTTGGTTTCCTGGCGATGCACTGAATTGCATCGTACTTCTTCATATGATTCAAGAAGAGCTTATGCAAAACGTTAACAGCATTTAGAACAACATCGGCGATCAAATAGTAAGATCACACCCTTCAACATTCATTTTCATCTGTACATGAAAGATAATGAAATTAGGCAATATCTCCTAAATTGAAATAAATGGAAAATAGTTATTTTCAATGCCTAAAAAAATTAAATAAATAGGCAAACAACTACTAGGGGGTTGGGGTCAATGTGTAAATCTTGCAGGTTAATAAAACGCTTGGACATTTTATTTGTTCTTCTTCTCCAGGAGCCACAGGGTGATGTTCTTATTATCGCACCAGTGTCATCATTCTCTGTGTTCATCACACAGCCATCAGACACAGAGGAAGATGCACGCACGCACGCACACACACACAGACACACACAGACACACACACATGCACTGACTAGTTCACAGCCTATTATCGCTACCTGTTTGTGTGCATGATTCAGCATTGTCAGGGCAGGGGTCCTTCACTGTGTAATGAACACTTCCTACACTTCATAATTTCCCCCAGACTTGCTGAACAGGTTGAGTGGTTGGTCATGATGTTGGCATTTCCTCAAACAATTGTTTTATTTGAAATGTAACCGTGTAATAAAATGTGTCTGTCCTGTTCCAAGTGAATGTCAAATCAAAAAATGAATGCCATTTAAGTTTTCTTGTGATTTTGTTTTTTGATTTGCTGATATTCATTACTGTGTAATCTGGTCTTACAGGCATTATTTCCAGAAGATTCTATCAGAAATAGAATTTTATTGCCTATTTCAAATTTTCTTTATTAATTTCTTCTTTTTCCTGATGTATATGTGATACTGTGTTTTATTGGTAGACTCATTTGGGAACTACATTTGTGATTTCCCATGTTTAATCACATAATAAAGCAGGTATGGTCCAAATCCATTTAATTTCGCTGATCTGCATTATGGCAACAACATTCATAGAGTCACTTCCTTTTTGCTTATTTGTCTTCATGTAGAAGCACAATGTTTAAGGTATTACTGTTATGCTTTATATTGAGCCGAATTACACAGCTTTTGTTTTTTCAGTATTAAACTTCGATCTGAAGATTGTGTCAATTTCTTAACAGACCCCGGAAAAAGCCAACATTAAATGTAAATTAATCAAATGTATATATAAACTTCACGTGCACAGTTATATAGAAAAGTCTGTTTTATTTTATGAAAACAAGGACTATAAGATCTTCATTGCAGATAAACCAGGTAGGATGAAAACAAAATGGTTTAACTTCACTCTGCGCCTTAGACTGTTTCTAAAAGGCTCTGCACATAACATCAAGTAAACACAAACAATAAAAAGTGACAGTATATTGTAGAACTGTTTGAGGAGGAGTCACTAATGACAAGTAATGCAGGGAGTATATAGGGAGAATAATTCCAGAGTATCTCCAGAGCCTTAACCCAGTACAAGAGAACAGCACATTACAAACAGGCAGGTTTAGAACCGGCACTGCACTATTTATTTACTTATATGTCCTTAATAAGAATAACTGTTTGGCACACTGTCCCCGTCTCCCCTACTCTGTGTGCTGAAGAGTCCTTTGGCAAAATACTCATCCTCAAACTGCCCCTGATGGCTGTGCTGTCAGTGCGAGAGAGAAAGTGCTGCATGTGCAGTAGATTGAATTAAAATTAATACAGGCCATTTAACATTCATGGATTTGTAATAAGCCATCACATCTGAAGGTATAAATGACAGTGGAAAATTATGGCATTTAATAAAAGATATTCCATCAAATCAGTATTTGCTAATGTTAATACATTTTATTCATACATATACAGATACAAGTGATATATTAAATATATACAAAAGCAAACAAAACTAACCTGTGATGTGACAATATACTAGAACTTCAGTTTCATGATGGAAATGTCAAAAGTTCTACTTGACGATCTACAGCCCACCTCCACATGTTTATCTTCCACCCAGCACACCACATCTTGCACTGGCACTGGATGTAAACAGTCAGGTGCCAGCTCACCCAATATAGAGGTAATCTCTAGATGGACTGGGCTGTATTAAAAAGTCTTTGATTCCCCTTTGACTCATGATGATCTAAAGACCGAAGGCTTAATTTTATGGCTCTGTGAACTTGTTACTACACTAAGGAGCAGGATGTACTGCACCTTAAACTTGTGCGTTCTTGAGTATTGTGGACAATGACGCCAGAAAGTCTGGATCGGTTATTCATTTTTTGACCAGTGATGAAGAAAGATGATATATATAGTAACCTGCAAACAAGAAGCCACTGTCTGCCTTACATAACCATTTAGCCTAATTATCAAGTTAATGTCACCAAGTTAGTCATGACAAAGTTTCTAAGGTCTTTGTAATCATGAAACCAAAAGGCTTCCTCATGCTAGGTGCTTTTGCTCAACTGTGCTTTTTCAGTTGTCTTATCCTTGTCTTTCTTTGGCATGTTCAGCATTCAGTTGACTTATAACTCCTTTAGGCTATGCACACATCTCAGATACTTTCACCTGTACTGCTTTATGTAACAAGATCGGATCTTTTTCATATAAATTTGACCTAAATCTTGACGTCGGAAGTCATCATCCCAGGACAAATACCATGTATTCAGTCCTGTTGGGTAACCCTTCTTTGTCGCCCAGTTTGAAGAGCAACTTGATTTAGTTACTTTCAAGTTCATCCCACCCTGCACCTTTCTGTATCCTTGATGTTGAGAGAACAGTGTCGAATGCCCAGCTCTCTAATCTTTCAGACTGCTATCTGGGCTTCTCATCTACACCCTAGATGTAGAATCCAGTGCAAGCCAACCTGCTCCAAACAAAAAAGGAGGAGGAGGCAGAGGGAATGGGAGGGAGAGAAAAAGATCCAGATAGGACAAAGCTGGGAGTGGGGAGAAACTGAACACAGTGTCTGTTGTGTGTATGAAGGAAAGGACTTGGCACAAACACTGGCTGGTCTGTAAGAGTATCCTGTGCTTGCTCCCTGCTCCATGCCTGCCTCCTCAATACTGTCTTTGTCCTCCCATGGTGCACAGTGACACTGAGAATCCACACACAGCAACACCTGCCCCCTGTAACGCTTTTACACAGGAGGAGGCAGGACAGAGCGGGACAATGTAGGACAACACAAGATTGGGCAGGATAGGACTTTTTTTCTGTCCTCAACAGAAAACCGTCAGCTTTGATTCTGCTCTTCGGGCATTTATCTTTACAATTTCTTCTCAAATACACCCTTGTGGCCATGGTAAGAAAAGAGGTGTTATGTTATGAATTTCCTTTCAGTATGACCACAACCTTTCCCTCCCCTTACACAAGTAGATTTATTTCCGCTAAACTTGCTGTACTAGTATGGTAAGATGTGTGTAGGTGTAAAAATATACAGTTTATATTAGGCAGAGAAAAGCTGTGAACACATGAGTCTTGTTCATAATATTGGACCCTCTATATATTCCTAACATTACAACTGTTTTTAGTGGGGGTCTCTTTGAAAACTTTGATAGCTGTGTCTTTGAGTCATAAGCTATCTGAGCTTGCCATTGTAAGTATGATCCATGGCATTGTTCAAAGAGTTAGCTTCAGTTTCTGTTAACCATGATCCACATGTCACAATGATAACAAAGTACCTTTAGTTTCATAGCCTTTATCAAACTCATACAGCATATTTATTAACTTGTGGAAGTTTCAAACAATGTCATCTGCTGATAGGCGTCAGGAGGGATTCACATACTCCCACTTGAAATGCTGTGACACCAGTGGGAGTATGGAGACAACTTTTTTGCAGATGAAGGGACAAAAAAAACAAAAAACTTCTTTTTGACATGAACACACATTTTATTGTAAGTTACGCCTAGCACAACAGGTACTTGGTATTTTTGAAATGTAGGAAATCACAGTGGATGGATCTTCATTATTTTAATTGTAAGAATGCACATATTACACAATTCAGCCAAAACACAGAACCACACACTGTTGCCTGTTGAGTTTAATGATTTTGAAGAGGTGGTTCCGTGGTCTTGGGAGCTCACAGAATGGTCAAATATTGACTTCAGAACACAGCAATAGGCGGATCATCCTTGTTAACTGGTTGCACATGTGTGCTATATTTAGTACAATAATAAATATTGGATGAGTTAAAAATAAATGTGGATGAAGTCATGGCTGAGAAGATGCAATCAGCATGGCTTATACATTTTGCAGCAAAAGTTGGAGGTGAGAAGGAAATAAGCTTTTTTCATCGGTCTCAACCAGGGATATATTGCAAGTTATTAGTACAAGTTAATGATTTTTGTACACAGGTGACAGGAAAGTGAGACGTGTGTTTATTAGGTTATTTTCTCCTAGTGTCCACTACCATGGAGATGCGACTCCATATAAATATTACTGTGCTACGTCCGAAAGGGGACACCTTAATGTCAGCTCGCTCTTATTGGCTATTGCAGGTTTCGTTACATTTTTCAAATATTGGGGAGCATCAGTACGTTAGGATTATGTCTATAAACCTCTCACAATACAGGATCATTTGGCCAGATAATTGGTTCTGACCGGCCTCAAATTGCAAACGCCCACACTATTGTCGGGAGGGGCAATCCAGACCCCAAATCTACCCAATTATCCTGTAGTGTGGGGCAGAGGCCAAGTTGGAAACTTAAGGCTCCCACTTCATTTGTCTTGCTTGCTCTCTCTCTCTCTCTCTCTCTCTCTCTCTCTCTCACACACACACACACACACACACACACACACACACACACACACACACACACACACTCACAAACACATACACACACACACACACACACACACACACACACACACACACACACACAGAGAGACATGCTCCACACACTAATTTGCTCCAGCAGGTTTTGGTTCATTGGTTTGTGTTATGTGAGGTTATTGTTATTCGTTTATTTTTATTTGTATAATTTACATTATTAACTCAAACTTAACCTTTCATAATTCATATCAATGATTAATGAGACTGAGATGATACTGTGAGGCTGAGTAGTAATTCCCAGATTGCACTAAGATCTTCAAATCTTGTGGATCATTGGTCGAGCCACTTTGGGAGGAAAACCACTGTCATAAAAATTGAACGCATTTAAAGTCGTTCTCAATATTTTTGGTCTCCTGGTGGCTGATAATTAAGTTTTACTTGATAAAAATGGTGAAAAAATGCAAACAGTTTCCTATAAATATGCAGTACTTTAACAACAATAGTAATAAAAATAAAACAGGAGGTTATTTATCTGAAATCATTATCGGTGAGGTTGATGAGACCAATGAGACCGTACCATGACATAAACACTGAGTATCGGTCAGAGTATTTTCAGGCAGCAAAGCACTATAACAAAACATTTGGTTTACTTTGAGAAAAATTACTGACACCATCAACACTGGGTTTCAAAAGTCAGCACTAATCTCTAGAGTGTCATCATATTTATTTTCAACACCTGTCAGTCCTCAGATAAATAAACTGTGTCTGTTTAATGTTCACAGAAACTGTCGCCTGCTTTGAGACGTATCGGGTTGCTAAGCTGACGGCCTCATCGCCGGGCTGTCTTCTTATCCCTCGGCAGCCATCTTGTGTCAGCTTCCAGTGTAGAAGCACTGAAGATTTTTTTTATTCAATGGGAAGAAAGTGGTTCTTGCCATCACAACTGAGGCCTAGAAAGAGAGGGGGGGGGGGTGCAAGGGGGCATTGAAATAGAGAGTTAGTGGCAGGCAGCGTTTTTCTTTTAGCAACCTGATCTGAGCCAGGAGTGGAGCAGGACGAGATAAAAGGAGAAAGGAGCGTTGTCCGAGCCCAGCTACAGGAAAAGGACGATTAGAACAGAGCTGGGTATCAGGTATGCAGGCCGGCCGTTCCAACCAATCGCACGGCTCGTACATTAGGCCAGACGGCAGCTTGACTCCACTGCACTACCCCCCCCAAGGAACCCGCCCAACTCACCTCCCACCCCTCCAAATACCTCTCTCTCCCTCTCTGTCTCTCTCACCCTCTCTCTGTCCCTCTTGGTGTTGCACTCCTCTCTCTCGCTCTCTCTCTCTCTCTCTCTCTCTCTCTCTCTCTCTCTCTCTCTCTCTCTCTCTCTCTCTCTCTCTCTCTTCTCTCTCTCTGTCTATCTCTCTCTCTCTCTCTCTCTATCTCTCTCTCTCTCTATCCATTCCTCAGTATAATTGATCAGGTTGCTTCTCCCCCGAACACAGTACAATATAATAACATTATTGACTCTTTGCTCGATATTGCTGGATGATGGTTAATCAACAAACCTTTTTAAAACCCATACAAACAAAATTGCTACATTCAAACCATGAATGTGAAATGACTGGTGATTTGGTGAAATCGGTGAAACAGGACAATTTCACCATTAACTTTAAAGCTGTACAAATCACAATTTTTCAGTTCATCAAATCAATACAATAATATTTATTCTATCAAGCGACCATGTAAAAGGTGTCAATTAGAACAGACCTGTAGAGAATGATCACTCAGCAGTTCCCCTCAGCTCAAGGAAGAATAATGATGAACTAACCCCTAACCCTTTTTAGGCCCACAACTGTTCTAAGCTCACCGTCAAAGCTCTCATCAATCCAGTTTCCCGCCGCAGCAGAAAAGCTCTGATAACCTTAGACACAGCCAGTAATATAGTGGAGCGTTTAGGGGATGCGATGGGAGGGAACATTGGATTTCTGTTCATCACAGAGACAAACTTGATTTATGAATGCTAATGTTACTCCATGTCTGCTGGCCGTGTAAACAGGCAACTGTTAGCCATAAACAACTTTACTTCCAGGTGACAGACACACTGCGGTTACAGCTCACTGCACTGCCCCCAAGTGGTCCAAAAAGAAAACAAAATCAGGTTCATGACATAAGAGATGTTTTCCGAGCACCTTCAAAATACATGTATATTTTTTAAATTGCTTTTGTCTCACTCATGTCAATTGGTGTGAAGTCATTTTGAATATACATAGCTTCTAAGTGTAATGAGCTTCTTATTCCCTCATTATTTTTGTCCTTGCTTTGTTTATCTCTCTGTTGTCTTTCCTTCGCTCCAAACCCTGTGAGAACGCTGCAGAGGAAACCGCTTAGCACCCACAGTGTCACACACACACATACAGGCTGGTTTCAGGCAGATTTTTTACTCCAGTAACTGAACCCTATTTTGTCTTATTCATGACATTCATGACATAATTTAAAGATCATATATTCAATGAATCTTAAATGAATTTAAAAACAGCACATCAGCATTATACAATATTATAAAAACCACAGTTGCCAAAAAATGGGACCTAATAGCTACTCCTTATACATTCATCTTATGTGACTACATCATGGCCCTGCAGTGTGATCTGGTAGTTTCAGAATCTTAATGGAAGCAAATTATTCCTCATCTCCCTCTTTCTTATTGGCCCTATTTTCTAACACAGCATCTTGCAGGTGATGGAGAGGGACAGTTATCCTTCACAGGTCAGTTCAAGATTGTGTCCAGTAGCTATTCATGTTTGATTTAAGCATCCAAGTTCATCCTTTAGCCTAGAATCAGTAGTTTAATCACGTAGGCTCCTTTTAGTTGACTGATGCATTTGAAGTGAGATCCAGTTTCAGATCTACTGAGCACAATCTGGAAAGCTTGGTCAATACAATATAGCACAATGCAATTCCAAAGGCAATTTAGCTTAGGGCAAATAAAAGGCAAACAGCCACAAAAACAATAAGACAATAAACCACAATAAAAGAGCTGTTTAATTGCTTTGAGCTAAGAGTGCAATTTCTTTAAAAAATACTAGAGAAAAGAACTTGAGAAATGTTTGGATGAATAATCCTGGAAAAACTAGTGCAAAAAAAAAAAATGCTACGGATACATCCCATGAAAGCCATTAAGGCTACAACCCCAAAACACATGAAAGTGCATCTGCTAGAAGCCGACCTGTCTGTGACTGGCCAGCTTATTTCCGGTTACTGGGTCTGCTTCGGTGTATGTCCGTACAGACAGGTACATCAGCCAATCATTTCATTCAGTCTGGATGAAATTATTGGTCGTGTTTATTTCAGTCCTGAGAGTACTGGCACAGCTGTTTCCTCCTTTTTTTTTCCGACGATGAGACAAGGATTTTAACAGATAAGAGAAAAAGAGAAAAATAAAATTTTTACCAACCCTGCTTTTAATTCATTTCTTGACCTCTTAGTCGTATAATTTTATTTTATTCTATGATTCTTGAAATAATTTACCACCTTTGGCACTTTGAGGACCTTTGTTCATGCTGGCTAAAAAGTTAACATTAAAAGTTCACTCTTGATCTCGTATTATTTGACAAAAGGTAAAAGTATCCAAAGCTCAAGAACAACTTAGGTTAATCGACATTGTGGTAAAACTGTTTTTGTTATCTGATCTTTGCAAGGTCAAGCATTAACGTTCATTCCCAGCATGTCAAAATTCAAATCTACCCCCCCCATGATTAAAGTAGTTACTCTGAGGTGCTGATGGTGGAAATCCAGTTAGCTGGTGTCTGCCAGAATGCTGACAGGACAAATACTATGTATTATAACATCTGAAGCCAAAGTGAAGTACCAGTGGGATTTTTTTTTATTGCTGTATCAGTAAAAAACTGGCAAACATGGACTTTTGAAAGGAGCACACACAAAATATCCTCCTATATTTCTGCATGTCTTAGTTCAAAGAATAACAGAAATATGTGTTTTCACTTTGCCTGTCCTGCTGTATTGTGCTCCAGTGATGACATTGGAAGCCGGCAAGGTTTTATGTCTCCCAGACAGCTCTCAGAGGCACTGGCCAGCCTCCACAGACTTCGAGTAAAATGCACTGAGCCACTGAATCAGCAAACAGAAAAACAATGCGAGGAGAAAAGAGGGAGGCAATGAGAAAGGGAGGAGAGAGGGTGATGGTGAGGGGATGAGAGCAGGGGAAAACAGAGACAAGCACAGCCAGCAATTTACAGTATGGTAAGGGGGAGTGGGTATTAGGGCCAGAGTAGATGGACACCAAGAGATGTGTAGTTGGATGTGCACAAATTGGAGACAAATTGTGATTTCTGCAGAATTTTGTGGGATGAGAGTCGAGGGAGGGGGAGACAAGCAAATGGAAGCTGAGGAGCAGTGGGTTGATGGAGGAAGCCTAGAGGAGGATATTTAACTGGCAATCAGGTATGTGGAGGGCCAGGGGCCTGACAGCGGAGCATTGTAAATGTAGTGAAGTGGAGTCAGAGACAGAGATGCAGGGAAACGAGGGGACAGATGGGCCAGCACTAGATCTTACTGGGAGATGATGGGGATCCTGCCCAGACAAGATAAAGGCTTGTTTTCATTAAGCACAAGAGGTTGTGAGTAACGCGGGCAGCAGGCACGGAGAGTGTGTAAAATGAAATGGATGAGGGTTCATCACTGGGGAGAACTTCCTTTATAACACAATGAGACACAATGACAGCTCGCACGGATGGATCCATTGTTCTGAAGCACAAGTGCCAGGTCATACTACCCTGCAAATAATCCACAGCGAACTTCAGCAGAACAAACGAATCAAAACTCCTGCTGAGAATAATCAGATTTTGGGCTCCACACAGCTTTTGCCCATTGGCAGCGACAGTAGTAATGCAGTCATGACACAATGCAAATGGATTTCACTGAGGTGACGTCAGTAAAACATTTTTTTTACCAATCCTGGCTTAAATCATCCATTATAGCACATACTATGTGATACCTTAGTTTAAACTTTTTTATAAGATAAAACCTTTAGTACAGCGACCTGTTATTGTCCAGTGACAATGGCTTTAAGATTAGCTTTGCATTTCTAAGATTCTGAACCTACAGTGGCTTGAATTAATATTTTGATATTAACTAGATGGACTTCCAGAGAGCGCATTCCTCCGACAAGGCCCCCTTGAAACTACATATAAATTCACTAGATCCCGTCGGCACTAAATTGCACAGACACATAGTCACCTCAACCTATTATCAAGAGCCATGAATTATTCTCTGAGAAATCAGCCAAAGTGTTGGGAAAGCGCTATCTTGAAATGTTACAGAAAATAGAAAATCCACCCTCTTATCCAGATCAGAAATGAATGGGTTCTTTCCTGCCCCTAACCACATTTCATATAAACCTGTTCAGTATTTTGGGGGTTATTTTGTTGACTGGTAGACAAACAAACTGGTAGACAAACAAACACCAGTGTCAAAACATTATCAAGAAAATACATCTTGGCTAAAGTAAAAGTGTTTTGCTTCTGGAGTCAAACTTTTTTTCTATGTGTGCAGTACATAGAGGCAAAAGTGTACATATAGAGGAGAAAATGAGTTACAGCAGGTGCACAGTTTATTTATACATTCTATTTAGTCTATAATTAAAACATAGCTGCTGTGGTTGGATGGCCTTCCATGTCAAGCTGTTTGTATTTTTCTCCCGTGATTTTAATTCCCTCTCTGTTGGCCTTGGCCTTCACCAATCTCTGCACCCGCAGCAGCTGTGATTTTGTAAAATCCCGCAGAAAGAAAACCTAGGACAGAACCTGCAGGTTGTGATTTGATGATTTTCTGAAAAGAAATCTGTAGCCTGTAGGTTCTTCTGTTTTTTTCCCTTTGGCCTTAATCATCACACAGTGTGAAATTATTTATGGATTACAGGACGAACATGTAGACCCACCGCATCCACTAAGCTTATACTGTATTCATCCTTTCTAAATCCCTCAACTAAATCAGGCCACTTCCTCTCAGCCTTTGTTTGTTTAATTCTGTCTGCGACATCCATCCCACACAGCACAACATCAGACTGATCAATCAACAGGCTGCTCCATACTGCTGTCATTGTCAGCGCCCTCCCAGAGTCAAGGAACACACTGACAACCTCTGTTTGCATCCTTTCTCTGCTTTCTCTGGGCCTTGAACGGGCCATATAGTCGTCTCTTTGTCCTCCCCACCCGTATTGATGGAATCTGAAAGTAAGCAGATTTGCAACGGATATTAACAGTAGGCTCGCAGAACAATGGCACAAGGTTGAGAACAAATGTGCCCTTTATGTCCAGTGGGGGCCTTGGTCCAAGAGTGGAGAATAGTGAAATGTATGAGGAGGGGTGTATTCTCACACTGCAGATGGAAATGAGAATGTCTCTCACACTCATCTCCACACTATGTGCACTGAACACTTCCTAACTGTCATCATTTCAACCGGACTTGGACCCGGAGCCAGACCTTCTTGCATTCTGACAGAGCGGAAAGCAGGGCATCAAACACACACAAAGACATATCAGATCCATCCTGCTCGTCCAGACAAGCAGCGGGGGAGTTTGCTCCGTACATCTAGGTAGACCCATATATCTTCAGCTTCAGTCTTCTTCCTCCCTCACTGCCAATAAGGTTTTACTTCTCCCTCTGTGGCTGCAGCCTTCCATCCCTTTGACAACACCGAGGGGAGTGTTATTGGCTGGAAGCTGCAGGGAGTCTCTTCCGACACACAACTGAGTGTGTACCCTGCAGTAATGCAACACCTCGGTTGGGTCAAAGGAAAGTTGCACTGACAAGTACTTTCTTCAGTATGTCGTTACCTGCGCTGCAAGATCCAATGGAGAATTTCTCTTTGTTAACGATTTTGGATTCTTTGTCTCTGATTTTGAGTATGCAGAGGAAAATCTTCTGAAAACATTATTATATCATAATTACTATAATTATATTGTTTATAATAATTATATTATATATAATTATAGACACATAGTAACACACAATTAAATTCCCAACTTTAGATTGATTGGTTTTTGTGAAAGCAGCACAGAAATGAGTCTCCACTCCTGTGGATGAATACAGTCAATAGGAAGTAGGAAGGTGTTGACATGGTGACGATGTTGTTGTTGACAGTTTCAGCAGTTGAAAGTGATCATTTTTATTTTTATTGAGCAAGATTCAAGTACAGACATTTATTTGTGTTTTGACAAGAATCAATGGAAATGTTTGTCTATTCACTGTCTGAGAGTGTGCGTGCTGTCAAAATGATGGGGTCAATGTGTGTGTGTGTGTTTGTGTGTGTGTGTGTGTGTGTGTGTGTGTGTGTGACTGTGTGTGTGTTTGTCTGTGTTTGTCTGTGTGTGTGTGTGGGGGGAGAAGAGCTAAATGTTTGAGCACATGATTACAGAGATTGATTTGTCATTGTCATATTTTGTATAATATTAAATATGTTACATCATGAACGAAAAAAAGGAGAGCTTCTTTTTTATTAACGAGAAAATCGAGAACCGTGGATAACTTTGTCAGTTTCAGTTAATTTTAGAAAAGTGTCAGGGAACCGACCCCTTAAGCCACTCTCACATAATAGAGAAAGAAAAGAGGAATCATTATGTTACACAGAAGAAAATATCATTCGGAAAGGATATAAACACACAACGTCTGTCTTTTGACAAATGAAGCTTTCATTCATACCAGTTTTGCTAATGAAAAAAACATAATTAACGTCAAGTATAAGAAGAAGAACAGTTTTTAAATGACGTCTCTTCACAGTGTCAGTTGGTTAGTCAGTGGCTTTTCATAACCATTGAATCTTGTTGCTAGGAGAGCTGCAACTCCGATCTCTTCGATTGGCCAGAAAGATGTGGATGTTCACCCAATAAAAACCCAACAGATATAACACACTGATGGCCATCTTCACACAGTCATTGTTTGTCCTTTGACTGCAGCTGAAGTGGCCTGAGAAGTAGCTGATGGAAAGGTCACTAAACGGTAAATGGTTTGTATTCATAAAGTCGTTCTAGTCTTGATGTCTACAGTTTGCCATTCACCCATTCACCACCCATTCATATAGTGCATCTATGGGCAGCACTATTTTTTTCATGAGGGGCCATTCAGGGTTCAGCATCTTCAGGAGAAGAGGTTAAAGTGGATGTTACACATACATATTTCTTTAATGCAAATAGTGTATTTGAAGGATGCTGATGATTACAATATCCTGTAGAAAATAATAGAACAGGGGAAATGTGTTGATGGATTTGAGTAGCATCTTAGAGCCAATGAGAACTATTCTCCATCCTCTTTCTTCAGAATAATCTACCGGCCGTATTGCTGCTGCAGGAACTCATGGACTGAATTTAGAGATTCTTGTAACTTGAACTTTTAAAGGCCACATGAAATGACAAATACTTGTTGTGCCAGTTCTAATCCTGAGGTTCTGTGCTAACTGTATGAATTAACTTTAATCTCCTGTTATGTTCCAAATATGTGACAAAAACCCTAGGATTGTTACATCAAAATCTCTATCTTTTCTCTTCCTGTAAAATGTCAACGGCTTGATGCTCAGGATTCACACTGCAGCATAGAGGGGTCGGCTGCAGTTGCTGCCAGCAGACAGATGTGTTTTACACTTTCAGCAGGCAGGGATGCTGTTTCCGTCATCTATAACAGCATCTTCTGCAAATTACATGCCTCTCATCAAATCAACTGTCTCTCTTGAAAAATCTAACATCTGATTTGCAGCAGTTTAGTTGAAAGTGTAACATTTTCTCCTCCATGATAATATGCGACTCGCCCAGACGTCAACACACGGGAGACTTGGCTGAGTGACGTGATGAGATTTGGCCACTGACAGCAGGGGAGAAGACTGCTTACATTTAAAGTGGAGGAATCCATCAAAAATAAATCTAAGTAAAGCTACCGGGCATATTTCTAAATAAGAATAAACCTGCCTGCTTGGAATGGACTGTTCTCTTGTCCTGTTAAAGCTCTGGAGCTGCTTCAGATTTAAGACTTGTCCTAACATAGACACGTGGTGGTTCTACTGCTGCTCTGCTAATGTGCTGATCACCTCCTGTGTGGACATGGTGCTGTGTTTGTGGCAGTCGCCCTTGTTGTGATGCGACAACACGTCTGCTGAGCAAACCCTGAAAGCACCTGGACCTGGCATTTCTTGACGTTTGAGCAGTGGAAAGGGCTTATCAGTAAATTAAGTTGTTAAAGCATCAGTATCTGTCACTCAGATTCACCTGAACCTGAAAATGGGCGACTGAACCGCGAAGTGCATGAAAAACATTAATCATTCACTTACGCAGCTGTCAGCTGTGTTTTCAAGGTCCAAGCCGTATGTGCTGGGAAACATATTATTACAGGTCACATGCTGAGCGCCAGAGGAAACATATTATGGCAGATGTCAGAAAGCAACTATTCCTGTAAAGCAGGTATGTACTGTAGCCTGGTAATAATGACCTGCCTCCCAGGGGGAAGTGGGGCTGGATGTTTGAGGACTGTCTTAAGAGCAGCACTAGAGGAACCATCATGAAGTCATTCAAATCAAATGAGTTCACTATGCTGTCTATTTGAAGAATTATTATCACTATTTCTTTCATCAACATTACATAGCTCAGCTTGTCTATATGTGCAAATGCTCTGTAATTCTTAATTTTAAACAAGAAATCTTAAAAACAGCAACACAACCCCAGAAAATGTACAATGTGGAAGTAAAACAAGCAGGATATACATAAAGTAAGAACTACAAAGTAAAACAGCAAATGAGAAGAAGAACGCATATCTCCACCAACACAATGTTAAAGATGCCACTTTGTCCGGATCTACATCAAAATGGACTACCACTTAGTGGCTAAATAGGCCAACCCCCCCAATGCAACCACATTTAAATCTTCAACTCTACAATCGGGATCCATGATATTCAATCGAAATAAGGTGTCCAGTGCAAGATGGCAGCGTCCCTGTACAAGATATTTTGGCATCATGTTTGTACAGTGGAATAAGGTGGAAATGCATCATCCATTACAGGGATTGTTAACATGACTTTAAGCTCATTAATTGAAACAAGGTGAAGTGTGAGTTTTCCTGTCCACAGGGTACATAAGCAAGTACATAAGCAAGTATGAAAACACTAATACTTAGTACCTGAAGTATAAAAAAGAAAGCTCTGACTTGATATTGGTAGTAAACTGCTGCAAAAGTATTCTATAATAAGCTGAAAGAGTGGTTACAACAGCATTTTGAGAGAACCGACTCATAAGGGTCAGGATAGAGCAGAAAACAAACTCACATGTCTCATGCACACAGCTATGGAAGGCTTGTATTGTCATCTGGGGGTGACAGCATAAATATGATATTATTAAGTGATTGAATAATGCGACAATAATATGGTGGGTAATTAAATCATAACTAAACATTGATGTATAATTGGGAAACAGCCATTCAACTGCAAACCGGAGGACAGGAAACAGGATGTGATGGTGATGATGGTCCGAGCAACAAGAGGTTGGAGAGACAATTGCCATTACTCATTGTTACGGACAGTGTTCTGTATGTCCTGTATGTATACATGTGTTGTGTTCTGTCTTGTGTTGTTGTTTTGTTCCCACATCCTTATAGACTGGTGTTGCCTCCAGTGACTGGAAGGGGGAGCTCTCGGGCAGGACGTGCCAGTGAAGTGGCCAGAAGAAGAAGCATCATGGCCGCTCATCTCACCTGCATCCAATCTTCCAATCACCCCACCTGTGACAGATCTCTCGTCAACCCTTCCCCTTTAAATAGTCCTGTGTTTGTTTTGTTGGCGAGAGGAGGCTTTTGTGGTGAGCTGTGTCAGAGCGCTGATTGTTTTGTTTGGTCCTGATGTTTGCTGGTGTCTTGAGTTTTTACCAGTAGTTGTTTAAGTTGTAGCAGCCTACTTTTGTTTTGTCTTTTGTCGTTGTTGACTTTGTTTGTTGTGCGCACAGGGACTACAAGGGCAGGTAAGATACTCCGGGGTTTACATATCACACTCACGTAGGTTTACTGTTTGTTAAAACCTCAGGTTAGAGTAAGCACCACCCGCTGTACTTTTGGGTGCTAAGCACCTGTAAAGGGGGGGGGGGGGGAATTTCTTTGTGTTCTTTTTCTTTGGTGCCACTGTTAGTCCTTGTTGATCCCTGTGTTGCTTTGTCTAAATAAATACTGTCTTTATCTTATATCTGGTCTTGTGTTTTGTGTGATTGCACCCTCACTTATTCAGACCTGTTGCATTTATGTTATGTCCAGCTACGAGCCACCAGGGGGCGTAACATAAATTGGGGGCTCGTCCGGGATCGTTGATCCTAATTAAGCAACAGGTTTGTTAAGTGTTGGTGTGCAGTGTACACGTCAAGTAGGCTGTTACTTTTGGTTAGGTTAGTTAAGGTTTGAGTGAAGGCTGGTTGAAACATCATGGACATGTTTGATCTTGCGTGTTTTCTTAGTGATCCTTCTGTGGAACAGATTGATCGCTGTAAAAAAAAGATTTGTATGCCATTGCGGCACATTTTGAATTTTCAGTCCCCCCAAATCAGCTTAAAGCTGAATTGAAAGAAGAGGTCGTACGTATGTTGGTTCACAATAAAGTGCTTGGTACGGGCAGCAGTGCCGCTACTCGTGCGCCCACTAGTCCAGCCTCATCCTTGTCTTCTAACTCAGAGAAGGACAGCAGGGAGGAAGAGGTAGATGGGGAAGGGCTGGGTAAGGATGAGTCAGTTCCTTCTGATCTGGAGCGTAAGCCTCCTCTAACTCTGCCCCGACTCTCTCCATTTTCCTCACCTAGAGCAAGTGATGATGCCCGCTATAGGCTACGCTTAGCGCGCTTGCAGATGGAGGCGCAGGAGAAAGAGAAAGAAGCAGAGTATAGTCACAAGTTGGCTATTCGTAAAATGGAATTAGAAATAGAGGCGGATAGCCGCAGATTAGAAATAGAGGCGGATTGCCGCAGAATAGAAATAACCGCAGATAAAGAGGTGAAGTTAAAGCGCCTAGAAATAGAAGCTGCTGCTGCGAGTTCAGCTCAAACTCGGTCCGTATCTGCTGAATCCTCCGCGCCTGCGAGAGGTTTTGAAGTGAGCCGAAATATCGTGCTAGTACCTCAGTTTCGTGAGGCGGAAGTAGACTCATATTTTACTGCCTTTGAGCGAGTGGCTACCTCCCTGCAATGGCCAAAAGAGGTATGGTCTATAATGCTTCAATGTAAACTCACAGGTAAAGCCCAGGAGATTTTAGCTTCCCTCTCTCTAGAAGACAGTTTGTCTTATGACACTATCAAGACAGCTGTGCTTCGTGCATATGAACTCGTGCCAGAGGCATATAGACAAAAGTTCAGGACATTTAAGAAATTGTCGAGTAAAACCTTCGTGGAGTTCGCCCGTGAGAAAGAGACTTTGTTTAATCGCTGGTGCAAGGCAAGCAACGCGACTAATTTTGGCACTCTATCACAATTGGTTCTCATCGAAGAGTTCAAGAACTGTCTGCCTGATCGTATAGTGACGTATCTCAATGAGCAAAAGGTTGGGACAGTGGGGCAAGCTGCGGTGCTTGCTGATGAGTTTGCGTTATCGCACAAGCAAACATTTGGGATTCCCCGATATGAGAGTAGGTCTTTTACTCCTTCTGCCTCGGCTAGAATGCAGTCTAGTCCGCCACGTCCCTTGCCTCTCCGCTCTAACGAGGAACGGGAGTGTTACTATTGTCACGAAACAGGTCACATAAAGGCTGACTGTTTTAGGTTAAAACGCAAGCAGTCACAGCCAAGCAAACGACCAAAAGAGGTTGGTTTGGTGCAAACATTGTTGGGTCCAGTGTCACTAGTCCAGGAGATGGAGGACAATACTCTGGAACCCTGTTACACACCATTTGTGTTGGACGGCCTGGTTTCCCTTAGTGCGAATGCGTTGAACCAGCGTCCAGTGCGCATATTAAGAGATACTGGCGCAGCACAGTCTTTTATATTGTCAGATGTGTTACCTTTTTGTAATGACACTTTAAGTGGCTCCAGTGTGCTTGTGCAAGGCATTGAAATGGGCTTTGTGTCTGTGCCTCTCCATAAGATACATTTATCCTGTGACCTAGCAAAAGGAGTGTTTAAAGTGGGCGTGCGCCCGTCTTTGCCCGTTAGAGGCGTCACATTTCTGCTAGGGAATGACATCGCTGGTGGCAAAGTTATGCCAGTTTTAGAAGTTCTAGAAAGACCTGAGATTTTGCAGCCTGATGTGTTGGCTCAGGACTTCCCTGAAGTGTTCCCTGTGTGTGTGGTCACCCGTGCTCAAGCACGTAGTCTGGGTGAAGCAGTTGATTTGTCGGATACCCTGTTCGCGACTGAGGTGTCTGGCCAGACTCTTTCCCCATCTGTGGTTATTCAGTCTACTGCTGAGCCGAGTGTCCAGCTTAAGGTTCAGGGCGATACTTCCACCACAGAGACAACTAGGTTGCCTATGGTACGAAGTAGTCTTATTGCTGCTCAGAAGGAGGACGTTACTTTAGCAAAGTGTTTTGCTGCGGCTCTTGCTCCAGAGAATGCTAAAAATAAAGAAATTGATTATTTTATGGAAAATGATCTACTGATGCGGAGATGGAAATCTCGCGCTGATTTTGATAATGAGTGGAGTAATGTTTTTCAGACTGTTGTGCCTACACAGTACAGACAGTCCGTGTTATCTCTGGCTCATGAACATCTCTGGTCTGGTCATCTAGGTGTTACGAAAACCTATGACCGAGTGTTGCGACATTTCTTCTGGCCAGGTTTGAAGCGAGATGTGTCTTCGTTTTGCCGTACGTGCCACGTATGTCAGATCACGGGGAAGCCTAATCAGGTTATCAAGCCTGCACCTCTTCACCCGATCCCGGCTATAGGGGAATCGTTTGAGCACGTGTTGGTTGATTGTGTTGGTCCTCTGCCAAAAACGAAATCCGGTAACCAGTTCCTGTTAACAATCATGTGTGTAGCTACCCGGTATCCAGAGGCTATCCCTCTTAGGAGAATAACAGCTCAGTCAGTAGTAAGGGCCCTGATCAAGTTCTTTTCTACTTTCGGCCTTCCTAAGATAGTGCAAACCGATCAAGGTACCAACTTCCTTTCGGGTATTTTTGAACAGGTGTTAACATCCCTCTCGATATCACATCGGATCTCGAGTGCTTATCACCCTGAGTCGCAGGGGGCACTCGAAAGATGGCATCAGACGTTTAAGTCAGTGTTGCGAAAATATATCATGGAGAGCGGTAGGGAATGGGATGAAGGCGTCCCTTTGGCTCTATTTGCCGTTAGGGAAATAGTGCAAGAGTCACTAGGTTTTAGTCCAGCAGAGCTGGTATTTGGTCACACCGTGAGAGGCCCTTTAAGGGTGTTAAAGGATCAGCTAACAGACAAGAGTTCGTCCACCCAGCGAAACGTGCTGACCTACGTGAGTCGCTTCCGTGAACGACTGCACGAGGCTTGTAGTATCGCTAGGGAGAGTCTCTCTGCTGCACAACAGGGTATGAAGCGGCAGTTTGATAAAAAAGCACTTCCACGTTCTCTACAGCCAGGTGACTTGGTTTTAGTGTTACTGCCCATTCTAAGTAATTCAATGAGTGCTCGGTTTTCAGGACCTTATACTATTGACAGGAGGTTGAGTGCCACTGACTATGTGGTCAGGACCCCTGATAGAAGACGGAAAACCAGAGTGTGTCATATAAATATGTTGAAAAATTATTACAACAGAGACGAGGTCCAGCCGGAGACACGCAGTGCGCCTCTTGTAGCCACTGTTGCGGCTGCGGTGTCACTAGCAGTGAGCCCTAATGCAGTGAGTGATGAGGATGGCCTGAGTTTACGCAATGCCCAGCAACAGACCCCTCGGTTGTCCAATTCAGAGATGTTGGTGAAACTTCCATCCTTGATGCATCATTTAAGCAGGGAGCAGGAAGCTGACCTACTCTGCCTTATCTCAGAGTTCCCCTGTCTGTTTGGAGATGTGCCTACCCGCACTACGGTGTTAGAGCACGACATAGAGGTGGGTGAGTCCCGGCCTATTAAACAGCACCCATACAGGGTAAATGCACATAAGAGAGCTTTGATGAGAAAAGAGGTTGACTATTTACTTGAACATAATTTAGCTCAGCCCAGTTCCAGTCCATGGAGTTCTCCGTGCTTATTGGTTCCAAAGCCTGACGCTGTCAGATTCTGTACAGATTATCGAAAGGTAAACCATGTTACTGTGCCTGACTCGTTTCCTATGCCCCGAGTAGATGATTGCGTGGATACCATAGGGTCAGCTCGATATGTCACAAAGTTAGATCTATTAAAAGGTTATTGGCAAGTGCCCCTTTCACCACGTGCTTCTGCTATCAGTGCTTTTGTGACTCCTGACAATTTTTTACAATATTCCGTGATGGCTTTCGGAATGAGAAACGCTCCGGCCACTTTCCAAAGGTTGGTGAATATTGTGTTTAGTGGTGTACCTAACTGTACTGCATATTTGGATGATGTGGTAATACACTCATCAGAGTGGACTGCTCATGTGGACTCGCTAAGAACTGTGTTTCAGCGACTGGCTGATGCATCCCTGACACTGAACCTGGCAAAGTGTGAGTTTGGGAAGGCAACTGTGACCTACTTGGGTAAACAGGTGGGCGGAGGCCAAGTGCGTCCCTTGGAGGCCAAAATCGCAGCAATCACGTCTTTCCCAGTGCCCACCACTCGGCGGGAGTTACGCCGATTCCTCGGAATGACTGGTTACTACCGAGGGTTCTGTAGGAACTTCTCTTCTGTTGCAGCCCCAATGACTGACTTGATCAGTCCATTGGTAAAGTTTGTCTGGTCAGACAGGTGTCAAACTGCCTTTGAGTGTTGTAAAGCACTCTTGTGTAATGCGCCAGTATTCAGTGCTCCTGATTTTAGTAAACCGTTTTCCATGGAAGTCGATGCGAGCGGTATTGGTGCAGGTGCAGTTTTAACTCAGATGGATTCTGAGGGTTTGGTCCACCCTGTAGGATTCTTTTTGAAGAAGTTTAATAGTAGCCAAATGCACTACTCTACCATAGAACAGGAGACGTTGGCTTTGCTGCTTGCGCTTCAATTTTTTGAGGTGTATGTTGGGTCTAGTGCGCAGCCTGTGGTGATTTACACAGACCACAATCCGCTGGTGTTTCTGCATCGCATGCACAACCACAACCAACGACTGATGCGTTGGTATTTGTTTATTGAGAATTACAACCTTGTGATCCACCACAAAAAGGGCACCGAGAATGTGTTTGCAGACGCTCTGTCTCGCATGTAAATATTGTTGGTCAGTAGTCCTCAAAACCTCTCTGTGGGAAATTGATATTGATTTTGGGTTTACGGGATGGTTTAAGGTATCGTCAGCCCTGGGCTGACTCTTTATGGAGGGGAGTGTTACGGACAGTGTTCTGTATGTCCTGTATGTATACATGTGTTGTGTTCTGTCTTGTGTTGTTGTTTTGTTCCCACCTCCTTATAGACTGGTGTTGCCTCCAGTGACTGGAAGGGGGAGCTCATATTCTTTTTGTAGATTTCCAAATTTGAGAACTAACTTTGCTATGAGCAAATACTAATAGAAGGCATGCATGAAGCAGTAGTTGTTAGCCATGGCGTGGTGTCATGCCATTGGAGGGTAGGATGAGCCTCTCAGCAGTAAAAACTGGGATTTGACTGCAGGGACTGCTCTGCTCTTTCTAACTTGGATTAACAATGCAAATGTAACGTGTTATTTATCTTTCGTGGGACTTGGTCTTAAAATACAGGTATAGATATAATTAAGATGAAACAACAGTTCACTCTGCTTTGACTTTTGTTCGTCTCCAGGGCTACAGCCATGCCGCAATACCCATCAAACTTTCAAGTCTTCTGAATCTTTCTAAAGGGCAAAAAGGCAAACTCACGGATCCCAAGGGGCTCGAGGGAGGAAGACATAATCATTTTGTTCAGGCTCTTTCTGCCTCTCGCTTCTGTCTGTGAGTCTGACAAGGTCAGAGCAGCGATCCCTCAAGCAGACGGGGAGAGTCTGAGTTCAGCCCTAAGCACCACCCCAGCTGTGATACTGTCAAAGACGCACAATATTTATATATTTAATATTTAACAATACCAATGTCCTCCAGTATACTGAAATCATAGGGCGTAATAGAGTTATAAACAACATGGTGTAGTCATATATATTCAGATACATAAAAGGACTAAAGGGTTTCTGCCTTTATTATCACATTGTGTCTACTGTGATAAAAACGGCTTTGTTTTTGTGAAATCTCCTGCAAATGAAAAGGCACGCATGGTTGTGGCCAACTAATTGCCGCAGTTTGGATTCCCAAGACAACACACTTGTCAGTATGAAAAGAGCTGGAGCACGATGACATGTCGGCCGATGATGACGAACACTGTCAGCTCCTCTCATCGTGTTTGAAGACGTTCTTAAATGAAACACTTACACCACCTGGAGCTTTGGATGAGGCCTAATGTTTGTAGCTTCAGTGTAGTTTTGGGGGATTTTGTAAAAATGTGATGTGTACACATCAATCTGCAGCACAAGCCAGCCAATAGTAATCACTTCACTTCCATCATTCTGCAGATTTCCCCACATACCCAGAGTCAGTTCAGTTAGTTCGCTACACCTGAAACAGGAAATGTTACATCGGGTTGTAATAAAACAATAATAAACATTTATTGAATAAATTATATAAATTGCAAGGGTCAGGCGGTCCATATAAAGAGCGTTGTACGAGTATACTTATAACCTGATCAGCATCTTACCAACTGTAATACAAACAACCATCATCAAGGACATAGTCTTCATCATCGTCATCATCATCATTATCATCATCATCAAACAAGAACCACCTTGAATTAAAAACCTGAATTTAAAAGACAAATATGTAACACATATTGATTTTAAAGACGGCATTATCATGGCCTAAGGATTTCGAGCTTATCCAGATATCTACAGCAACTTTGGAAAATGTTCTATAACTTTGTCAACATACATATTATATTGTAAGGAGGCGGAGAGAGAGAGTTTGTAACCATTTATCCTCGAGCCCTATCAACAGCTCATGGTAACACAATCACTTTCTGGTCTGTTTGCATGTTTGTGTGTATGTATGTATGGAATGATATAGTCATTTGTGTAAACCTTATGTTGTGTTTTACCTGTGATGTGAAGTAACTGTCTGTTTTAAAAAGTGCTATATAAAAAAATATATTATTAATAATTGTTGGGAGCACTGGACTCTGAAAAACTGTGATTTAATGTCCTCACCAAATTTTACCTTCTTTACATTTCACATTCTCTTTCTCTGTCCCGAAGCCGCCTGACAAATAAACAGGAGAGCGAAAAATGCCCTGATGACTTTAAATATAAAAGGCTCATTCAATGGTAACACTTTTTAGAAATGTTGCACACGAGGAACTTGAAGGAATAAAAGTGCTGGTCATGGTGCAGGTTGTTTTTATGTTTTTTGTACGCAGAGAAAAATCAATTGCCTCAATAGGACAAACTGCAGATGGAAGAACGAGAAGATCACCAGTAAAATGGATTAGGCATGAAAACTGAACTAAGGAACTGAACCTATATTCACTGGAATGAAGATGTTTTGAGTTTGTTGGATTTAACACAATACACCGAGGGGAAAAATGCGAACTTCATCGTCATCTTCAAGAAATTCTTCTTCAGTGAAAGTTGCCTTAATAAATAACGTTTAAATGTATGAACAGATATATAAACACATCATCACAACAGCTGTGATCTTATTTCTTTAAATCTACTTTTATCCTCTGGCTTTTTAAGAACTGATGGTATTTTTTTGTACTTGTTTTAATTATTTAACTTTTTGAATTTAAAACATTATGTTTTGAAAGGTGCTCTGTTAATAAAAGTGAAACTATATGTCTATTATCAGACCTCCAGGAAGACCTCAGGGAAGCTGTTCAATAAGAAAAAGCCTCCATTCTTGCAACTTCACATTTAAGTACATTATTGTAAGTTTAATTTTGACCTGGAACATTTTTCAGTTAGTAATAATAAAGCTTTATATTACAGAAAATTACTGAATGCAACATGTACTGAGATTTGGTTAAATAATGTAAAGGAATATTAGATTTATTGAATTAATTTAAGCCTTTTGATTGCCTTAATTAAACTAGCTTAAATCTTACTGGCAGAGTTTTACAATTAGATATTAGTCTGGCAATTGTCCACTGAGAATTTATTAAACTGAGGCAGCAAGGAGCTGATGATAATGACTAAATGAAGCACCGTCATATAAAACCTGATCCTGTCTCCAAAGTCATTTCAGTCTGAGCCCATGGGAACCAGTCCTCTGCAAAGCCAGCTGCCTGTGAAGGCCTCAGTGAAACACGGTGTTTGCCAGATTGTGAAAGAATTTTGCAACTTTGCTTATCTGGCGATTCGGCAACGGTGATTGTTCAGGTGTGATGTTGGGAGCCTTAAAACTTCCCTCTCGATGTTTCTTCATTATTATTATTCAGATTTCTTTCCTTTTAACTTTTTGTGTGTTCACAAGAGCAGTTTGCAAATGTGAACCAGTATCTCAACATGTGTTCCTCAGAGGAGCTGTTATGGATATTTTCATAATAACAATGTGACTATGTAAAAGGCTCAGAGTGACGACTCCACAGAGAATCTGCAGCTCCCCCTGGCTTTACGGAGCTGCGATGCTATAGTCAGCTCATTGTTAAATCGTCCGGGCCACAGTTTCACTGCTTTGTTTAATTGCCAAAGTTCTCATGGCCTCACTTTTCTAGTTTATTATTTCTTTCCTTTATTTCACCTCTTTTGGTTTTAGATTACTTAACATTTTAACGGTTTTTAATTGCTTTTATTATTTCTTTTTGAAAGCACTTTGTAACGTGGTTTTAATAAGTGCAATGTAAGAAAGGTTTATCCATTCATTGATATTATTATCATTATTATTATTATTTATTTTTCTTTGGCCAAGACGATAGATTTTAGACTCATGAAATGCTGTAAACAAGCTGCAGTAGCTGCTGAGCCACTGTAATAGCTCATCAACTTTGTGGAGTGCAGGAGGTGGTGGAGACCAAAAACAGAGTGAGAAGAGTATGACTATTGTACTAATTCAAGGACACAGCTCCAAATGAATGATAAAGTTGCACTGTAACTGCTGGATGTGTAAATAAGTTTGTTTGTGAAACAGTTCATCATACCAACTCAAAATGTGATAATATGTCAACAATGTTTTCACTCCCCAAGTAGCACAAAATAGAATATTCAAGAAACATTCCTGGACGTTTTTGTGTGAATTCTTATGTAGAAATTTTTTTTGTTGATAATGTTGTAAAGTGTAGGAGACCTCCAAACCAGTGTAATCCTCCTTTACTGGGATGGTCAAGTTCCTCCAGTGGAGCACGATGGTAAACCAATGCTCTGTGGACTCTGCCTCGACTCTCCTCTCTTTTTCTTTTTCTGTCACAGCCTTCACTCCAGTCTTGATCTTGCATTGTCAACCTCCAGTCTACTGACCTTTGACCCTAGGCAATTAGAAACTGTCAAAAAGCTCTTGATCACCTCTTGACCTGTGGAGGTTGAGACAAGTGCTCTGTTGTTTTGGTGCATTTATGCGTGTGTGCATTTGTGCTATGTTCTCAACCTTCCTGACCTTTGACTAGTAGCTACACTAGAAAGCAACCAGCAGCTCCCTGATGAGGCTTAACTCTACTTTGTGTGTCTTTCTGAGTGTGCGTGTGTGTGTGCTCTTTTACAGCTATCTTTGTGAGGACCATTTTGAGCCTACAACCCACGAAGTGAGGACAGTTCTGGAAAGTGAGGACATTTTGGCTGGTCCTCACTTTCTGACCCACCTCTATTGGATTGTTTTGGGGTTAAGACTTGGTGTCAGGTTTAGAATTAGGTTTAGGGTTAGGCATTTATTTATTGATGTTTAAGGTTCGGGTAATGGGGCAGGGAAGGCATTATGCCAAAGCGTGTCCTCAGTAAAATAAATTGAATATGTGTGTGTGTGTGCGTGTGTTTGTGTGTGTGTGTGTGTGTGTGTGTGTGTGTGTGTGTGTGTGTGTGTGTACTGCACAATACATCTTTATGGACAAGGTAACCCTAATCCTAACACGCTTTAAACAAATTTTGGCAGCTTAAACTTAGAAAGCTGATTAAAATGGAACTGACATCATTTTAGATGCTTACTCTGTAACCGACGGCATTCAAACTTCCTCCAGGTGGTATTATAAACTGCTTACAGTCTTTTAAAATGCACTGAGATTTACTTACAGTTCTAATAAAAGTACAAATCCCTGAGCTGGTTCTTGGTTTCCCGATGATATTAAGAGCTTAACTAGCCTGACGTTGTCATACTCATGATTCTAGTCAGAATATGAGTCTGAGACCGCTCCATTGGGCTGTGATTATGGGGCTTTTTTCAACCGCACCAGGAAAAAAAATGCCTCTTCGCTCAATTGGATAGACCTACAATCAATCAGAGCAACGTAGTATGTGACGTATGTTGAGCGACGCATGGTTGTTGTCAATAGAACTCAACTGCACGCATGCTGGAAGAAGTAGAAGAAGAAGATGAAGAACGATTTTTGCCGGTGTTGTAAAAAGAATTTAAGGATACACGGACAACTTACAGACTCAATGGCAGCATTTACACATTTCAGCTCTCCAGCGGCAGACACGTTTGTGGAAAACAAAGTCAACCCAAGCGGTATTTGCTGACGTAGTTGATGACGTAACTGTTGATCATCTGTCCATCATCGTATAACGTCCGCCCTGACAATTTGATTGGTCTGAACAGCTTCTGTTCGGAGATAATTTCTCGCCAACGGAGCGACTCCAGACCAAACTTCCCGACCAAAAAAATTTGTGGGAGGGGCTAAGTTCGTCTGGCACCCAGGCTAGAGCTTAACCATTCCAGCTAGATAATTTAGGGACCTACATGTCTGTTGCTCTGTCAAACAACTACATATATTTCAATAAGTATGGATCACAAATGAATATTGGAAGTTGCTCAGGAGACATCTTTATCCTTATCAGATGCGTGAACCACCTCCATCTGGTTCCATTTGACACAAAAGAGCAACGGCTCTGTGGATGTCCAAAGTCGTCACCCTATCTCAATGTAGAACGCTTATTTCATCTGCTCATTTCATCCGTGATCTCGTTCTTTCCGTCACTAAGTAAAGCTCATGACCACAGGCGTGGGTCAGGACAAAGTTTGACTGGTAAATCGAAAAGATTCACCTTCCAGCTCAGCTCTCCTGTTCACAATTTTACCATTAAATAAATATCAATCTGTTGAGGACACCAGAGTAAAAGTCAGGGGTGGGATTTAACCTGTGGATACCTTGAATGCCTTTACAACATTTCATGGCAAGAAGAGTCCCTCAACAACTGGTCCAACAGAACTCGTGCTCTCATCATAACCTGCTTAAAAAACCTTGAAATCTGAGAGGCAGTGGCTGAGGAGGTAGAGCGAGTCGTCCACAAACCAGAGGGTCTGTGGTTTGATCCCCAGCTTCTCCATTCTGCTTTCTGAAGTGTCCTTGGTGAAGAAACTGTATCCTGCAAATAACCTTGATAGTGTTCTGTCCCAGTTGTTTGTGAGTGATGTGTGAGTAAGAAAGAGCTGTGCATGGGCTGTATGACTGTGCAGGGCAAAAATATACTGCAAAGTGGTTTTCAAGTCTAAAACTGCACAATGTTAATACAGATCAATTTTCATGCATCTCCAAACTGCAAATGAGCAGTTGTGTCCATAAACAGTAACTTTCCTCTAAAGCAGTACAACCCAAATTACACTATGAAGCCGCAACCTGAACTTATCAGGACAGCACTGATTGAAGTTTTTGGCAGGTTTAATCTTACCTTTTTGGTTAGATAAAAATGACTTGGAATTATTGTATCGCTGATCTTCCTCTTAATAATTACGTTCATGATTTTTCACCCCACCATAGAAATCCTAGGAATATTTGTCAGATTTCTAAAAACTAAAGCTTGTGACAAAACTGGATAAAAATGGTAAGTGCTAACAATCTCAGAAACAAATTTAAAACACAAAATACATTTTATGATAATCTATTGCAAGAAATAAGAAGTTTTTTTATTTTACAATTCTGAATTGTGAAAATTTTATTTTATTTTTCTCTTGAGCTTTGGAGAAATATTTTTTGAAATTAGAGGGTAATGAAGATGTTGATATAGACAGTTATTCAGACATTGTTGATCACTATGACAATTCCTTCTTCTCAAACCATATTAGTGTTATCTTGACAGTAGCTTCTTATTCATTTATTGTGTCTTTTATGATGTTGTATACCTAAAAGAAACAGTTATATTTTATATCCTTCCTCAATCAAATGTTTCATCCCATGTCCATACTTTATTCTGTTTTGTAATAGTTATTCAAAAACAGAAAATAAAATTGAAATTGTATAAATAACTGATTTCTTTACATTTTCATACTATTTAAAATCATCCTGACTGACTTTGTTTGACTGGTCAGTTGATTAATTGATTATAATCAAACACTTTCAAACTTTAATTATTGTGACAGCTCCTGTCAGCCTCCATACCAAAGGTCCATTCACGGTCATTATTTAGTAACCTCCTACTGTTTTCTTCATGCATGACTGAACGTGTAATTTCTCAACTGTATGTTGGAGTTCACATCTGTGAAGTTGAGCTTTCATCATACATGACCTATTCATCCATTCCTCAGTAATATGACAAAACGGTTTATCTCACTTCTGTATCAGTAGAAACTCATTTCCGGCCCTGATCAAAAGAAGGAAAGAGCAGAGTTTCATTTCCAGCAACTTTATTTCAGTACAAGTGGTTTTTAAAACACCTCACACTGTTTCTCCAAACATCTCAGTTTTCTTGCAACTTCCGAGAAAAGCAAGCGAGACATTAACATCTTCAGACACGGCCAAGTCCAACTGTCCTCTGTGCCAAACGACATTTTGAAGCAAACTATTTGACAAGAGTTGACATTAAGACAAGAGGGGAGCAAACCATCACATAATAACAAATGATCGTACTTTGTACATGAGTAAAATCTGACTAAAGCCAGACTAAGTGGCAGCTTACAGCAGCTGACACAGAAAGGAGCAGTGATCTGACAAAGACAACCGAATGCCCTGACACCAACCTCTTCTCTAGCCTCCTTAGCCTGTTGTATGGGTAGTGCGTTTGTGTCTGTGTGTATGTGAGACTGTGTAGGCATGCATGTGCACTTGTGTTCTATCACAAAAAAACAATACATTACATAAAAACCAAATGTGTTCTAATAAGGCATTATGTGGCAAAACACAAAGTCAGAAACTCCACAGAGCAAAAAACAGCATTGATGCCAGAGAAATCTGTTTTTAAGGCCAAGAAACAGACCAAATGTGAGAAAGACGGGGTAAAGAGCTGAAAATCCAGCCTTGAGGAAACCTTACATGTTACAGCACAAACAGAGGAGGGGGGGTTAAGAAAAGAAATATGGTTCAGGAATATTCTGGGCTTTACCTGACAAAGAAAAGGTTTGCTGCTCTGGGTTAATGATGTGAGCGCTGAAGTTTGTACGAGCCGGTCTACAGAGGAACAACAGAACTCCTGTGTCCTCCTCAGTAGAATGGGTGCTTTACAAATTCATTGGAGCCAGGACAGAACCAGGGAGTGTGCATAAACCTCACAGGTGGTGACGGTAGCATTATGAGCTGGGACAGTACCTCGGAAAATATAGATACAGTATAAAATACATTCATGAAGACATCTCGACAAACAAAACAAAATAAGAGCAGAACACCATCAGTTCTAATGGCTCAAGCTGAGAAGCAAAACACAAAAATCAGTTAATGGACTATAGTGCAGAGTCAGGTGGGGGGGGGGGGACGACAATGGTGAGGATTCTCCAAAATGTGTTTTGAGTTGTACATCAATGGGCTTACAACAGTGTGATCGTACATACTGAGATAGACAGATCAGCTAACCAAATAATAGAAAGTATGTTTTCTCACACAGGACCTACAATCTACATTATTTTCTTTTATAGTACATAAATGTTTTGAGATATCCGTCTCTGAGATTTCTGCCTCAACACCCGTGTAATGTGGGTGAATAGAAAAGAAATAAGAAAGGCCCGGTCACAACAGCATTGGCAAATTTCGGCTAGACATCAATCACTATTTTGTGACATATTAACAATGAACTGAATGATTGAAAACAAGGATATGTCATCATCGGATAATTATATTGTTAATTGTAGCCCTATAATCTATAAAAATGCGTTTTTACAAAGGACAGTTGTTTATAAACAGCCTTGAACTGGATTTTATTGACATACTGAAGTTATACCAGAAATGAAGTTTAATTACAACAAATGGAACCAGAACACTAGGCTGGAGTGTCAACAAAGGTAAGTATTGCACAATTAAAATCATATTGTTTCATATAAAGCTGTTTGGTTAAGAGTTAGCCTATTAGCCATGCTAGGTCACAAAATATATGCTAAGAAGCCTGTCCTCACTATTTTTCAAAGTAAAATCAGGTCTGACTGCACAACAAGGCCCCAGTCACTATTGCGCAAATGCATCAGTGGTGAACCTTCGATTTTATGGCGACTTTTATTGGCGAAAGATAACCGTCTCTAGAGAGATGTACATTTACCACGAGAAATCTCAGCGACAGATCTCTTAAAACTGTCAAACTACAACTACATGCTAACAGAGGTATGTGAACAAGTATGTGAGTGTATTTTTGCGTGAATCAGCCCTTTCAAACTTTTTTCCAAACCTGACTCTTCATCATCACTACTGACAATGACGTGTACCTGCCAGTCATTCCACCCACAGCTGATCCTGACCTCCTCAGAGGTTCCTGTACCTAATCAACAGTAGATGGACAGTGCTGCCTAAGCCAGGTGGTGATGGTGGTGGTGCTGCGCTGGTGTCCGCTCTGACACAGTTCCCTGAGAACCCCAAACACACTTCCTCTACGTCTACAGCTATGGCAAAATGCTGGGGGCAATAATTTGTGGTCCTGAATGATAACAACAACAAAAAAAAGATTACACATTTTACAGAATGATATGACACAGCATTACAAGGAGAGAACATAATAAAAGCCAATATTTACAAATAGTTAGGATCTTGGCAACGCTGCGAGGGATTCCGTCCCCCTCAAAGCCAGAAATATTCTCATATCGTGGGACATGTGTTGCCTCTACATACAGACATAGAACAGTGTGCTGGTGGTGGAAAACAGAGTAAAAAAAAGGGGATCTATGGGGACACTACAAGGTGCCAATGGTCAATCCGGTCATGGATCTGTTTAAATATGTTTACAAGAACAGTTCCCAAACATTGAGATTCAGTAAATGAAGAAACATAATCCACAGTTAACTCATCCGACTCTCACCCTGGGCACCACTGTTACATACACTGCTATAGTACACACTGTACTAATACCAAACTATGTAACAGTTACTGCTCCGACCGTTTCTATGTGTACATTTTGTATACAGCATATACCATATCTAAATATGTATTTTTTTTTATCTTTAGTGACTCTTAAAATGTTTTTGCATTCTATATTTCAGTATCTGGATGCTTATTTTGGCTTTAAGCAGTGAACCGCTCCTATGGATAATGAGTTTGCATCACAAACAGGGTCGTTCCCTCCTCCACAAACTCAAATCCTTCACAGTTTGTTTCAGTGTCCTCCTCCCAGTCTTTTTGACCCCGAACATACATATATATATTTAGTATTATAAAAAATAAGTTATTGCGCATCCCAAAAAAAGTGCATTGTATATTTGAAAAATATCTCTTTCTTTTGTTAGACTTTTTCCTTTTTTTTCTTCATGATTCCTGTTATTTGAGGGAGGGGGGGGAGGAGCGATCGGGGGTGGGGGCGGGGGAAGAGAGAAAGAGAAGAGGAGGAGGGCGGAGAGATAAACAGGTAATGGAGGGATGTCTTGCTACGCGATGACCATGGGAACGTCGTCTGAGAAGCCGCTGATCATGGGAGCATCTTCATCATCATCACCTGGAGAGGAAGAGGAGAGAACAGAGCGGAATGTTAACTACAAGTTTGCTGGATGATTAATAAAAAGGCTTTTTATTAATACTGTACTATTCCATATATATTTCGTACTGTACATATCTTATTTATTTACATATTCCACTTTAAATATGCACAATACTCTGCACTTTTACTGCCTTTTTTGCACTTCTGGTTAGATGCTAGACTGCATTTCGTTGTATAAGTACTTGTACTGTGCAATGACAATAAAGTTGAATCTATCTATCTATCTATCTAGCTATTATTGAAGAATCCTACATATGATTGTCTAGTTCTTATAGTCGAAATATAAAGGGGGAAAAAAGACCTGAGAGTTTAACCCTGAAACATTCATGAAAATGTTCAAAATTGCCCAATGTTGCAATGTTACTGAAAAGTTTAAAAAAAAGTCCTTGATCTGCTCCTTAATCCACATGTGAATTAAGATTGAATTGGTTCTTACAATAAAGGAGTTTTATGACTGTCATAAAATCATTGAAGAAGAAGAAACAATACAAGTTACTTTGGCCATCTACAAGGGAAAGTTATAATCACTCTCTGTGTTCCAGCTTCTTCTCTGTCTCGAGAAGCGGGAAAACAGCTGATCAGTCATGTGATTTAGCGTTTCAATCTCCCAATGAGTACATTTACTAATTTTTTCGTTATTTACTCGTGTAATACTTCAAAATGCGCTAAAATATATGTTTATGGAAACACAGCATATAAAGGGAGTTTCTGTTATATATTTAACTTCATGAGTCGACCATCTATTCTCTTGTGTATCCAAACAACACATGACGTTCACCTCTTAATTTCTTTTTTGCCGTTTCCTGTGGGTGAAGGGAAACGACATGTGCCTTTTTAAGTCTGGCGTGTGATTTTCTCTCCAACCCCCAGTGGCATTTTATTTATTTATCTGCCCAGAATCTCCACCGTCTACACTTCAGAGGCAACCTGAGCAACCAGTGGGTGTTTCCAGTGCAGCCTAGTGATCAAACACAGATGGCTCCTGGACCCTACTGATCTCTTCTGAGTGTTTTCCTGGATGACCACGTACAAAGTAGAAAGTCTTACCCAGCTCATCCCCTGATGAGAAGATGGCAGAGCCCAAGCGAGAGTTATAGTGGGAGTTGGCAAAGGCTGTGAAATTGTTCTGCAGCCGGCGGTGTCGGAGGTAGAGAGCCACCAAGCTGCCACACACTCCGAGCAGCAGCAGGAAGAGGACGGGCACCACCACTGCTGCCATGTCCCCTGAGTGGCCCTCACTGCGGGAGGCGTCACTGGCACCTGGGCAAGTGGAAAGGAGCATTAATCGCATTAAGGGGAAATCAGGTTCACCGTCATCAGAGGAGTCAAGTAACAAAGTACAAATACTTAATCACCTTACTTAAGTAGAAATTTTGGGTATCTTTACTGGAGTATTTATTTTTCAGACGACTTTTAACTTCTACTCCTTACATTTTCCATAAATATCTGTGCTTTCTACTCCTTACATTTTAAAAATAGCCTCGTAAAGGGAACTTAATGTTAGGATAACAGATGATGACTGGAATGATGCTTGGAAAAGTGCTATAATACTGAATGTATGTAACCGAGTGAGAGCTATGCAACTGAAGCTCCTACCGAGGGTTCATATCTCTCCCTCTAAACGTCATAAATACAACCCTAATACATCTCCACTGTGCCCCAAGTGTAAGATAGAATTTGGGGGTCTGACACATTGTTTGTGGGATTGTAGAAAAATACAGCAGTTTTGGCAGGTCATAGGGAAGGATATTAATAAGATTCTGTCCATTAACAGTATTAATAACCCTTTATACCAGCTACTTGGTATATCTGACATGTCCATCACTGACAAATTTAAAAGAAGACTTTATCAGACACTTGCTTTTTGTGCTAGAAAGTGTATTCTTTTGAAATGGATCACAGATAAAGCTCCATCTAAGGCTCAGAGCCAAATAAACATATATGAAAAAAAATAAATAAATAGCCTCGTTACTCCTATTTCATTTTGGCTTGTTTTCATTCCGGTTTGTCATTGTTCAAAAACACACACAAATTGGGTGCCATGTTCCACCAGAGTCGAATCAAGATTACAATACAGGATTGAGCTCAAAAGTCTCAAGGTCTCTTCCAATAAAGGTTATTGATAACATTCCACTGAAGTTTGACTTTTTGCACTATTACAATACTTATTGGCAACTAGTTATCATGTCTTCCACTCCATGAAACGCATGTTAATGCTCAGTAGTACACATATGGTACTTTAATGTATTTGCATTGTAATAAAATGTGATCATTTTCAATGGGCATATATGCAGCTGAAACGGGAAGCCTAGTGCATCCCACATTTTTCAACATGACATTTTAATACAACCATACAAGGCCATTAGTCATTATGGCCTTTAGAAAAATGTTTTTTTTGTAGGAGGTGGTGTAGTGCATTATAGGCCCCTGAGACGCGGCTTAAGAGTTTGTCCTTAATGGGAAAAAAAATCCCCTTACATTACTTTTACTTTTATACTTTAAGTAGATTTGAAACCAGTACTTTTACACTTTTACTGAAGTAAAAAGCTTGAGTTGATACTTCAACTTCCACAGAAGTCTTTTTAAACCCTAGTATCTATACTTCTACTTGAGTAATGAATGTGAATACTTTTGAGACCTCTGACTGTCATACACACAGTATTGAATTGTGCAAACTCTTGTTTTCCTTTATGCTCCAGCTCACATTACAACATGGGGTTAGTACCTGCTGTCAGCTCGTCAAAGAGCAGCAGGGCTGGTTCCCCACACAGCTGACCACTGAGCAGGCAGCGGGCCTGCACGAAGAACGTGTAGTTGTGACCCGCCAGCAGGCTGCTGATGCGGAAGAAGTTCTCTGTGGTGTTTCCCAGGAAGGACGTCTGGTTGGTGATGCTGTCATGTACGTGCACTTCATAACCCTGTGAGCATCACGCCAAGAAAGTCAGAGGAGGATAAAAGGAGCATAAATGCATGGGGAAGAAAATCTATCCTTATGAAAACACTTCTGTTACTACTACTGTGCTTGCTGATTAAATCGCAGTACTAACACTTAACCACAAACCTTAACATCAAGAACATTATTATTATTATATATCATTAAGCTGTATTAAACCTATAAATCCAGCAGGCCTTTAGTAGAGTGTGAGAAGACTGTGTAAAACAGAAGTTGGTGCTCAGCAGCGTCTCACCCTGCTCTCGTTGAACTCCTTCTCTCTGACAGCCAGGCTCTTCCAGAGGAGGATCACATGGTCTTTCTCTGTCAAAATCTTCAGGGCCTCAGGAGCAGCAAGAGGAACTGCAGCAGAGGAGAAAATACTTCTTTAAGCAACACTGGACTCTCACTGTATCGTCTCTGTAAAGTTACTGCTTGTATTTAGGTGTGTTGGGAGCTCATGAAAGAGTACAAAGTATTACAAATATTACAAACTGTATCATGTTGTGCACTTTAATGTGACATATTTGATGAATTACGTGAAATAATGGAACACTAACACATATTAGAAAATTGGTAATAATATTTTTTTTCTAGATTGACTAACACGATGATTGATACTATTGAGTTGATTGACATGGCACAATGGCAAGCTGTATGATAGTTACTGCTCAGAGAGGAAAGGCATGAGACGCTGTGTGTGTGTGCGTGTGTGCGTGTGTTCGTGTGTGCTTGTGTGTGTACGACCTGTGCTTAGAGTGAAGCTGGCCTCCTTGCTCATGTTGCGCAGGCGGACAGAGATGCTGTACCGTCCTCCGGGCTCCAGGCCTTTCAGCAGGTACTCCACTGTGTTGTTTGGTGTGGTCACCTTGTAATCGAGTTCCACTTTACGGATCACGTCCCGCACGTGGACTGCATAGGTCTAGAGATGGATGAAGACAGATTCAGATTGCTGAGAGTTGAAATCCATCCAGTCTGACAAATGATTAGATCGTGTAGTGGTAAGATATGAATTGCTGAGTTGGGATGGGAAGAGGAGGACTGGAGCCTGGTGGAAAACAAACTTGTTGGAACTGGTTGTGCATGTCAACAGTTGGAGTTGGTAAGATGCACGACGGAAAACTAAGGATCAGTCATGGGGACTTAAAAGAGATGGAGACAAGCAGGATAAATGTCTTCAATTCTGAAATGTTTGATCCTTCCGATCCGTTTACCCTGACCCCTTTCATTTATTTTAACGAGGTTTTTATTGTTATTGTCGGACAGGAAGATGCACAGCTTCTTATCGTAGAGTCCTGGCGTTTAGTTCGGTACAAAGGCTGCTCGTTCCAGAAATCTCACATAGCAGCTCGGCAGCAGACTGTGTGAATAGCAGATGCACGCGCACCGAATGCCGCCTTGCATAAGGCTGTTGTGGGACCTTAGGATCAGGGTTAGGGTTCTGGATCAATGCCACATCATCAAGGCAAAATTGTGCACAGCATAGTATCCAGTGTCTCTGGCTGAAACAACCCAGGCTGATGTCACAAATGAGCAGCCTAGACAAACACTGAGATGCTGAATCTGGGATGCCAGAACTCGCTGCTTAACCTGCTGTAGGAGTCGTGAAATACAGTCGTGAAACATATACCAGTGCAGCCTCAATAAGAGACCTGGACCATCGAGGAAACCACATGGGAGCAAGTACTGGGCAGAGCTTAAACCTTCAACCACCCCAGTGGGTGAGAAATACAGGGGTGTCACTTTAGACTCTGACATCATGTATCTGAGAACATATTCAATGGAAGCTTACACTAAGTGAGGTGGAAGGACATTTTCAAAGATAAAAATAAGCGGATAAACGGGTTCAAGACCCGACAGGTTTACCGATGAGACATCCTCCTGAAGGATTAGAGACACCCTTCAGTACAGTGGTGAACATCAGCATTTGCCTATCAGATTCTCTGTTGTCTGTTCAACTCTACCAGGTCATGAAACTCCCTCCTGATCAGATTCCTGATGCTTATTGTCATGTATTTATCGTCACAGTAACATGAGACAGTGTTTTACCAGAGCGGTGTTTGGGGTGTCATAGGGCGGCTGCCACTTCAGCGTGGCCTGCGTTTTGTCTACTCGCACACGATGGAGGTTCCTGGGTGGCAGCCTCTCGTTGGGAATCATTTTCACCACAGAGTACTCAGAGGGCGGACCCAGGAAGGGTGAGACGGACCGCACCTGAGAAGAGACAAGAGAGAGAAATCACCACGGTGAAATGGGACAAACGAGGCAATCTGATGCTCCCAGTCACCTTTTCAATGACTTCTACTCCACTAGTGAAGATGCCCCTATGTGACCTGTTACCTGTGTATTATATAATTAGTCTATCCTACAATGACACCGACATTGACGGAAAGCACTTCACTTAAAATTGTCCACTGTATTAAAATGTCTGTAATGTCAATGCTTTTTTATTATTATCCTGTTTTTAATTTTCCTATAATGCTTTGTTTTATTTAGCCCCTAAACAACATTTCCACATTAACATCACCAGACACAAATGTATACAAAAAACAACAATGTGATCCAACGACATTAAGTTGAACTATCATCAGTTAAGTTGATAAAAAAAGTATTTAAAGGCAGGGTAAGCAATATTAATTCAATACACTTATGTTGATTCTGCCAACATCTCCTCACCGTGAGCGAGTTGTATGTTCTGTGTGTGTACATCAGTATTTGAGTGTCTGCCTCTTCAAGGGCCACAAACACACACTGTAGGTTGTGTAAAAGAGTTAATGCTCATGTCTGTGGTGGCTAATTCCAACTTGTTGAGATCCACGGTGCACTTTGGCAATTCATGTGGATGAACGTGGGGGGGTGGAGCTTCTGAGGGAGCAGTGAAAGGAGGGGGGTATTTGTTTTCAAATGTCAACAGTTACTCCCCAGACTCAGTTACTCCACCGTTACTTGGTGTATTCAATCCACACTTTATATTTCTGGGTAATTTTACAACGTGTTATGAACAGGAGCTGCTGTATTTCATACCAAATCAAATGGAAAATGCTGAATACTGAATACTCTGATGTGATATTGTTTTTCTAATGTGAGCAATAGTCATGGTTTTAAAGCTGTACTTGCAGTGAAGCACGTGAAGCTAAAATCTGTCTTCACTCATGTAGTCATGATCCGCTGTTCACTTTTCATTCCACAGCAGACAGGTTGTGGCGGAGCTGCAGATCAGATCATGTTTCCCATTAGCACCTGCATTTGTCGAACCTGACACAGAATAATTTGCTACTCCTGCTTTTTCTACTTTTTCTTTGTTAGGTGAAAAGACTGAGGACAATTTAGCCCTCCACCCACCCCCCCATTGTATCTTTAATCAGACGCCTCTGTTCAGACCCCCTGACTGCTGGAACAAGTTCATGCCAGCCCGAACCCTTCGGTGTGAAAACTGTGACTGATAGATGTGAATGATTTCATGTGAGACTTTTGTGGGTTCAGACATCTGCCCGGACGTCTCTGGATTGAGCTTTACTTCACAAAAGTAAAAGCTTCAGCTAAATATGAAAATGGTATCAGCACAAATTTTAAAAAAGACCTGGTTGCAGACGTCCAGGCTTTGAGGCAGCAGATGTTAAAGTGGATTCAAATAGTCTGTAGAGGATTTCCAAAGACTCACCAGGAAGAGATACTGTTCATCACTGTCCACGGTGACTGTGAGGCTGAGGGAGGTGGTGCGGACCAGGTGAGGACTCCGGTACAAATCCAGGAAGGAGGTGGCATAAAACACACCATACATCTACATACACCCACAAATAAAACAAAGTCAACTTGTAACACTTCTTTTTCCGAAGGGATATTTTCCCCTTGGTTTTACAAAATATCTCTGTCCAGAGGAAAACACTAAAACGACTATAAACTATGTATTGAATACCAGAGAAGAGCATTGATACCATGCTCAACCGTATATAGCAAGTTGGTGTTACATGTACACACAGATACAGAAAACTTCGGAAGGCATTTGTAAAAATCTTGTTCAATTGTGGACAAGAGGCTCACACACAGAGGAAATGTTCATTTTTAGGTCTCAGCAAAGTGAGAGAGCACTGGTCAGTTTTCTGGCTTTAATAAAATGACAATGTGTACAAGCAGCATCATGCAAGAAGTTTGATAACGTGTGACCCTTCTGGGTATCCAGACCCACAGGTTGGGAAACACACATAGTACAAAAAGTACAAAAAGTGAGTCTGAAATGGTATTCACTGAATATCTGCCTTTTTGTAGAGTTTAAAGTCAAAGTACAAAGAGGTATTTTTACGGAGAGATTTTGGTTCTGTGACCTACTAACAATGTTTTTGGAAAAATATGGATAGGTACCTCCGCCAAGGACGTTATGTTTATTTGTCATTTAGAAGGATTACGCAAAAACTACGATAAGGATTTCTACAAAACTTGAAAGAATGCAGTATGTGTCAGGGAAGAACCCCTCCAGCATTTTTATTTCATAAATGTGGTTCATATGTGGTCTGTTGGGCCTTGGCAGAGGGAGTGAGTGCACTTCTTTTTCTTATACTTTACTGTGTTGCAGTTCAGTGTTGTCTTTAGATTAGGAAAATCATTGACCCCCATTAAAAATCAGCTTTGTAGATCTGCATAAAAATACTTAAATGAATGTTTTTCATTTAATCGTGACAATTTTCATGTTTATTTTTTGTTCGACATTTTTATCAAGTCATTTCATGTCTTCGATAGATTTGTTTCAATGGTTAAGTGTAAATAACTGTCCCGAACAGGCTAAATGATGTGTAGTCACTGAGTATGTAGTACAACATAAAGAGCAGGTTCATATGCGAATGTTCTGGTTATTTTTTACTGTATCACATGTTTATAAAACAGACAAATAAATAAAACCTTAATTTCAAAATTTGTTATCGTTTCCTTGGACTGCATCTATGGTGAGTGCTGTACCTGAGCGGGGGGGCCTTTGAGGGTCCAGGTGCAGTCCACAGCTGTCTGATTGAGAGCCCTGGTTTTGAGGTAGGGTCTCTCTGGCTGCGTACCGGCGGTCTGATGATGGGACAGGGCAGTGGGACTGTCTCCTATGCTGGTGTGAGCCCACACAGCCACTTCATACATGGTTCCCGCCGTCAGGTTGGCAGCTGGAAACAGGCAGCACACAGGAAATGACTGGATTGAGATGATAGTCGGTGTCACTGTGTCACTTGAAATTGAAAGTGCACACGTATCTGGACAAAGACACATCGCCATTAAGCAGTACCTTTGAGAATCCCCTGTTTTACTGTGAAGTTCTTGCTCTCCTTGACGTGTTTGTCAAACTGCCACGACAGAATCACAATGTACTGTTTCACCTTGAAGAAACACAGGGAACCATCAGTCGTGTTCGGACACACAGAGACAGAACGCAAGCTTACGACCTGAGATGTTAATTTAAAGAGACTTACATCGTACTGCGAGTTCAGGCTGAAGGAAAGACTCATGGAGTCAGGGGTGATGCTGTCAGCGATCACAGAGGGGGGAGGCAGAGCTGCAGCAGGACAAAGTGGAATTAAATGAAAATTAAACCAACATGAGTTTCACATTAAAAGCCTTCCAGCAGCTGTATTCTCGTAGCCTCCTCACACAAAGAGTTTGCACCTATTGAGAAAATGTAATTCTTTCTGAGGATGTCTTCCATCACAATTCAGACTAAATTATTTTTCCCAAAGCATCTCGGACTTCAAGGTAAAAACCGTGAAGTTAAAGTAAGGGAGCTTTTATTTGAATTTTTTTCATTACCTATCACAGCTTTTAAAATAATTCATCATATGTTCAAGGTTGAAGAGTTAAATCTTCTGTAAGCTCGTCAAAATAACCTAAAGTGCATTTTGAGTATTTTGAATGAATGAAGGAACGAAGGAAGGACAGAATCTATGTGAACAGATTTTCATTCCATTTCTTCCAATGAGCACATTTCTTTTTGTGAGACAAAGTAATGGAAATTAATTAATGATTGAAAACTGAATGTGACCAAATTTTATCTGAACAGAGTGATGACGATGCCACAAATGTGTAAAATATCATTTGGAATTGACCCCAAAAGCAACTGGGAAGTTTTGTTTTCCCCCTGGTTATTATTGACCAAACTTCACTTTGAGAATTTATGATGGCCAACTAATCTTAATATTAATCTAATAAGGTTTTAGAGCACTTTTAATGACCGTGCCATGAACTGTGGTGAATTTATTAAGCCTTGTGGTTTAATCTGACCATTTTAACTGTGCTGGGAGAGGAGTGAAAACATGTGGGCGGCGGTTTGCCCAAGGAAGCTGCCAGCGGTTTTCCAGTTATGTGGTGAGGCTATTTCTGATGAGTTGTGAAAAAAATAAACTTGTGCTCTTCCCTGAAGGACACAAGCTTTGTGCACGGAGATCCAAACCATCAGATTCATCAGAAGTCCCACTATCCCAGTTTAAGTTACAAACACTGGTGTATCTCCAAGCACAGCACACCTGCACAACCTGACCTACCTACCTAACACCAGCAGGGGACAGTGTTGCACAGATGTTTAAATTGTATTTATGTGAAAGATGGACGAGTTACCTTTCTTAGGAGTGATGGATTTAACCTCTGTCCAGTTCCCCACACCTCGACTGGTCACTGCTGCCACCTGAGAATCATCATGTCAGAAACATCCACAGCTCTGCATGATAATATCAGCACTGTGGAAATCATAGGTTTCTAACCGTTTTATGATAGTAACAGAACAGAGTGTGTGTGTGTGTGTGTGTGTGTGTGTGTGTGTGTGTGTGTGTGTGTGTGTGTGTGTGTGTGTGTGTGTGTGTGTGTGTAGGTGACTTACCCTGAACCTGTACAGGTTGTCTGGCTGCAGCTCCTTCACCTCAGTGCTGGTTGTCAAGCATCTCTGTGATGTCCAATCAAGACTTCCACGCTCACTGTATTCAACCTGAACACACACATACACACACACACCAAAGAAAAGTATACAGTAGCTCAAATAGTTTGCTACAAACCTTTAGGAACACGCTGAAGTCAAATTTTATTTATACAGCAGATATAAAACAACCATAGTTAACCAGTGGCCGAACAAAAAAACAAAAACCACTTTATATATAAAAGAATAAATAGAAATTACGAAAAATAAATACAATGTTAAACATCATAATCATTCGTATAAAATATTGCACACTAGCAAATAAAATGAAGGTCTCAACCTGAATTGAAAGCCAGTGAGAAGAAGTGAGTCTTAAAGCAATAACTTAAATGTATCAGGGTTTGACGATCAGTCAGTCTTGGTGTAAGTATCGTTATCAGTAAATATTCTAAGACTCTAAGTACATGTAGTTTCTGCCGCATAACAAATGACTTACGATGTATTCCCTGATGAGGCCGTGTCCTTTGTCAGGAGGACTCCAGGAGACCTCCACTGTCCCATCCTCACCGTTATCACAGGACAGCTGCAGGTTCCGGGGAGGATCTGGCACTGAGGCACACACACACACACAGAGAAATTCATTATAAATTAAGTATTAATTAGATGAAGCACACTCAATGGGTTACATTTGTGTTAAACTACATCACTACAATAGTTAACTCCACAATGCGTATTCTTATTGCCTGCTCTCAGAAAAACAACAACATCAAGAGACCTTAGACGTGAGGACATGTTCCCTGACAGAGCCGACTATTTGCTGTCAGTTACCTGAACAACCCTGTAATTTAGAGACAGGGATAACAAGTGAACCCTCTCTGTTGCTTATTGGCGAGTAGTTCTGGGCTCTCAATTTCAAAATCATAAATGTACAGGTTAAAAGCCGGACTTCTTGGCTCTGACAAACAGGCGCTAGAATTATATTGACAGATTTCTCTATAAATTCAAAGGCTGTTTTGTTTATAATCTTCATTTGAAATGTAACTCCACATCCTGTGCTAGAGCTGTGACTTCTTCAGCAATTTTATGTGTTTACTTTATTGAAATAAGGTGAAAAGTGACAGCAATGTCCTGGTTTTAGCTAGAAGGTTATGATACAGACCAGTACAGATTTCAGATATGATTTCATAGAGGTTAAGTGTAAATACTGAGGTCCCTGACTCTCAATGACAGTAACCCAGCCTCCTGTACATCGGTCACTTGATCCTCACCTCCTTCTGGCGTCCTGACTCTGATCACCTCGTTGGTCTTGTGCAGCTTGCTGAGACACTGAGTGAGCACCTTCACGTGGTAGGTGGTGTCTGGCTTCAGCACATTCAGTTTGTAGCTGGTCTTGTTACTGTGAGTATCCATGATGGTCCACTGCTGCACGCCCACAAGTCTGAAGACAGAAACAAGAGAGGAGAGACATGAAGGGGCGTCACACGGCACTGGGCCAGGAGCATTGCTCAGCATTGTATTCTGGGCAGTGGGAGAAAAGCTCTAGACACATTCAACGGGTGAACTTCAACATTATCAAGAGACTGGTGGCAGAGGAGTTCACCTGTAGTAGATGAGGAAGTAGCAGGAATCCAGGGGAAGGTTCTTGGGACGAGACCAGGTCAGCGTGATGGCACCTAAAACGTCTGGTGTCCACTGGAGGTTCTGGACTTTGTAAGCCAGGGTGTCCACTGGTGGTGGTGGTGGTGGTTGGGGGGAGAGTTAAATGAGTTAAGTGGCATACAACGCAAGTGCACACTAACAACCAGTAGGTGGGAGCATTGCACCGCTATTAAACTACAACGGGTGGTGACACATTGGGGACCTCACTTTATATTTTTGACTGAAAAGCGAATGTGTTGCTCCGAGCAAACAAACGCAAAAAAAGATTTCATTGAAGGTGGAAGGATGGGAAGGACCCAGTGATACTTGGACAATGAAGTTCTAATCCTTTGGTGTGTTCTGTTCAACTATATCAGATAAGGGATATTTTGCCTATGTTTAATGTGATTAGTGCTTCTATTTTGTATGGGGAAGAGGCAGTGTTTCAAATATTTATGTTTGTGACATTTATTTAACAGATAAACATTGAAACTGTGCTGAGTCCCGCACGTGGTGAGACCTTGAATCTCTAGAAGAGCAATGCAGTGTGGCAGCTCTAATCTGTTAACCTGTGCGCTGAAATGAAAAGCAAGCAGTTCTGTGGCGCAACCGCAGCCAGTGTGGCCCGAACATTATAGTTCTTAATAGGGTTGCAAAATTCCGTGAATATTCAAAGTTGGAAACTTTCCATGGGAATTAACGGGAATATACGGGAATTAACGGGAATTAACCGGAAATGTTGTGGGTTATTTATACTAATTGTATTTACCTTGTCATATACAGACATAAATATAAACATTTTGTTTTATAATAGGCTGATTTTAGCCCTGAGGAAACTTTGGGCACTTGACTATATGCTTCTGCATCTATGTGTCTGCTGTACATTAAGAACTTCTTAATGTACAGCAACTTTAATGGTTCATGTGTGATGTTTTAAAGTATGTTATCATGAAGCATCTGCATCATCTAACATGTCCAGTTTGATCAACTTGGTCATGGTGACAGTCAAGGTGTAGAAGTGGGGACCTACAGGTGCAGTTGTCCTCGTCGCTGTGGTCAGAGCAGTCCAAGAAGCCGTCACACAGCTCGCCGTCCAGCACACAGGCTTCACCATCAGAGCAGCGAGTCCCGTTGGCACAGAACAGAGGCCCACGGGTGGCTGAGCAGCCACGGGAGGTGAAACAGAGAGAGCAAGATTGTATTTTTATTTGTGTTATTGCATTGTCTGCAGCTGAAATACTACACTGCGCAGTTTCAAGAAAAAGTGTGTGACTCCTTTACTACTTGTTTTTTCTTCTCTAGTACAGACAAACACAATGTGCTCATGTTAATGAAAAACAAACAGACGTTATCCATTTAAGCTAAATACAAAACAAGCACTTGTACTAGCCGAATCTAACCAAGCCCGACAGAATAGTAGTGGAGCCTGACCTGAACCGGACAGGCATTCAGTCCGAGCTGGATCGATGCCTGATATTTTCACAAATTTCAGGCATGTGTAGAGTAAAAAAACAAGTAGAGCCAACATGACTGAATCGGACCTGAAGCCAAATATCATTTTGAGATTTTTGTCCAAATCCGGTGAGGGCTCAGGTCAGGTAGCCACACTCTACTAGCTTCAGATCAGAGCTGCACTAAGCTCAGGAGAAATGTTTTATGATTCTATTAACAGAACTGCTTCAGCTCAGACATGTTGTTGTCTGAGCCAGATCATATATTTAGTCTGTTGTGAAAGTCTCTACAGAGAGTGTGTGCGGTAGATTTACTCCAGTGTCTAGTGGCATTGCTCTGCTGCACTAAACATTCTGTTTTGGTATAATTTCCACACAAAAAAGAAAAGGAAAAATAATGTGTCCCTGGGTTTGCCAACTCCTGACCATAATTTACAGTTTATATAAGTTCAGGTCAGGTAAACAAGTTGGCACAGAGCTGCAAGTTTCTTTTATCATTCAACATTAAAAATTTGGTCATTTTTATCCTACAAACAAAACTAAAGCTGATCTCAAATTATTCTCAGGAGATATAATGGTGTGAATAAGACTCACATTCACCGAATATGTATATACACATCTAAATCTAAAAATCCATCCTGCATCCTTATATCAAAAACATTTTCTACACCATCACCGGTGAGACTCACGGCAGTGGGCTTCATCAGAGCCGTCCTCGCAGTGGCGCTGTCCATCGCAGCGCTGCCAGTCGGGGATGCAGTGGGGGGTTCGGCGACAAAGAAACTGACCCCGACTGCAACGACCAGGAGCTGGAGAGGGTTGGGTGGGCACCGGAGCCTGCGTCACACTGCCATTAACTGCTGTCGGGGAAAGACAAAGTACAGAAGCTTAAATAAGATATATTGCTGAGCTCCACAGATAAACATCCAAAAATAAATACATTTATCAAGAAATGACAAAAATATGACCTGTGGAAACTGCTGGTGTTTCCTTTTTAATGAAGAGGCTTTTCTGTTTTCTGTTTCTATCATCTGAAGTTCATAATAATAACATATGTGTGTATTGTATATTTCAACATATTTTTAAGCCTGTCCTGGGAGTGGAAGTGGTGGTGCGGCTACAGAGCGATAAAGAGCTTCATGTACTATGAGGGAACCAGTGGATACCGATCAGCAGAGCTGGTACCTGTGGGACATCCGAGCTCGTCGCTGCCATGGGGACAGTCCGCGTAGCCGTCACACACCCAGGTGTTGATGATGCAAGCTCCAGAGTGGACACAGTGGAAGCGGTTGGGGGCGCAGGTAGAGGGACCAGGGGCCACAGTGTGAGGAGTAACACCGCCTGCAAAGGTGGATATTCAAGTTAAACGATGGCCCTTTTCACATTTGACTGAATAAAACCTAATTCCCATAAGGGTTTTGTTGCTATTAAAAAAGAAGCAGGCTTACCTGTACACTGGGCCTCGTCAGACCAGTCCCCACAGTCGTTTTCCCCATCGCACTTCCACCACGTGGGAATACAGCGTCCGTTTCGACACTCAAACTGGAAATACCTCGAGCAGCCGGGAACTTCAGTGGGAGCAGCTACAGCACACAGAGCAAATGTTAGCATCAGATAGCTAAAACTCTCCATTTTAGGACCAATTAGTCAAACTAAATATCATATGCACACAGTGTAAGCTGGTGAATTTATATTTTTTGCATAAAGTCTTCTTCTCTCACCACAGTTGGCTTCGTCGGAGTAGTCGCCGCAGTCGTCCATGCCGTCGCACTTCCACTCCAGGCTCACACACACTCCGTTGGCACACTGAAAGGTGTAGGCGTCACACACTTTGCCAAACTCAGACGATGTGGCTGACAGGAAAGACACAAGAGCATATTCAGATGACTGGTTTAATTTCATTATCTGTAGGTGACAGAATTGGTGCAACAGCTTCACGACAACAGGGCTCCGATAAATACAGGTAGAATACAGCGAGGTAATGAGACACAATGACACAGCTGACAACTAGAATGTCACTCAGTTAGTAGAAGGCATTCCTCCGCCAAGGCCCAACAGTCCTCTTATGAAACCCAGTTAAATTCACTGGATCTGGATTTTCACTTAGGTCTACCAAAATCAAATCAGTTAATCCTTGAGTCCAAGTGAATATTTGTGTGAAGAAATTCCTTCAAGACATCGGGAAATATCGTGTTCACAAAAACAGGATGCATGTACGCAAGCAAGTTTTTTATTCACGGGCAGACAACCCAAAACCATAATATAAATAAAATAAAATCCTAATTTAATCAACAATATTGTCTACTTTTTCCCTTCACTTATCATAAACAAGTTATAAACCACATGTCTTATTTTGGTTCCATACGGTTTAAATGAAGGAAATCAGAGAGAAATATGATCAGAGGATCTGATACTGATGAAACATGTTTGGGCCCAAGAAAACAATAAGTTCCAGACAGAGCGGCTGGTACAACTCGTTGAAATGTAAACAGATTTAAACTTTCATGCCCTACTGATGCACAACATCGATTCAACGAGTCACTGTTCAGGTGCACAGGCCTGTGACCAGCCCAGTCTAAACACAACTCCTTCTCTTGTTAACTGTGAAGTGTCAGTGCTGCTCTTGGCAAACATCAGTTCAAGCGCTTGACAACTGCAGACTTAGATCCTGTCCTTTATTTTAAGTAAATAAACACGGAAAAGATGTGTTTTCAGATTCTGTATTTTTTTTACATCAAGCTGGAAAAGTGAAATCATGTCGCCTCATGTCTGGATCTGCTTTGTTGAAAAAGTTCTTTCTGGGGTTTTCCAAGGATCATACAGAGCTCCAGTGGAGGGCTACAGTACAGACACGTTGAGTGTTCCTCACCACATCCAGCATACTCAGCGTCCTCATCTGATCCATCTTCACAGTGTTTGATCCCATCACAAACCAGAGACTGAAACAGACACTGGGCTCGGTTCTTACATACAAACTCCATGTAGCGGGTACACAGGGGGTCTGTGGGTGAGAGGAAACAAAGCAAAAAGGCAAAAATGACTCATGGTCCACAGACAGCAATTGACTAAAGCAGTTTTCACACATGAGCAACTTTCACACATGAAGAACGCAGCAGGAGACTCTGCGTTCAGAAGCGTACTGTATAGTACTGGTGTGTATTTGAGTACACGGGACAACTTTTATTCAAGAAATACTGTAGTTCTACTAGAAACCACAGAAAAGGCTGTAGTTATATTAAAAGTTAACATAAAGAACTTCAGGTCATGGGCAGTAGTCTCTCTCTCTCTCTCTCTCTCTCAAACACACACACACACACTCACATATTCAGGTCATTTTCAGGATAAAGACTGTGTAAAAAGAGCACTGCTGTGACCTGGCGTTCATAAAGTATCGATACTAATAAAATTAGGTATTGTAAAATGTGTAATGTCTGGGTATCGAGACACCTTTTCTTGTATCAGCATACGTGCAACACTTTAATTTACTGCTACATATTTGAATATGTACCCTATAATTGCAATGTATTCTGACAGCAGTGTATCTCCCATATTAACTTTGTTTACATTTTGCCAGGCTGCCACGATTAAATGTATGCTCACTTAACCATTACCAGAGTCTATTTGCTTTATACCTATTGATGCATCACTGGATGACTCTTTTTTTGATGTTGTACAGGACAACAGTCTCTGTAAAGAGTGTATGAGACAAACTGAATCTAAACATATGGGTATTATTTCTATGCTTAGGTCTTAAAATCGGTTGAATTAAGACATAGAGGAGGGGTATAAGTTTGGACTCATCATGTCTCTCCCTCACCAACAAACATCATCTCTCACCACAGTTGTGCTCATCAGCGCCGTCTGGACACTCCTGGATGCCGTTGCAGTGGACGGTCGCTGGCAGGCAGGTGTCATTGGAGCAAAGGAAGCCTTTACACCGAGTTCCATCTGAAACACACAATTTAAATGAAACAATACCGCTAACAGAGAACCATTGCTTTTCTTGGAGCCATTTCTGATGGCTACATCATCTGCGACGAATAATGAATATCAAATTGAAGTCACCCCAAACCCTGCACCCTAAACGACTCATAGGCTGTCAAAATTATGCTCTTGATGTTGATGTCACTGAATATGTAGTACTAGCATTGACAGGACGACTTGTGTGTGAAATTGTGTGTGTTGCCGACTCACCGCAATATCGAGGGTCTTCGTCTGAGTCGTCCTGACAGTCGTCGTCACCGTCACACATCCAGCGCTGTGGGATACAGTGACCTGTGTGACACTGGAAGCTACTGGCCTCACATGTATGGTGGCCAACTAGGGACAAACACAGAGAGATAAGAAGGTTGAGGGTGATAACAGGACTACGATGTTTCACACATTTGCCTACCTTTAACAGTCTAGAATGCAAATTGTATTTCTCTGATCATGCAGTGATGTGAAGCTTCTGCACAAGCAGATCCAAAGGCAGTGGATGAGTACCTCAGTAAGTACATGAGTGCTTAGGATATAGGATACTTCTAGTGACTTGTGTAACAACTGGATCACATTCAGTTTTTAATTTTGTTATTAAAGATAAATCATGTCATTAGTAACCTGTGCAGTTGGCCTCGTCTGACCAGTCTCTGCAGTCATTGTCTCCATCACACCTCCACGCCTCACGGATACAAACTCCTCGTGCACACGTGAACTCCCCAGGGCCACACTGGTGAGACTCTGAGAAAAGGACCAACAATACAGTCAGAGCTTGAAAAAATACTGTGTTGTCCTGTGTGCAAAAGATAAGTAAAACTGGTTTATTAGAAGGCCAAAAGATTCTCAAACGTGGCCCAAAAACATACAGACATACAGGGACTCCCCCCCAAAAAACCCTACATTTACTGAGATTAAGTGGTTGTCAAATAGGGTAAGTCAACAAACCCAAAAAAATATCCACAAAACTGTCTTTAAGCAGAATTAATTGCAATATTTCAGTACTCACATAAAGATTTTTTTAAATGATGATGTTTTGAATTGGCATATATTGTTATTCTTCCTGTGTTAGACACATTAAGATAACTACAGGGAGAACAAACTATTTATCTGTGGGCTTCCACAGGACTTTTTGTTTTGCTGAGTTTTATACACTCAAATAAATCCCTGAAACAGATACAGCTTATTGAGAAAGCCACCACAGTATTGTGTACACTGTCCTATATAGAGTTCCTAACACTCAAGGTTAGGCCTCCCTGTACAGGTCATCGGTTTCACCGAATCAAGATTTTACTTTTCATATGTTGCTATTTCATGGAATTCAATCTTCTTTTTATAATATTTTGTATGAGCACCGTCTTTTGTTTGTTAACATCTACAATAAAACACCATGTTAACGTAACATATGTAACATTAATGTAACATGTCGGTCGGCACCTCCAGTGCATGTTTGCTGAGGCTATAAACAGCTGCACAGAGAGTTGACACCAGCCAGCACCACATCTTACCACAGTGGTCCTCATCACTGTTGTCTCCACAGTCGTCTTCGTGGTCACATTTAAAGGCCAGGGGGATGCAGGATCCTGAGGCCACGCAGCGGAACTGGTTGGACGGGTCACATGTTGTGGTAGCTTAAAGTAGAAGGACACAAACAAAGACAAATCAATATGTGTGGTCCCCTTCTCCCCCCCAACACAAACCTATTGATTTATCTACACTTTGATGCTGTTGGATACGTACGACACTCCTGCTCATCACTCATGTCTCCGCAGTCATTGTCGCTGTCGCACTTCCAGATGCTGCTGATACAGCGGCCATTGGAGCAGCGGTACTGGTTGGGTAAACAGCTATGCTCTGATTGGAGGAAAAGCAGGATGACATGCACACAGCTCATTCATCAGCCAGTTTTCCCTCTGAGACGAAAGCCTCATTTCCGACAGACACAAGATCCTGCAGCACTTGCTTAAGTCTCACCAGTCTTGACGCAGGTGTTGTTTTGGAGCTGGTAGTTGGGGGGACACTGGCACTGCAGCTCACCGTTGGGCATGGTGACAGTGGGGGTGCCGTCTGGGCAGACACAGGTGTGCCTGTGGCCGGGCTGAGGCAGACATAGCAGGCTGCAGGGCTGGTCGGCGCAGGCGTTATGACCTGGTGGACATATTCAAGATAACGTGGATATTAAGAGAGCATTTCTTAAAGTAGATAATTGAGATCTTTACTCTAGTCTTAGCCATTACTAAGACAGTGTGTGTTCATACATTTGTATCTGAAACTGGACGTTTAACGTATTCCTATTTTGACAGTAAAGCTTTGATCCTCACCTCGATTCTTCCCCTTGTAGAAGATCTTGAGGTCCATGACTCCAGTTAGTCTGCCAACAATCAGCTCATTGCTCTTGGAACCAGCTTTTGGAGCTTTGAAAATTCCCATCCTGGACCAGTCGTCCCAGTACAGGTCATTCTAAAATGATCATTCAACACAGAGAGAATAATTAAAGCTATTGCATTACATTTTTGGTGTAAGATGTAAATCAACTTTGTCTTATCGGAACTGTAGGCAGATTAAGAGATTTTTAACGGTTTACACTGGCTTACTTTAAAGACAGCAATGGCATACGGGTGGGGCAGCTCCTCCATGAGGACGCTCCGCTGGCCCCCGGTGAAGTCGGCCCTCTCAATGCGGTCGCTGTACGCTTCGGTCCAATAGAGCCAGTGGTCGTCAGCTGTGATCCCATTGGGCCATCGGACACCCTCTGACACAATGCAGGACACATTGGTTCCATCCATGTAGCTCCGGTAAACACCGGCTGCTCGGTCGCCCCAGTCTGTCCAGAACATCAGACTGTGGGAAGTTGACAGTATGAATCGGACTGGAAGTAATATAACTTTATCTAAAAGCATTAAATGGACACTTTAACCTGTTTGTTTTGTCCAAATTTGTGATAGTTGGAAACATTATTTATTTCTTTATTATAATAAAGGTTCATAAAAAAGTTGATTTATTAGAGTACAGTGACTCCTTCCTCCCAAATACAAGAGTCCTGACCTTATCTCTTTTAATAAGAAACAGCAGAAAGGAGAGAATAGTGAATTATGAGCAGTGAGGAAAAATTAAATTAATTTGCTGAACCGAATAAAAAGGCAGTAATAAATGAAAAACTGTGTGTGTATATGTGTGTGTGTGTGTGTGGGGGGGTATGTGTGTGTGTGTACCTTTCTCCAGGAAGCAGAACCAGAGCACGGGGATGTTCCAGGATAGACGAGTTGAGCAGGGTGTGGCGCAAATCTCCATCAGGGTTGGACACCTTCAAACACAACAACAGTGAAGTGTATGTTTTGTTTTTTTTAATGTTCAGTGTTGGAGCTCAAATAACCTTTGGATGAAGGACAAAATGATCTCATTGAAGAACGTTTGTATCAGGTTATTGCTCAGTCTCTATCGATAATTATTGTGATAGACATTATTTCTTTTAAGTTTAGTGACAGATTTTTGCACCTGAGTGAAGGTTGTGGTTTAAACTCGTCTTTATGACAAACACTTAATCAACAACAAAAAAATTCCCAGATCTGAGATAGAAAACGTCTGTCCTACATCTCCTCACTGTGCTTACAATAAGCATAAACATTATATGGATATATATTGGACTTCTCTTAAAATACTTTGATGAAAATAATATTGCGATGATTATTATTATTTTTGTACCGCCCATCCTAACTTTGACCAGGGCTGATTGCATGCTGTATATGGACAAACACACACACAGCACCTCTATACCTCAATCTTCTGCGCTCCGGCATCAACCCAGTAGAGCAGTCGGCTGATGGGGTCAAAGGTCAGGGCCTCTACGTTCTGCAGGTCTTTCCTCACCACGACCTCCTGACCTGTACTGCCGTTCAGACACAGACGCTGCGGGAGAAAGAGAGACAGTCAACGGAAAATGACAGATGACTGTGGCGCATTAACGCTGAGCTTTGTTTATTTCATAAGCGAAAGTATATTCCAGCTGGACAGATTTACATTTGAGCAAAACTATGTTTGATAAACAAGCTCTTCTCGGGTCGCTGAACTCATATAAACGAGTTTCTCCGGCCAGCCCGCTAGTAAAAACCCTGGAGAATGTCCGTATGAGCCAAGAACACAGAATGAGATCCATTGCATGATTCACCGCTATTGAGTAATGTGTTGATGACACTTCTAACCCAACAACAGATGCAGAAATGGAAAAACAAAAAACTAATGAAACCCAATATATATTTCTGTGTTGTTGTGAACATGCTGCGTTGTTCATGTGTGACAGGCAAACTTCAGGGGAAAATCGGGATCCACTTGTGCAGACATCCTCTGAACTTCGTGTCTGAAAACTCACCTGTATGGTGTCCAGTGAGATGTCGGCCCAGTAAAGACAGTTCTTGTCATAGTCAAAGTCCAGAGCCACAGCCTCCCTGAGTCCGGCCAGAGGCAGGGCCTGGTCTGTGCCGGTGGCCAGGTCGTACCGGTGGATGGAGTTCCTCACCGCGTACAGGATGAACTCGTTACTCTCTGCAGGAACACAAGAGACAGGAGTGATGAGAAGAGACACACACACACAAACACACACACATTAAAAAACATGTTCGATAAGTGCTGTAGTTTGTCCAGTACACCGGGAAGATTAAATCAATGTTTAATTTCATTTTTCAATGAAAATGACCTCTTCTCCCACAATAGACTTACTTTTGTATATTGTAACTAGTGTGATTTGTCTTATTGTAATTACTAGATAGATAAAGGTAATGTACAAGCCCATCTGAATTAGTCTGTTGCTGACAAATAACAGCACCTTAAATTCAATGGCAATTTTTGAGAAATTTAAAATGAATTAAACTATAAAACAGCTGGTATCACACTTTTACTCTGTTCATGTGCAAGAAAAGTATACAATATAGAGAAAACAAGAGTGAAAAATTAAGGATTAAATTATTTCTATATTTTCTTAAGAGAGAGGAAATACCTCAATGATTGAAATACAATAAATGTATTAGAACACTCCATGGGTGACTTCAAAGGGTCAATGCGAAGAGTTCTGTTCAAATTTAAAAAAAAACTAATTAAGTACAGTTTTACCTCCGACAGGACAAGGCAGCATCTCTCCATCCAGCCTCGACTGCACATCTCCTCCATGACAACTGTCTCCTGGAACCTTCCTGTAGCTGCAGCAGCAACAACAAACATGTTCTTACTTGATAGCCCTAATCCCAGGAGAATGAACGCTTGTTTGCATTAAACAAGTAAAAAGCAATCTACACGATAGACACAGATATTTATTTCCTTATTATCATTGCACGGTCAGCAGGTAAGAGGGTCATATTTTCACTTGTGTATTGAGCTCAGTTCGAAACCTCAGTGTTACTTTGCAATGGGTAATAGTTGAGCAGACATTAAACAACACAAAAGAAGGAAGCCTGTATCTTCTGCAAGTGTTAAGTCAGATAACTGGAGCTCACCCTTTGCTGCGCCGGTAGGTGGTACCGACAGGACACGGGACCGGAGGAGCATAGAGGTCACCAAGGAACTCGGGGTCCGGCACACACACCTGCAGGGACAGGTCTTCACTCAGCTTGAAGCCGTAGTCACTGGAAAGAGGAAAAGGAGGAGGACGAGAGGAGAAGAAGACAAGAAGCAACCACAGTTAACTTCTGACCTCTGATTGTTGGCTGCGCCTGATGTGCATTTCAAAACAGTCTCCTGATGAGTTGTGATGGGAGCAATCAAAATTTGCAGAGTGGGCTTGGGTTGTAATGTATTGGGTTGTCAGTATTTAAATTAAATGAGAGTCAGCTATCAGACAGTCAGTTCCCTGTACTTCTAATAAGACAAGAAGTCCCAGACACATTAGAGCTAATGAATATGGATTTTCTTTTTTAGCTCTTATAATCATTTGTGCAAAGTCATTAAAATGTGCTGTGAGAGAATTTGCCTCCAGTTGACATAAAGAGCTGTTTGCCAATTATTACCTCAGGCAATGAGATTGGGTTTTCACGTTTGTTTGGTGTTTGGTTTGTAAACAGGATTAGACAAAATCTACAGGAAGGATCTCCACGGAACTTGTTGGAAGGATGCAATTTGGGACATAAACCCATTACAGTTTTGTCTTTTTAACTGGTTTCGTGACATTTTAACTGTTTTCCCAGGTAATAATTGAGGGATCTTGATTAAATAAATTAGGGACATTAAGAGGACTGATATCTATGAGTGTGCAACATTCGATTAAAGCATTAGCTTGAACTGAAGGACCGTTGGGCCTTGTCCTTGTAAATAAATGTAATAATAATTAGACATATCTATGCAGTCTAATATATATGAGCAAATTTATCTCTATATTCATATATATTTTATCAACAATCCTCTTCACTTGTTACTTGTAAACAAATGGTTTGAGGCTATATGACTATATGTGAGTTTAACTCATTTAGTTTGCCTTGCACATTGATTTTAAAGTCACAAAAAGTTGTGTGTTTGAATTAAAAAACAAATGTCAGTGAATTTGTAAGATGAAGTTATTTCAAGGATGATCATGATGTATAGTTAAAAACACCTTGCTATCCAACAACAACTGTTTAAAGTGGAATTCAGTGACAAATATGCATGTTTTGTGCATGTGTGAGTCCCTAACCATTCATAGTCCTGGCGAGTGCACGAGCAGTTGGAGACGGAGATGGGCCGGTCAAACTCTTCTCCGTTAAAGCATGTAGCGTGAGGAGCGCGTCTCTTAAACGTGATCTCTCTGCCCAGCAGACACTCGTTCCCGTGCTCGTCTGATGGAGACCAGCGCTTGTAGTCGGCCTCTAAACACGGAACACCTGGAGAAAAGAAGAAAGGCTACAGATATCTGATGTTGACATGGAACTTAAGATACTTGCTAAGATCTCTGGGGGTCCATTTGTCAAGGAGCCTTCCTTTTCTTTCTCCTACTAACATACTCTCTATAGTAGCCTTAATTATACATTTTACAACTGTGAAAAAACTATGGGTATTTATATAATAATATGAATCCATTGTACTAGTAGTAACTATGTATTAGTAATATAAAGTGTAGTGTTTAGCTTTTATGGTGTGCTTCTACTTCTACTAAGAGTTTTACTTAAAGAGATACTACACACTTAAATGTGCTTTTGAGCTGTAAATTACAAAATGATATGTCTGTTCTTGGATGAAACACATTAATGTTTACATTTATGAGTTCGACATGGCTCATCGCGACACCTAGTGTTTCAAACTGTTTTGGATCTTGTAGAGCCAACGCTCCACATGTGTAGCATGAAAAACCTATTCAACCTCCTTAAAAGGGAACATCTGAAGAACCATAACAAGGTTATTGCACTCAGGTCAGAATAACCCATTCATCTGAATCTCATGAGGTCCTAAGACGTAAACAGTTAACACTGACCGCCACGTTACAGCAGACGTAGGAAAACCAATCATCTAAGAAAAACACTACATTGTCTACCTTCCTCTCTCTACACGTCAACGTCCGCCTCGCTCTGGAACCTACCCAAAACGTCCGAAGTGTTGACCTGAAGGATGAGCCAGCTGTGTCTCTGGTTTGCGTAGGAGCCGAAAATGGTGAAGATGGTGCTCCTCTCCCCAGGCTCCGTCAGTAGCTGGTAAACATACACCTCCCGCTCTGAGAACTGAAAGTCGGTCCAAGTCTCCCCTTCGTTGGTGCTGAACCTGGCAGAGATGAGACTGATATTTAACTCATCCTTTGCATAAACCCGGTTAGTGCTTAGCCAGGGGAAGGAAAACTGAATTATCTCTGCATGTAAACAAAGCAAATATATTGTGTCACCTGCCTGTGAAGCCTGCAGTGTTACTGTTGGCATAAAGATGTTTTATTTCTCTGCTGTTCACTTAAGGTTTATTTTTGTTTGTTCCCTCTACATCAAGCTGCTTCACATTCTTACAATCTGCTCCTGCTTATTTATGAGCATGTCTGCTGGGGCCTGTGCTGCTTTATGTGCTTCACTCTCCAGATTCCCTCAAGTTGTTTGGGGATTTGACTTGGAAACCTTCCAGCCTCTCTAAGTTTTATGTTTGAAACTGTTGTTTAGCTAAAGCCAAACCGAATGGCAGATTCTGCTTCAGAGCTCACATTAGATGGACTTCCTCCCCTGGGAGAATATTTAAACACCTCATTTGGACTTACTTCATATGTGTGCTGGCGCCTCCTTGTGCGATAGCCATCAGGATCCCACCATGGTCACCCCAAGTGTAGAAATGAGGGCCTGCCAGTGCCTGGATTAGAGGAAACATGGAGAGTTAACTTTCAGACATATTTTGACATATAAATACATAAATTATATAATTTCAATGTATGGTTCCACCTCCCAGCTTCACTTTTTAACAGGAAATTCATTTCAATGGGTTTTTAAAGGCTTTTCAACTTTTGGACCATAGCATCTTTAATTGAGAGACATCATCTTTCAAGCAAACTTAAATACTGATCATTTGTAAATGAGAAAACTAAGGTGAGTCTACATGGAAATATCAAATTCAGTATAAATTTAAAAAAAATTCTATTCAACCTAATGCATGTCAACTGTGTTCTGTTTATACTGGATGTTTAGGGAGGTTGAGAGAAGATTTATAGCTAACACATGAACCATATTAACTTTATAAAGTCAAATGGGTTTCCAGCTTGTTTCCAGCTTTAAAGATCTTTGAAAGAAAATAGTTGTGGTTAATGAGAAGCTGTTGTTCTCTCTACATATTTTTTTGAATAATCAAACAATAAATGAATCAATCAATTACTTAGAATATTCGAACAATTATAAGCAACTAATTCAAGAATTATAGAGAAATTAAGGCAAAAATGCAGATAAGTCTCTCATGCTTTCCTACATTTGCAGGCACTAAAGTGAAATTCAGTGCAACGTTTCAAAACGCTCAAATAGACAAGCAAGCTGTGTTTTTCTTGTCATCTGTGTCAGATTTTGTACTGACCTCTCTCCAGCGGGCTCCGGCACTGCTCGATACATACACATTAGGTTTGCTGGCCAGGTTCCTGCCCACAGATCCTGCAATCAGAGGAGAAACCGACGTTTCACACACGGGCCTTACAGGGGCTTCCCACTGAATATTACAGACTTGATGTGACCACTGCTGTTGCTTTCACAGTTGGAAAATTTGTAACCCAAGAAGTCAAACCACTGCCTCCACTTCTGTAACTTTTCATGCATGTGGCTGCTTCATGGAGTGTCAAATACTTTCCTCTGCTGAAAACACACATTGAACAAATTCAACACACAGAAATAGAAAGCAATATTCCAGTTTCTTTTGATTTCAGAAAACTGCTCAGAGTCTACAGCTAAGTTAATGCGAGTGAGGAAGTAATTAAATCAGGCTAAAAATTAACACTGCAGTCTTCCCCTCTGTGAATTTGGGACTTCAACATGAATCAGGTTTGCACTGGTACATACACAACTGCCTCCAGGGTATGATCATATTACATTCCAAATACTTTTGCCTTACTCTTCTAGTTTGGTTAGATATTCATATGAAAGAATTTCATCTTGAACTTTGTTGAAAACTAATTTGAGCACTGTGTGACGAAGTTCAGCTTCAAGCAGTCTAAGTGCGACTGACTGGATCAAGTTACAACATCTACACAACCGTGCACTTCATTTGACTAGCTGAAAAGACTCAATGCTGCAGTTTGGCCTAATTACACAACTTATAGTGTCGGATAGCATAAACAGTGAGGCATATTCTTTTACATCCAGTATATCATGTTAGGATGAAAGGTGCACATTATGGAATACTTCATACATTTAGAGGTGCAGACCTGGTTTAACACTCCTGGCACCAGCTGTAAAGTTCATTGTTAAGAAAACCAAACTGTGAGACGAGTAAAAGTTTAGAACCTAGGTTTGTTTGTGATCTTTTGTCGTTTTATTGAAGTAAGTGTAAAAAGAGTGAGAGTGTGGTGCTATCAAACAGCTTTTATGTTGTGAGCAAAGTGAAAGTGTTCAGAGATGTGACTGGTTGTCCCGAATGGTGGAAGCCACTTGTGGGATTTTGTGATATCATCACCAAAGTAAATACAGTTTATCCCAGAGGGAAAACAAATATGAGCCTAATCTTTTCTCATTCCAACCAGTGGATGTTGAGATGTTCTGCTGGATGAATTAATGTTGACCTGCTGGTGAGCCTAGAATTACAAGGAACTCTCTGTAGACCTGCGATAAAATTGTGGGCAGGCATAGATCAGTGCGAGGTTATAAAAACACTCCTAAAGCTTTGAGTGTTTCCAGGAACTCATTCTGGCCACAGTGAGTAACCAGGCAAGTGGTAAACAGAAATCCTCTGCGGAAACGAGGGGACCTGCTGGAAGGACGACCATCTCAGCAGTCCTCCATCAATCAGGCCTTTATACTCGCAAAGACACCACTTGGAGTAAAGGCCATGTGCCTGCTTGGAGTTTGCCACATGGCGAGACTGAAAGTATGAGGACATTTATTTTCTTTATCACTACGCAGTTGTTCGCATCCGTCAAGCAGTCAATTTCCAGTTTATATTCTTGTCTGTAGCTTACAAAGACATAAACATTTTTTTTCAAAACAACTGATTTGATTTGACTTTGTAAAGCTTTGTTATTCTTGCCAACTGCATTTGTTCAGTGAGAGAAATACAATTCCAGGATTCCAACAAATTCTAGTTTCATTGATTCTGACAGAACTCAAATCAAAACTAGAATGTCACTCAGTAGTTCTCATATGAAACCACATTCAAATACACTAGATCCAGATTTTTATTTGGATATGCACCAAATTGCACACACTCATGAATATCAGTCCTCTTAACTTGAAAGATTATTTTCGTCAAGATCCATGAATTATTCTCTGAGAAATAAACGAAAATGTAGAAAACACACTATTTCACAATGTTGGATCCACAGATGGACACAAAACCAAAAACACATCACCTCTGACCGCAGCTGACGCTGGTCTCTGGTTATAAACATAAACACTACGAGTGTACACCAGGCATTGCTCATCAGCTGGCTAATACCACCCCGGTAAAGTGTGGTATCATCATCATCATCATTATCATCATCATTAAATTAAGCTTATTGAAGCCTACAAAGCAAGGAAGGCGATAAAAAGTTAAATCCTTCCGGCAGTAAATAGATTTCTCTGTCTGACATTTCATTTAGAAACAGCAGTTAAAGAGAACAGAGGGTAAAACAAGAATTAGGAAAGGACGAAAGAAAATACTTTTTTGACAAAAAGAACAAAACAAAAGCCAAGTGGTCTTACAGAGTTGTTTATGAAAGTTTTATAAAACTACAGGTCAGTTGTTAAGAAAGGCAAAGTACCACCCCCGCGTGACTCCTAAGCAGCGGATGTGCAGTTTATTAAAGGAGTGGTGGTGCGCTGTCACAGCTCTCATGTTTTGTATGATCTTTTGAGGTTTGGGTATTGTCTGGGGCTTTTAAATACAGTATATGGAAAAATGTTCTCAGATTTTTGAACCCTCTGTTTTCAAAATGATAAAAAAGTATATTAATTTCACACTAATTACCTTAAACTGACAAATTAATCAAGCATGTAGAAGATTGATTAGTGCGGGTTCTGTATGTACACCTGATTGTATAGTTTGTGTACGTGCCTGCCTGTATTCATGAGTGTGTGTGACCCGTCGAGTGCCCTCTGGGGGCTGCAGCAGTAATTAGCCCATCTGTTCCGGAGTGATAATGAATCGAATGGAACAAGTGATTGCCAGTCATCCTTCCTCCCCTCTCTCTCTGTCCATGCTCTTTATGTAGTAAGAATTTAATTAGAGGGAAAGCAGCCTCCCAGACACTGAAGACATCAATGTTGTCTACCAGCTGTGAGGGAGAACTGCAGGGAGAGTCCACTCCATTCTGAGGACTTGTGTCTGCAACATGTTGAAGCGTTTTTTTTTCGTTCTCTTAGGACACTCAATGTGGACCAACATCTACCCTCAAAACACTGACACGCTAAAGACAAAGTTTCTAGTTTGAGTTCTCAGAAGTGCAACCACATTTCCTGTTGAATGGGTGCGAAGCCACCCCAGAGGAAGCCCTGTAGATTTCTGTCGCTTGTTTACTGTCAAGGCTGAGTAGTTTGTCATCAGAACAAGAGGAAGTTGGTGCATAACCCAAAACAGGAGCTCTATCGCTGAGTCACTCCTCCAACAGGCCACAGCTAAAGTTGATACATCTGTTTAGACTTAAGAGATAGGCAATAGCTAGAATTTTCTTTCTTTCAAAATATTCCAGAACTGGAAGAATGTGATTAATATATATAGGTGGAAAATCAAATAATCGGTGAAACAGCTTAGATTTATAACAATAAGTTGGTTGAAGCACTCATATCTGTGATGTGGATGCTTTTTGTCCCACCTGTGGCCATGATGACTCCGGGTGCCGAGTCCTTAGATAGAATGGGCATCCTCCTGAGCTGGATGTTGAACAGCTGGCTCCAGCGCTGGGCCAGGTGCAGGGAGCAACCTTTACTGAGCTGAAGGAGAGAAGGATCACATGGTGTTGTTCAGTTTCTACTCTGAGTGATTTTAATTCCACTGGGAAATCAGCGGCAGGTCAAAGGAGACGGTAAGGTGAAAAATATTGGTTTGCCAATAAATTGGGCTGATATTGGATTTCAGAGAAGGATCACAATATTTTTAAGTTAGAGCTGTCTACCTCTTAGCTTTCATCTTATCTTTCATACTTCTCCAGTAGGAGGTAGTAACACCTTCATCATGTTGTCTTCATGAGTAATAGAATATTGGTGGTCTGACTTGCTTTGGTGATTAAGTTGTGGATATTTGATATGAGCACAAAATGCTAAATAAAAACCAACAAATAATAATCAGGGATGTGAGATTTGAGGAATTACGTCTTATGATGGAAACATTTCACCCTGGCTTATTATGTTGTTCCGCTAATCACTTCACTGCACCTGACAGTCCACCGTTCCTCCCAGGCTGTCGGCAGCTGGTGGCTGAAGCAGCTCCCACGTCCCTCCTTTGTCGAAAGTGATGACAGATCTCATGTTGTTCTCGCTGACCGAGCCGTTGATGAGCGTGGCGATGAAGACGCCTCGCAGCCCCTCCAGGCGATGCAGGTCTGCAAAAGGCTCATTGGCGAAGTACCTGAAAGACAGAGGGGGCATATTAAGTCAGGGAGCAAGACTGTGTTTCATAAAAATACAATTGTGTGTCTATGTGCCACGGTGATACATTTACAAATTAAAAGTGGAGTAAGTAATCGTTATCTAATACACTGATACTTTTACCTTCTAGCTGCCTGTGCTGTGTGTGAGAGAAAAAAAAAACGGAAAACAAATCTGCCCTATTTCTGTAAATAGCAAACAAACAAAGTGGCTGAAACACTATTTGAGCCTTTTAGCAACAGGGGACAAGGATGTTTTGAATGGGATTTGGGGCCGGCAGATGAGAGACAAGCAGCGGCATTAAGATGAGTGAATGGAAAGAACTGGTGGCAGCATGATGGTTGCATACACGACACATTTGCAATGTCAGGAAGGAATAATGGTCTGAAGTATAACGAAAGAGGTCAGATACTCAAACATTTTCATACTAGAATGGAACTCGGTAGAGTGACAGTCCCCTTGAATTCGATCAAGATGTACCACATTTCACAAACTCATAGAAATGTTCCCTTCATGTGTCATCAAGATATATGAACCATTTCCTGGAAAAACTGTCAATATGCAAAAAAAAATAATATAGTATTTAAATCTTACAATGTTATTGAAAGCATTCTGGTCAAGATAATGGGTTATTTTCCAAGTTTTGTGGAAATCCATTCAGTTGTTTTCGTGTTATTTTGCTAACAAAGGCAGGGGTGAAAAAATAGCCACCTGGTCATTGGTAGAAATAAGTGCTGTGATCAGACAAGGGCTAAGAGCTTTGTTAACAAAGGCAACGCTTTGGAAAGGTGGAGACTGCATCAATCTGATGTCCCTCTCAACAATCCACTGGCCCACTAATGCCTGATTGCAAGTGCGACTATGGTGCGACGACCTGAGAGTGGCAATTAAAGGCAGGAAGAAGGTTATGGATGTGGCTGTGTTTCTGCTTGACAGGTTGTTGACAGTGGGGGTGCAATGTTTCACAGAGCCAGTAGGTGTGCTTGGTCTGGGAAATAGAGCAGTTATGTCCACTCTGCATGTTTTCAGCATCAACTGTTGTGAAAGCAAGTGTGGTCACAGTTTCCTTTCATTATCGCTGTTTGCACTTTATCATCTCATGCAGTTTTTGATTGTGCAATATGTGAATACCTAAAAAAGACATCTTTACTAACACAGTGGGATCATTTGGACTGATGCATATTTCAAAATGTTTTGTCGGGTAACATTATCTCCCTTGGAAGCCACAAGTCTACACGACCCTCTTCTGTCACTCTACTTTCATAAAACAATTTAAACAACTAACTCGCTCCTTTATACTCCACTGTGTTCTGGATGCTGTGTTTGTATTTGGTCTGATGCCGTTTTATATTATAATATTTGGTTTGTTTCAGTTTATCCGCTTCCACGCTGCACGACACTCTTTGCACCCTTGTGTTCTGAAAGATTACTGAAGACAGGGGTGTATTTGTTTTGCTGTTATGTTCAAGAACCAAGTCTTTCTTTCAAATCGCTTATAGAGTGCTTCTCTATCATGAATCCATTTACACAATGCAGGCACAGCCGTCAGGACAATTATGGAATTCTATGTCTCTTCTCAAGGGGACTTTGACATGCAGGAAGGAGGTACTTGGATTCGAACCACCAACCCTTTGACCCCTGAGAAGATAGAAATGGATTACCTGAATTCATCAGCATTTTTGTAATTTAAATTTACTTTAGGTTTACCCTATCTACATGAGGATGAAAAGCAAACAAAGGTCCACAGTTGATTTTAATGGGAGAAGACACAGAGTTGTATAAACAAAGAGAATTGTAATTGAGAGGCAGCCTGAGCCAACATTGTTTATGCCAAAATAAAACACAGAATCTTCCGGATGTGATTATGAAGAAGAATAAACATAAAACTTTACTCTTCTCTGCAGAGGACTTGTTGGAGTGACCACTGGGTATTCAGTCACTGCCCTATCAAAAGCCATTCTTACCCAGAAAGCCCTGTGTCAAACATGAGCCGGTGTTTCCAAACTTCATCCATTTAACACAAGATTCTGATTTGATTTTGTACACTTGCTCTGATCTGTGCTTCACCTCAGTGTTATTGCAGAGGTCTACAGAGAGTTCTTGGACTTCCTGGCTTTTTACCTAAACATACAGTGGGAATTGTGGTACCTTTTATTCACTGATGTCTTCCTTAATAAACATGATTTTTAAAAACCAAACTTAAACAAATTATACAACAGTATGGATATATGAAAGTATGAGTACAAGATAAGAACTTGTCTGATGAATTATGTTCATGAAAGTAACATGATTTTGTGCATGAATGTGATGCATGTTCTCCCTGTGTTTTAGTTGGGTTCTGTCAGGGTATTCCACCATCTTCCCACAGTCCAAAGACATGCACATTGGGCTCAGATTATTGTAGTCTCTAAATTGTCTGTATAGATGTGCATTTGAATGGCTGTTTGTCTGTGTACATAGTATTGTAGTCTTTTTAAATATGTAATGCAGCCAATAATGAATAAGCTCAAATGGTTGCAACATTAAATACCTCTGTACACACATAAACAGCAGTATTTCTTTCCAGAAAGATACCGACCATATTTTGAATACGCCTCCACTTGCAAGCTCAACAACTTTGGAGTGAGACAAAATATTCCGCAAACTGTGCATGGGAGCGGAGTGGAAAGTCTTTATTATTAACAGGATCATGTCGTGTTAGTAATCTGAACTGTGAGAGGAGGAACAATCTTCAGAAAATAATGAAGGTGGCCTCCAAAATTATAGGGAAGAGCAGCTATGTAGAGAATATGATGAACTCCTAGGAAGTAAAGCTGACAGAATTATTAACGACCCCCCCTCATCCACTGTACTGTACTAAATTTTAAATGTTACCCTCAGGGAAAAAGTTATAGATCACCAATTAGAAATAGAAATATCTAAAGGAAATCCTTTGTCAAGGTAATAAATGGAACTAAGGTCAAAAGGTGCTCCTGACTTCACTGCAGTTTCTTGCACAATATACAGTAGGTGAGTGTGACGTAGTTTATCGCGGAAACGTGTGTATGAATGTGTATGTTTTGCAGTATATTGATATACATATTGTGTTTTATGTTTTTAATGACGTCTTTATAATGGTACCAAAGGCAAATTTCCACATTGCTGATAATACAGCTTTTAAAATGGTTCTTTCTTCCCTATCATTTCCATTACTTTCTTCACCTTCATAATTGAGGCTTCTCTGTCTGTCTCTCTAGCTGCTTTGAGACATGCACTGACCTCCGGAGATCCTCTGGACTTTCCCATCTTGCCCCCGAGTAGAGGTTCGCAAAAAGACCAGACGAAGCCGAGCACAGCAGGAGATCCTCCGCATGATTCACAGCGAGTGAGTGGGCGGGTTGAAGCAGATTTTAATATGTTTTTAAATGAAGCAAAGTATCTACAAATGAAAAGGAGGAACCACACATGTAAAGACACCGACGAAGATGTCAAGAGTTTGTGGTGATTAGAAACTATGCCTGTGTTGCTATGCTGTAAATAAAAACACTTGATCTCCGCAGCAAAATGAATACACTACGTCCTGCCACAGCCTGCGTCACCACGCCTCACCTTAATCCTGGAGGATGTGTTGCTGTTGTGAACGTGTCTGAGCAGAAAGTCTCCGGCTGCGTTCTACATGTCTGTATAGTAAACTCCGGACCAAATTCTCCGGAGTTCCTCTCAAGGTCATGTCTGAATACGGCTTCTGTCTGTATGTCTGTGTGTCTGTGTGTCTGTGTGTCTGTATGTCTGTATGTCTGTGTGTCTGTCTGCCATTAGATTTTCTCAATAATCCCTCAGCTGCTTGACCTCAAGGGTGTTTAACTGAGGAGCCAAGGACGCGCAATGTTGAAGACAACATGAAAAATACAGGAATAAAATATTCAATATAAACCCTATGCAACCATCCGACTGACAGCATGGTTTTCCTCTCACAGTTCAAAGACATGCAGGTTAATTAACCTGGTAGCTACACCTCAGAGGTCTGAATAACATAAATAAAATATCATGTGTCATGTGTCAATTTGTTTTGGATGATGATTTCAAGAAGAGTGCAAGCTGGATTAACACACAGCACACAGTCAGCCGAATGCACATTTTAAACAGCCACTGAACTGGCTGAATAAATAAAATGAACAAAATGGATAAAACCTACAAGTTATTTGGTTAAAACGTAATTGTCTTCTCATCGTGTGCCACATCTCAGCTCTCCTCCTGAGGAGAGCTCTAAGGATTGGACTAGATTGCATGAAAAAACATTAGCTGGGTAGCAGAATAGTTTGACAAACTTGGGTTGAAAAGAGAGGAATGCTAGTTTTAAGCCAAGGTTTGTGTGCTGTATAATTGATGATAGACATCTGTGGTTTTCATTTGGAGAACTCTTAGGGAGTGAGAGAGAGGGGAGGAGGGGGAGGAATGCTGTGTTTGGGTGTAGATCAGTGAGTCCAAATAGTGTGAGTAAGGATTTACCCCTGAGCGATAATTACACTTCTTTCCATGCTAGCTCCTCTGTGTAGGTGACAGTGAAATATTAATCAGAGATGAAATGTTCATTCTGTAGATATCTTGTATGTTTACGTCCACTTGTACCAAATTTGAAAGGATTTGGTTTAAAGGTAAAGGCTGACAACAAATACATTTGATAAATAAAATGTTCCTTCAGACGGCCTCAGGGACATATTTTTGAAAGCATCATTTTTACCAAAATACACCAGTCTCACTACACCAAATCTCCTGCTACTTTCATCAAGATCCATTAATTATTCTCTGAGAAATCAAGAAAAAAATTCTAGACGCCCCATCTTGCAAATTTATAGAAAAAACTCCTGGATCCGCGGCCAGATCCATATCCAGATTGAATGTGTACTACCTGGATCCCATGTTTCATAGTTTTTGCATAACCTTGCATACAAACCAACTACTAAACCAACGGACAGGGTAGGAGGTTATGTCTGGCTGGCAGGTTTTTGATAAATGTGAGATAATCTGTGTGTGTCTGTGTCTGTGTGTGTGTGTACCTGATGAGTGTGTTGCTGCCAGAGCCCTCAGGACTGTAATACAGCACGTTCTCCAGCGACAGAGAGAAGGACAGGCCCTGTGTGTCTGAGATGTAGAGGTGTGTGACGTTGTTTATGTGGTTCACACACACAAACACTTGGTCCTCAGATGCATCTGCTATGTAGTACTCCTGTCAAAAAGAGAGGGCAAGAGTTAGGGCTTGGGTGGTGGGGGGGGGGCATGATAAGGTCACTGACCAACTGTCAGAATACATGACGACCTGATTAGACAAAGTGAAAAGACTGGATGCCTTGTACACCGTCTAGGATATAAGGATCACAGTTCTGTCATTTTACAACAGGTTACTCATTCACACTATTTGCTTATTCAAAGTAACCCGAACTGCTCAGGAACAGACCGGAGTTGAGGAACTGTGGATGTAGACACCGACTTTGACTCATCTATGACTCCAGAGTGCTTTAATGGTCATATACTCGATGATCATTTGTAGAGCAAATGATCTTGTCTATCATGTTAACTCCAAATAAATCTTTAGATATTCTCATTCCTCCAAAATAAAGTAGATCTGAAAGTACAATAAAAAGCATCCGCTGTATTTTATACCCGAATCAGGCAATGTTAACTTTATTTTATCATCATGCCCTTTCATAATGCCATTTGCACCATATAATGACAAATGATTGGTTAATCTATAGCTGTAAATGGTGTCTGTTATGTTATTGATTGATTATTTATTACTAAACTATATGACTTCATAGAGACATCATTGTGACTTCATTCCTACCATATAATCATAAATTATTTTGATATATAAACTTTTAGTCTCGTCTGTAGATAATATTGTGCATTTACCTAAAAAATGCATTTTCTTCCTTTGCTGAGTTTTATTGTGACTTTCACATGGTGTCACTGATCATATGAGATCAAATGAAAGGGAATCAGTTTCTGATCAATTTAAATTTAGATAATTTATTATGGAAAATGTTCCATCATCTGCAGATAAACATTAATGTCTGCAACAAAAGATTTGGATGCTTGATGCCCAGCCCAACTTTAACATTTGATGCTTCCATAAATTCTGAATTATCAGTCAACATGTAAGAGGGAGACTCACCGTGATTGGATGGCGGGTCATGAACCGGGCAGCTTTCATTGGCTGGCGGTTGTAGGAGACCCAGAGCTGGACAGATGACGGATCGTGGCTGCCAAACAGTTTCTGGAGAAGCAAAGAGACTGCAAGTTCATTCAACTGCTCATCACACCAGTCATTGAAACATTCTAGAGGCAACCAATCAAGTAGCATGCTCTCAACTTCTACTGTCAGCTCCAACTTGAAATCAGAATACAGCCTGAGGGAAACGTTTATAAGTTAGAACCATAGACTGAACACATCCACTGATTCTATTTAAGTATTGAAAAATAATTTGATCTTTTTTGGTGCTATCACTTTGATATGAGACACTGCTGTCCTGTGTGAGCTGCTGTCCACAGGGAAGTGAAGCTGTGGACAGAGGAGACTTTTGTTACCTGAACTGTCCTGATGGTGTTTTTCTGTCTGGATCTCCCAGTGTGTGAGTGTGTGTGTGTGTGTGTGTGTGAGAGAGAGAGAGTCTCATTTCCATTCCAAATACATAGAAAACTGGCAGCTGGAAGGAGCAGTGCTTTGATTTTTCATGATTTAGGTTGAGCTGAGTGGACGACTTGAGCATATCTCCTCAGAATATGTGGGGGAGAGAGTGTGGGAGGGAGGGAGGGAGGGAGGAACAGAGCTACCTTCTAATTGGGGTCCTGGGGATATATTCAACATTTCCTTTAGGTAAGTGACTCAGACTTTCATTTGAGAGTGTGGAAATGTACAGTGACGGGTAAATTACACATATACCATTGGGGAGTAATACACTCACAAGATAAATGTGATGTGCCGCTTTTAAATAAAGTGTGGATGTGGAAATTAAGCACACGTAAAAAAGCTGTCGATCAAAAGTCAAAACTCGCACACATTTCAATCACAAGTTTACACATTATTAAAACATGATTTGTTCTTTTAACAAGAGAGAAATGTTTCTAAAGTGCCTTTAGATAATATATGTGATGATTTGGTAGAAAACAAATACAATTGAATTGAAAGGTGACAATCAGGTAAGAGGAATATCACAGGGTTGACCTTCGAGAAAACATCAATCTTATATTAAGAAAATAGGAATACAAAAATTATTTGTAGGGAAAGAAATAAGCTCCTTTAAGCAATCATAGCAATGGTATATGTTGCATTGTATTGTACAATCAAAGTTGTCTTGAGTAGTTTGTAGTTTAAAGAGACTTTATTATTAGTTTTTAGGATTTTTTATCTTTGTTGGTATTTTGTCTCTGATATTGTACATTAGCACTTTCTGTGTGTGCCATAAGTACATTTTACCTTTTTAGCATTTGTGTATTCACTATTCCCTTTTCGAATTGCAAATAAATCATGATTGTATTTTAGTAGATATTCTTTATTCCACACTAACCCTTTAAACACAGTCTTAAGAAATGCACCTCCTTAAACCTAACACCAGTTTAACAACACCAACCTTTCGTGTGAAATTTGAAAGACAGTGTTTACATCACCCACAACCAAGACTTTAAGTGGTATTATGGGTAGTGTAGGCGTCAGTGGTTCTGGATATTGACCGACACTATATACAAGTCAGGGTGTATCAGGCTTCGAAGATTTACTTTTAAATCTGTCTTTTTTTGAGATGTTAAAACGGAATTTAAAATAAATGTTTTTGTGTATTTCCTCAAGAAATGTATTTGAACGAAGTGACGGTCTGAAGTGAAACCTCGGTGGTTCCTCTTCTTAATTTCAACGTCAGACCAGACACCAGTCTTAAATAAGTTGGGTGATCTTGAGCTTCACTGTGTACTTTTAAAAAACAAAGCTTTTCTGCCTCATTTACGGCCTGAAAACTTGATTCTAACCAGAGGAGGTGGATGAAGACCTCAGGCCAAAATGAAAACTATATATGAACGATTTCCTCAAACGTGGTGAGGAAATTGAAGATTAATGATGGCTGAGTGTTTTTTTCCTCCAGCCCTTTATCAACCAAAAGAACAAATCAAGCTCAGAGGACTGTGCACTTCACCGACATCATGTTACATTATTTCTAGGCCATAAATGTTTGAATTCTGGAAATTATTTGCATGATTTCCCATTTTCACTACAGACCTCCAAAGGGGAATTTAACCCTCTAAACTGGCTTGTATGTCTATAACTATATGAACTATGTTAACACCTACCTGCTCAGGCCCTTTTGTCCAAGCTCTTCAAATGTATAGTTATAGCAAGAGAAGAAATACGTCTGCTTTCCTCCCTGTGAATAAACCAGTCCTGAGGCGCCACTCTCTACTCTCAATTTACATACTCTTCACTCTTTCTATTTCAGTCTCATTCCTTGCTCTCCCAGCTATAAATCTAAATGGTAAGGGCAATGTATTATAGAGAGCTGAGCAGCTTCATTATTTTTGCTTTGAATTAGTTTGGACCACCCTGCCCGAGCCTTTAGCAGCAACACACACTTAAGAGAAAGAGTGAGAAACGGGAGGAGAAACAGAAAGAGAGTGAGACAGAGGGAGAGACAAAGACCAGGGGGAAATTCAGAGTCTGGAATTCAAGGAGCTGAGCAGCACATCCACTATACTTACTTTGTCTGGGATGTTAGAATGACATAGATGTGCTATACTTAGAGGAATACAAATGGCCACAAATCATCACATATCAGCCTTTCAGTGTCTGACAAATGGGGTTGAGGTTGTGCAGCATTTTATCAAACTAACATTCAGTGACCAGACTTTTGATGGCAGAAGACGCACAGAAACAATACAAGTTTAAGTGGGATCCCCTGATGTGCTCAGCCTGTATAAACAACACCTGGAAATAACATGAACTGCATAATATGTCACTTTTACAATTATAATAGAACAGTGTGACATTTTAACACGAGATAGAATATCACTACCACTCTCATACTTGTCTGTTTAACACTGATTGGGTGAATCACATATCCCTCCTCGCGAAAAAAACAAACAAACCCTGAGATCTCCTTATCTTAACTACAGCTAAGAGGTGAAAGGTTGGAAAAGATGGTTGATAAGATCAGAGTTTAGCAAATCCTGATATTTTTCTGTTTGCAGCCAGGACCAAATTCAAACTGACTATAGAACCTAATACACATTAAGTAACTCTGGACATGGTGCAGTATATGAATCTAAAGAAGCAAAAACCTGTATTGCTTTGGTTGATATTGATTCTGTTTCATAGGGTTATTCAACCTGACAAGAATCAAGGAAGTGCTGAAGTTCATTTCTTTCCTTGATTTTTGTTTTTTATCAAACCATTTAGGTATTGAAAGTCACAATACCAGCTTTCAGCAACTTTCATTGTACTTTTAAAAATGAAAAGAAATCTTGTGCATGTGTGCATGGGCCTTGGAAAGATTTGTGTCTATTCTTGACTGCCTGAGCATCCCCAGAGCACTTCAGTCTTTTCCATCCGCTCTATTGATTTGTCCAGTGTAGTGCCCACATTGACTGTGTAGTGTGATGTGAAAGCAAAGCAGAAACTATACTGAGACAAGGGAAGGAATGGAGAGAGGTACAATTGGAGGCACAGAGCACAGACAGAAAAGTATATACAGAATGACAAAGGGTCAGAAAATAAAATGTAAGTCGGTAATGTGTATTTTTCCATTTTAGATGTTGAGGAAGCTGTTCTCTTCCTCCAGTCGGTAAACGGTAACTCAGTTAAGGTTTTCGGCTCAGTTTACTTCTATGAGTCAAGAGGGAAAGTTGGACAGGAGAATGTCTATGATGTATTTACACATGTAAGTGGCATGGTGATGATATATTTTCCCAGTGAAACCACAGATTGCAGCCTAGTGGCAACTGTAAGTGAGCTACACTGTGATCATGATCTCTCAAAATGATCCTTATTCTAACAGCCAAATCCCTGAGATAAACACAATGCAGGTGGCAAAAAGACACGAAAACAATCATTTGGGAATGAATGTATGAAATATGGAGTAGCTAACACCACACAATCCTAGTATTCATCAGTCTAAAACAAAATATAGCCATATTGGGCTGAATAACAGGAGAAATGCTACTGCAGAAAAAAAATGTGCCTGCTGCAGTTTTACTCAGTGGATATGGTAGATACTGGTGTGTGCAGGGATGAAGGAACACCCCAGGGTAAAAGGGAAAGAGTTTAATAAAAACCTAAAGATTCTGAAAGATAAAAAATAACTGGATTAGTATGAAACCAGTCAAGTTGCATATAAAACTATATGTATTCACACTCATATGAATGTTGAAGATTTGAAATTAAATAAAAGAGATTAAGTATGTTTTATCATAATTAGTATGGGTTAATGGGTTATGGCCAAAAGTGTGTGTTGAAAGGTCACATTGGGTGTCATTGTGTGATTGTTTGTGATCAAATTTAACTTTTACTTAAGGTGTTCCAGGGATATCCTGTTCAGAATAATGGAACAGACAGAGGGGAGATCCCAGTGTCACTGAAATGTATGTATTTAATGTAATTCAACATAAACGAGACACCTGGAGCTGTATTCCTAAACAGCGAGTAGCATATTCTCACATTAAATGTTTTTATTACTTGTAAAAGGTCAACACCTGCTGCTAAAGTTAGATTTTCTTCCTTACTTCTAAAATGTATTTTCCCCTGTGTGACTATTTTATCAGTATTCACAAACTTTATTGAAATCTGACCATCAGGGACGACTTCTCTTGCTTGCAACACATTTAAAGATGGGTGCCTTAAATGTACACCCTAGTCACCTAGATAAGTTCAACAGGGCTCAATAATAGGCCCCTTTCTATACAGCGCCACTTGCCACTTGTCCTGTCATAAACTCAACTCAAAGCTCCTACTATTGCTATATTGATGATGCCAGACCTTTTGTCAAAACACACATCACAGCTTTGCTGATATTTTGGAGTAACTGTCAAAGCCCTTACCTGAAATGATCCGTATACTTCGACATTCTGTGAAATGAGCCTAAAAAAAGAGTGATTTCTTGTTTCCACTCAAGGGAGGTGGCCAAGTGCTCATTGAAGCCTTTATCATCTACTGCAACTCCCACCTCACTGTGTCAGCCAACACACCACACAGACAGCCAAGAATTCTAGTATTCATTTCGTGTCCAACTTCCCAAAGTTTTTCCACACTACTCTGCTTTTCAGTTCACTACATTGGCTCCATGTTGCTGTTATCTGATACTTCTCTACACCGACCGCCTAAATGTAGCAACTGGGAGACTTCTTCTTAGAGATAGAGCTTCATTTTAATAGACTTGAACTTTTTCTCATGATCATTGCATTGGTTGCATTAGCTGTGGCAAAGGTAAATCAAAGGCACTGCTTTGTCAAAACTGAATAAAGAAAAGAGGTGGATTAACAAGTTTTCTTGCCTTTTCGTTGTAGGGGGTTGTACTCATGTTTCAAGGTCTGTTAAGTCATGTGCTATCTTATAGTACAAATACAGAGGCAAGGTTACCAAGGTTACTGATGCCTTCAGCTGTCTCCATCCAGCTGTCTCATGACTCTCACCTTGCATGTGTTAGCAGTCCCTCACGAGTATGTAGTGGTCCCTGCATTCTTATTTATAAAAGAAAATAATAATAATAAATATATATCTATATCAATTTGTATGTCTTTATTTGACAGGATAGTGAAGGTTAGACAGGAATCAAGGTCAGGCAGTAGGGGAATAACATGCAGTAACATGCATGCAAGTAGAACCAAGGACCAGCTGCTCAAGGCATGTGCCCATGTGGTATGCAGCATAACCAAGTGACTATAGCATTGCCCTCACACCCTAGATTATGATTTGAGCATAGTGCAAGTTGCTCAAACCTAAATCAAGCAGGTTTAGGTTTGAGCAAACCTGCTCAAACCTAAACCTGCTTTAGGTTTGAGCAGCTTGTTACATTGTTGCCCTTGTTACAATGTAACAAGGGCAACAATGCCCTTGTTACATTGTTGGGCGCTTGTGCTAAATCATACACACATTTTTCCAAGATTTGAATAAACCTCTCTACCTTCACTGTCAAGGGCATCCTGTATATTTCCTTGTCACCTGCAAAGCCATAGAGATAGCTCCAGTCCCTCACTGTAGACAGCAACAGGGTGTCATTTGTTAATGACTAGCCGAGAGGAGGAGCGTGTGTTCACCGACATCTCTTACTTAAGGCTGACATTTCATCCTGACAAAAAGGTACCTGCACTTACACCGCAATGATTCGGAAATGTCACGAGTCAAACCTCTGAGGCAAAGTGCTTTGTTTCAATCCCTTGGTGTAGACTGAATCCCATTAGACCTTTATGTACTTTACAGCTTTGGCAATCAGGCTGGCTTTCTGCTCCATCCCAGCCCGTATCTCAGGACTCATCTTACATCTTCATGATCCACTGGCTGAATGCACCTCTGACAATGCTGTTATTCAGATTGGCTTGTAATACACTATAATGTCAACACGTCTCATCTTTCATACAATGCAATCCCTCTGCTCAAGAGGATGTCGAGTACCTCTGTAGATGATTTCATGCTAACAATTTTATCATTTTAAAATAAATAGAATAGTGGATGAAAACACTCCCCTACGAGTACTACATCAAATAACAGCAAACCAGTTTGCAGATACTATGCAAGTTTCCCTCTATTGAGGTCTGGTAAATGGTTCCAATTTTCAGACTGAATTGTAAGCGGATAATGTGCCATACACTGTACAACTTATTTGGTTTTCTCTTCTTCCATTTCTAACTAACAGTGTGAAAAGGTGGGATGTTGGCTCAGCTCTCTAGTTTTTGGCTTTATATCAAATTCAAACTCTACTCTACCAAATGGAGCAATAATATGCAAATTGACAGGAATGTCTTCGCTTTGATCCTTCCTCCAGTCTCCACTTCTTGTTTTTACTGTCAGAGACCTTTTTTTTTCGTAGAAAGATCTGTGATTGAAATGGGAAGGAATATACAGTATGACTCACAGATACAGTAACTGGTAAGAGCAGGGTGGTGCCTTATCAACACCCCCATTACATCTATTAAAGCAGCTATCTCCCCCAGGTCTAACTGATGGGACCAAAGGCTGGGGTCCTTTAGGTCTGATTAGTACTCTATTCCTCAAGATCCCTATTGTTAGATAAACCCTCCATTTATGGCTCTTTAATAAGCATGAGCAGCTCGGCACTGCCAAGAGCCCTTGTGATATTCCATTATTCTAATCCTATTAAAATAGGATTATGCTTGTCTTAATTTTTCACTATCACTATTGCTCATGAATGTTGCAAGGCAGCTGGCTAGCTATGCTGCCTAGGCGATGGCTTGTCTTAATCCCACCAACAAAGCTTTACCGGTGATCTGTTTCCCAGATAGCTGAAATAGTTGTCAATAGGCACCACAACCCCTCAAGTCAAGGTCTGGAAACAATAACTTCCCTATACTCCCAGAAGACATACGGCCCCAAATACATAGATTAAAAATGAAGGCATCATGAACATGAGAGATTTTTTCTTAATAAATAACTAAATGGCCAACAAGGCTTGAGTGCTGGTATGTCTAATCAGCCTGAGACACGAGAACAAAGTGTGGGGGGACTATCTGTGTTGCTCACTTGTTGTTAGTTGTAGCTACAGCTCTCCTCCTTTAGTGGATAAAAACAACATGTTTAGTTATTAGAAACTTAGGTCAATAATCTTGATTCCAAACAAACAATTGGGGTTGAATCTGTTTCACTCTCACGTTCTGCAAGACCTCAACAACTTTCGGTCGGATTTTAAGTCAGTCCCACACCTGCCCTGCTGGATTGAGGTGGTTGACTCTGCCAGTGATGAACATCCTACTCCTGGTCCAGTAAAAGGCTCTTGCAGCATTGTCTATATGTGTGACATCTCCTTGTCTAAATAATGGTAGAATATGTAGAAAAAAGAAAGCTACAGTTTCTTCCCTGTTGACGGAGTATGAATGTGAAAAAAATTAAACTATATTAAAGAACTAAAAGAACCAATATATGTCACTGTTGAGTCTACATAATCTGCAAACACAAAGACAGTACTGGTAATATATACAACTGTCAACACAAGGATCAAGCCCAATAAATTGAATATGAAACATTTATCCTTACATTGGGAATGAAGAGAGTAAGACTTTGCAATCCACAGTATAGTCGTGATTTTAATGACAAGGTCAAATAATATCTACCATACATGTATACATATCATGCAGCCTAAGCAAATACCCCGTCCACAATATCAACACTGATCACTGCATGAAGGTTGATACTTTTCTTAAATTGGTCAAATCTATCCTCATAGCTGTGCGCATTCATTCAATCAAGTCCTGCTGACTCTGCTCGTTGTAAATGTTTTTTTTTTAGGTTCAATTAATCACAGACATTCATTCATTTAGGTGTCACTTTGGTCCACATTGGGATTGAGTGAATAACCTAAAGTGTTTTAGTTCAGAATGGTGCCAACATTGTCACATCAGCAGAAAAATGATTTTGGTAGACTTGAGATAAGCCTAGAAAGAAGAACCTTTATAAGCAATACAATTATTTTTTCTATTGACCTATTACTGTCATCCAAGTTACTGGTGTAACACAACAGGAAGCTATGACAGTTTATATTTGTTTTTCTAGGTTGATGAAAGAAAAGGAAGAAAAAAAAGACCACAGCACAGAAATACTTTGAGTTCTGACTCAACAACCATCTTTCATCTTTGGGTCCCTGAATCCACCTCTGATAACTGCTAAGTCTACATTTCAGCCTCTTAGTTCATCTGTATACTATCATTACTGTTTAGTGCTCCCTGCTGACTGCTTTCATAACATGGAGCACTGATGAAATGCTTAGTAATGTACATTTCAGAGCAAAGACAAGAGAGAGAAAACCAAGACAAACAAGTCAGACAAGTGTTGGCAGCTTCACTTTGCCCTCTGGTCCTCTGAGCTCATCATCTGTAGTAGGCCACAGGCTAATTTAAGGTTTGTTCTCTCATCTGCACACTTTGGGATTTAATATAGCACAGAGCTTCTATCTGTCTTGTGATAAGGGAGATTTTGGAATGAGCACTAACTTGGATAAACTAAGATTTGTATGAAGAGTCAAATTAAATTTTGACAAAATCATCTGTGAAAAATGTCCACTAGAGAGAATACCATGAGATAGATTTAAAATAGTAGGTGGACTTTGCAAGGATTATTTGGTCAAACATTGAACTGAACTGAACTTTTTCTCCCACACTGAGAACAGGTTTGATGATGCTCTCATCAGAAAAATAAAGTCCCCTAGTTTAGAGAAACTAGCACCTAAACAATTTTTGCTATTATTTCAAAATACCTGAAATAGTTGTTGCACGAAGAAAACAAATCAATGTAGACTAGGAGATGCAAACAATGCAGACAAGCAATTATGCCATAATTGATTTAAGTGATTATTTATCAAAAAGTCTGGTATTACGGTAACGTAACTTTGTTCAGGTTATTTCTCATTGTGAAGCAATCCTGATCAGAAATCAACATGGTTGCCCTTGATGGTTGGACCAATGACTGTGTTTAAAGTTGAATAACTTAAGGGCTCCCCAATCGTGAAGCCAAAACATCTTGATTTGACTTTTACTGTGCAGCAGCTACATCTCAACCTGCATTTACCTGAGTTTTGTGAAGTGGAAACTGCTTATAGTGATCAAACACATAACTGGATGAAAACGAGTGGGACAGAACAGTCCCTGTACCAATAATCTCCCAAAAAAATTTGATCCTTTCCAGCTGAACTCTCTTAACAAACAACTGCCGGCCACAGGCTGCAGTCAACCCGCGGCAAAGCCAACATGCAACAAGGAGGAAAGCATTTCTGTTCAGAGCAGGATGTTTAAGGGAGGAGGTGAGATCCTAATCATATTCACCCTGGGCTCCATTTGTCAGTTGCCTAAATGAGGCTTCCACTACCCAAACACTGACTAACTACGACAAACATACAGTGTTTCAAGTTGCCTCCAGCCAAATATTGATCTAACATCCGTTACACTCAGCAGAATATGCTGAAGTGTGAAAGTGGTTACCTTGTACAGTGCTTCACTTTGCTGTAATACAATGTCGGCTTTTAAAAATGCATGCAGGTACACAGTAGGATCAGTAGGAAACGCCTTGTTTAAGATGCTACATTACATTTCTCACAACCGGTGCAGCTTAAATAGGGTTTTTAGTGGGAAACGATATCCAGCTAACCACAGGAAAACTGCTCTGCAACAATACAGAGAAATAAGGAGTGACAACACAAAGAAAAAATAAAAGAATACCCAGGCCTTTTCTTTTAATTTGCTCCAGCTCCTACCACCAATACTTTCCAGCTTTATCATTTCCCAGTTCAGTTGTTTTTTTGCTTTTACTCAGAAGTACTGCCAAGGATTCGTGGGCCGGCCTGATCAAAATACTTTCAATCTGTAACAGTGAACGCTGTTCAAACGTGCCAGCTATACTCAGGGCGAACTACACGGACATTTTCCGTTCCTAAACTAAAAATGATTTCATCACAACCTTATAATATCCTCTATTTAAATATGGTATATGTATAAATGTCAAGTTAAATTTATGGGAAACATTAGAAATAGATACTTATGTACAAACACTGTCTTTTCATGTACAATCATTTTGGAGTTTCTTTTAGCAGGACCATACTTCACTTTGCGAATTTATTGATAGTTTACATTTTCAGGGTTACTGAGCAGTATTACCTGACTTTCAACTTGATATTCTATGTCATTAAATAACATTTAGGAAATGGAGCTAGGGTATGATTATGATTAGTCCTGCTTAGCATACAGACTGAGAGTGAGTCTGGCTCTCTCAAATAAAAAAAATGTGCCACAAATCCACTTACTAATAATAAACACATTTGATCTAATTCATTGAATATGTACCCAGAGGAACAAACAGACAAAAGGTTGGTTTGGGTTGTATCTAATAACATTGTAGCCATCTGACTTTTATATGCTCAAAACATTCTTTGTAAACATCATACTGATTTTAATCAAAATAAAATATACTGTGCACTTTTCATATATATTTACCAACAAATTACGTCTCTCTCTCTCTCTTACCCTGGTGGTGGTGGCGAACATGTACTTGTCTCGGAGCTGGAAGCTGTCCACCTGCTCCAGGATCACTCTGCGATTCTGTTCACTTTGGAAGAAGTCGGTGCTGCTGAGAATAGTGGAGACTCCCTGGGGCTCGTGTCTCTGGACCAGCACTGTGGTGGAGGGGTCATAGGGTTCCACACCCCTGAGATGGTTGGAGAAGGGAGGAAGAGAAAGGGTAACAGAGGGAGGATGGGAAGTATGTTAGAAGAGGCATTACAAAAGCAAGGGCAGATGAGGGAGATAAAAGATGTTGGTCGGCCAATTCTTCTTGAAACAAAGCCATTTTAGTTTTTTGTTTGCATATTTCTATGTACATCCATTTGCTACCTTGCTGAGCATTAAATGAGTGAAGGTTTTTCAGCTGTTGCTTATTCGTCTACAGTCGGTCATGTGCTCTCTGCACGCTGTTGTCCAGAATACACAACACTCACAAACAACACTGTACAACCACAGATGTATCACAGTTTCAACCAAAACAGCAGAGTGAGACCAGAAGATAACATATAAAATAAGGTGTGTGAGATTAACTATTAGAAACAGGCTGCTCAACATGTAAATAATCTTTCCAGCTTGAACTTTCAAGAACTCCTGAGAGGCTTCTACACCACTTTAAATACACCGTCTAAAAGAACTGAGTGTTTCTGGCCTCCACTGAGCTGTTTCAGAAGCTTTATACACTGACAAAGTGTCCTTGTCATTTTCTGCTCCAGAAATGGGCAAATTGCAAGAAAATAAATGTCTGCGACTTGATTATTAAACTGAAAATATCTGTCTATCGGTCAACCTTGACAAACAGCATAGTCAAACTATTTATGACTGGGGTTGCTCAAAAGCCACTGCGCAGAGAATCGGACAGAATGAATGAAGTCGATTTACGGCTTCTTCTGCCTTCCAAATCAGTGTGTTTTCCTCCAGAGTCTTCAGAGGCGAACAGAGAGAGCAGTGTCTTGGCTCGGCTCTGCCTCTGTGACATTCTCTCAAAGAGCCCTGTTCAGCTGATGGACACTGTCTGGGCGGAGAGTGCTTGGAGAGCTATTCCCAGTCTGTCCCTTCCTTTGAATTCATCTGTGCCCCTTTTTAAACGCCTCTTAAACGCCCTTCCGCCTCTTGTTTGTCATTCATTCACTGTTTTACTGAAATGGTTTTGTAGGAAAATATCCCCCTCATTACACTGAGCTGCCAAGAGTCAAGTTTTATGTTAATTTGCAGGCCCAAAGTTTGTGACCTCACAGGTACATTTACATCGGGATAAATACAATATTTACATCTAGGTTAATAGAGAATTACTAATTATCCATTCATGATAATCCAAAATGCTTCCACACATTAGTGCTTAGTAACATATTTACCCTTTCAACATTGTTTTCTAATTTTCTCTTTTTTTATGTTGTTTGCTTCCACCAATCAATCAAACTACAGAATATATTGAAACAACATTCTGTCAATTGTCAGAAGTCTGTGTTTTAGCAGTGAGAACAGAGTGGGTCGATGCTGTGGCCCCAACATCTTGTTTCATATTGGTGGAAGTGTAGCCAGCTGAATCACAGCTTACGGTTAAGCATTGAAGACAAGGCCTATAGTCACTGTAGCTGCCCTCAGTGTTTACACATAATTTACTTTCATTGCTTTGACATCAACAACCATTCAACCTGTTGATCAGCAGAAAGTTCGCCTGTGAACCTCCGGCAATGAGGTTACCTTTTATCTGAATTTGTCCGTTATTTAACAGGATTGTGGTTAGTAGGATACAAATACATATATTTCTTGAAGGGGTGATACTTATTTAGTTACTATGCAGTAACAAATATTCCTTTCAACTATTTCAGATAAAGGCTATTTTGCCTGCGTCTGATGTGAGAAGTTCAGAACATTTGCGTGTACATATTTTATAAATTCACTTCTAATTTTGTGGTGAACATTTAGCTTTTATTAAATGTCTTCTATTTACTCCAGTTTCAGTCCAGAGTTTCCTGTGAATACAATTTGTTGTGTGGTTTTTTAACACTTCTTCTAATATAAAAAAGGAGTTGGATTCCACACTATTCAAATGATATTAAGGTGCCCAATTCCACAGTTAAAAGAACATGAAGGGTTGTGAAGGTTGGTGTGTCCAGGTAGACTGTGTGTCTGTATTTTCATAAGTGACAAAAGGTCGTTAACAGAACAATCAGTCATTTGTTTCGCTGAGGAGCAGCAGTGAAGGAGACCTGCATCTCCATGAGACCACTGACCTGCAGCTCCACTCGCACATGCAGAGACCAGAGGTGGGAGACATTTATTCATCTGAATACTAAATAAATAAATACTTATAAACTATGCTTTGGTCTTTATCAAATGAGGTTAAATCAGACTATACAACTCTATTAATTCTAAAACTATTTGAATTCACTGCAGGGTCGATCTTTTCTCTGGTTCAGAGGCAAATACTAGTGGTCTGTTTATGCTGAAATTCAGATCTCTCCCACAGAGACCCGATCAAACTCAATTTGACCGCAGTGAGTCGTGTTGTGTTTCATAAAACATAAAGAATTAAAATATGATTGAAGCTGCAAGGTCACTGTCACGCTTTTTAGTGAATATATGTAGCCAATTAAACAGTGCATGACTCTATCTGCAATGTGTCACATTTTCAGAAGTACCATTTATTCCCTCTTGAACTCCTGGTGCAAAGTGTCGAGAATTTGAAGAGGTGTAGCTGAAAGTTGGGGATCTTGGAAAGGAGATGTATTAAAACTTTAATTTAGTCTTAGAATTGTGGATAAACACAAACCAATTGTCACCTCACAGCGTCTTTGTTGCAACAACATTGCACACTGCAAAATAATATAGTCACGATAAAGATAATTTTGGAAGTGGTTTATAGAGACGATTTACGATCCATTTCCTCATTTAAATCTTATTATGTTAGGGCATCAAATTAAAAACATCAATTGGTTTCTCTTTACAGCAAATAATGAACCCATTTACTTCCCCGTCCTAAAAGGCAGTCTGTGAGTCATGCAGTCGTGCTAAAAGGATGCAGATGTTCTTTTGTATATAAGCAAAATGTGAGGTTCATCACAAGCGGTCACTGGAGACACCTTCTAATACCAGGTGTGAACTGATGAACCGAGAGTTGTCCTCTCGTGATCACATCACCTGAGATGGATCTTAATACCAGGTCTGAACAGCACCTCTGTGATCAGGGGTTCTCTTACCAAAAGTAGGCCTTCACATGCTCTTGGATCAACACCCATGTCTCCCCAAAGTCGTCTGATTTCCACAGCTGCAGGGGAAGGAAGGGAGAGAGGGTGAAGAAGTGAAAAAGAAGAAGGAGGGGTGCAATGTAAAAATGTAGGTCAAGCTCATTCCTTTGCTTTGGCTCTTTCACTTGTGACAAGTACACTGGCGAGCCATTTGGCACTTTTGTGCTTGAACTCGACAATGAAACCAAAACAGCTTACATGCTAAAATCTAAGCAACCAATCATCTCTTTTCCTGGTTACCACAGACTCAACACAAAGCACCTAATCAAACCGTGCTGAAAAATTCAATAGCAGCTCAAGAGGAGCAGAATACATCTTAAATTCATTGGAACAAGACAATGAATTTACTTATTATGACATAAATAAATGTAGGTATATGTTTTGTAGTAGTGGTTGGTTAATGCAAAGGTTGGCTGTCTAGCTATCAACAAAAATATATTAAAAAGCACAAAGAAAGTGCACCTATAAATAATACCAAGATTAGACTTCACTCCATGAAGACAGAAGCGGTCTTTACCTGTTTGTTTGGGTGGGAGCTGTCGTAGGCCAGCACCAGGTTCGATCTTTTGCTGTGGAGCAGCAGGTCTACTGGCTTGAAGGGCAGGGAGAAGCCCTGGACGCTCTTACAGAAGTCAAACGTGTTCCAGAGGTAGTTGTTGGTGGAGTCTACGAAAAGGTACTGAAGAGGAAGAAAACACACACACACACACACATAGACAAGTCATGAGACATTTCAGACAGAAATAATGCGTGCTGTCATTTTTAAACTCATTTGACAAAAATATTCTATAAAGTATAAGAGATTCTTACACAAAGAGTGTATTATTCCCCAGTCTCATTACAAAGTTTGATTAGGTAATTGAAGTGTACTAATCCCACTTATCTCAGCTGGCTTCAATGTGCTGTGTCACTGTATTCCCAGTAACCTCTCAATGATGCATAATCAGGGCACAGTGCAGTTTCACTGAGTAAAGGCAGAATCGCCATAGACCAATGGGAAATTTCAAAAGACGTAGGGTAGAATTACTGTTATTAATGATCTTTAGAGGGATGCTCCGGCATTTCAGTATTGCTTTCCATCATGTTGTGGAGATCACCACAGACAACATAGATTTGAAAAGGAGAGAGACTTAAAGTCCTTGTTATGGGTACTTCTGCAAAGACACTGGATACTGCATTTCTCATAATAAATAAATGTGTAGAATATGTAGAACATATTTCAAATGTTTAAATTTAACTCAATTTGCACTTTCAATGAGCCATGGGAAGTATGTGAGGTATTAAAGGCTTTGCAAACAGACTCCCAAAATTCTAGATAAAAAGTAAATTCTGTATCATCACTGTAGGATACTTGAGAAACATCAAATCATATGTGTTTTAAGTGTGTTAGTATATATGGAGACTACTTCCGATATGGAGATAAAACATGTAGCCTGTATTTTCTTCTGGCTTTTTTTGATTGTCGTAGCCACTGGTCCCCGGCTGTGACTTACCCTCCTGTTGTCTGCAGGACTGTGGCAGAACTGAGAGATGACCTGCTTGCTGCCCTCCTTGAACTTGGGCCCTGACAGCTGGAACTTGTCTGAGACAAGCGTGAAAGTGGTCCCGTAATCATAGGACAAGTAGACCTGGAGACAATGGAGAGAGGAAGTAATCAGCACCTACACTTTGTCGTCTCCCTGGTAACACATAGTGTCTGTCTTACAAATGTTTTATCCCTGGTGCTGGCAGTGCTGGGGATGCTATGTTTTAATTCGGAATATCATGCGCTGTAAGGTGACCTCAAGTACAATGTAAGGCACAGTATCTTTACATTACCTATGGCTCTACATTTCAGCATATAGATTAGATCTGAACAATTTGTTTTTACAGCAACATAGTGATTTTAGATAATGAGTAACTAGAATTGCAGCCCTGTGGTTTTATGTTTCCACCAACCAGCGCAGTTTTCAGACTCATGTGAGATCACTTTGACTTTAGACCACTGAAATCTAATCAGTGAATCTTTGAGTCGGAGTGAGAGCTGATAAAAATTTGAAGAAATTCCCTAAACATCATTGACTTGTACAGAACTGAAATTATTATTAACTGAAAGAATTATTCTATTACTTCTTGTGGACAAACAAACACACATTATAGCTCTCTTTGAAATGTGAAATCATCCCATTCATCTGTGAGTAAACATGCTGAGGCTTTTCCTTAATTTCTGAGGAGACAATTTAATATTTAAATGTCAAATGTTGTCAACATTTTGGCTTTTAAAGATAGAGTTACATCTATATATGTGTGAGACAAGGTCTAATTGAAATATCCTTTGAATTTAAAATAAAAATGATGTCTTTATGATCCAGTCCATTGGTTGGATGTTATGTTTGACACATATTGGCTTTTAAACCCGAAACGGTTCTTTTTAGTGTTATCCACATTTGATGACCTAGTATGATTGATCCGTGGTAATCAAACACAAGCAGGAAACATGTTTAAAAACGTTAAACATGGAAATTAACCTTTTCATAGTTGAAAATGTTTTATAAAACAAAATGACTGCTTCCAAAGTAATATATACTAGTTTTGAACTTAAACATCACAGGGAAACCATTTCATAGCCTATTTTAAGTTAAGGGAAGTACGCAGCAGCTCAGATTGGGGAGGGAGGAAATAGAGGAAACAACCGCACAACATCTACAGTCTGCTTTTGTATGAAATGTTCATACGGTGTAGAACAGATGCTCAACAATCATAACATCACCAGCAACAGGAGAAACAAGTGAAACCAGTGTGACCACAATCACATTCTGCTGCGCTTGTTGTTTACTAAGATTAAGATTATGTTAAAAAGAGAGCGTTAGATCAATGAGAGAGCATGCACTGTACGTGAGGCTGTAGCTATTGTATGTTTGAGCCATGAGCATGCTAGCTAGTCTGAACTTGTATCTGTTTTTTGCATTGGTTAATTACAGAGCTGGTTCTGGTCCCTGTGGCTCCAGCGCTGTCTCGGGCCAAGGCAACAATGACGTTGCTCTTCTCTCCAGCCCAGTGGACCACCATCTGGTTATGCGAGTCATTCAGGTTGGCCTGCAGGACAAAAACAGGTGGAAGTGAATATGCATGTCAGGGAAAAGGCAAGATTGGAAACACTGCACACAACCTCCCCTCCAACCAATGTGAGATTAATCTTTGCTACACAGAAAACTGACAGTGTTTCTTAAAATGTTATCAAAACCATACGATAATATAATTATAACTATATATATTATATAATTATGAATAAATAGAAAACAAATAAAACCAAAAGTTTAATTACGAAAATAAACATTTTGTAGTTTAAATTTATAAACATAAATGCATTAATACCTTCTACATGATTTATCTGTAAACATAAAAAACAACAATCATCATAACAAATAATAATATAATAAAGAATGTTCAATTTAAAGTGGGGAAATCATACTGTCATTTATAACCACTGTTAACCAGCCAAAATATCAACCGAGCTATACTGCAAAGTTCTGGAAAAAGAAAGAAACCATGACAAAAGAAAGCAGAAAATGTAGGATTTAATGGATTCAACCTTTAAGGATTAAATCAAAATATATTAGTTGTGCAAATGGCCATCAAGGAATATCTGAAAGGAGAAATAACACCATCTTCCCTTTGCGGAGGAGAAAATGAAATAAAATAAATAAATAAAACAATTCCACAGATTTTACTGCCAAATATATTTTTGATGTGGTCTAGCTTTTGGAGGAAAATGTCATTCTCTACTCACACTATGTTTATGTGTTCAACAATAGACCACAGTTGCCACTTCATAGCCTCAGCCAGTAAATGCTACACAGGCTCACTTTGAAGCCGCATTACAGCTCAGAGACTGAAAGTGAAGAAGAGTCTTTGAATGCCGCGGCTCAATAAAAATGCAACTACTATATTCACAGTCTTAAAGGATAAGGCCGGTGTTATCTTACATTCACCAATGGAAACACTATTTTTTTCCAACTCTTCCAATGTCGTCTACTCCATCTATGGCATTCAGTGCCAAGTCCACTACCTCTTACTGACTATGTAAATCGTTTGGCTGCTTTATGGCTCAGGAGTAAGCGCAGGTCATCCACTAGCCGGAAGATCGGTGGGGAGGACACTGAAAAGAGTGAATGATGTGTGATAGAAAAAGCTCTGTGTATAGAAACGGTGTTTGAATGTGTGCGTGAATTGGTTGATGTGACTTGTACTGTAAAGAACTTTGAGTGGTCGATAAGACTAGAAAAGCGCCACTTAAATGCAGTCAATTTACCATTTAAAACATATCACAGACACATTGTTTTCTTTTTTTTAAGGCACAGTAATTTTATGAATCAGTTGATCCATAACAAATGTGACTCAAACTGGAGGAGATTGTGTGGGTGTGTATAGATAGTAAAATAAATGTCACCCAGTGCAACCGTGAGGCTCCTAGATGTTTTAATAGTCTGTGGACAACAATGGAGCTCTATGACAGATAGAAACTGAGCTACACAAACAATACTTGCTGGAAGGATCGATTCAATGTTCAGTGCTTTTTTTATTAGCTGACCATAAAAGATGTAGACGACCAAACGACCAAACCATATCTGGCTGATCAAGCTCCATCACTATGTGCCTATGCATATGGTCAAATTTCATGTATATAATTCCTTGTACGTATATGGTGGCTAATGCTTCAGCTTGCTCTGACACATACTCTCATCTCCCTCCCTGTCGGGGACATGGATCACTGAGAAGAAATGGGCTATTTCATCTTTTTCATTGTCACCGCGTTGCCATCTCATCTCCACACTGCCTTCCTTGCATTATCTTTTATTGATGGTTCTCCGAGAGCCAGGCCTGTAAAAGGACTCTTTTTCTTTCTTTTTTTTTGCTTCAAAGCCCTTTTCTGCACTTTCCTACCAGCGGAGTAAACAACAAGTATCTTTGCTACCCCTGTCAGCTGTGATCAGACACGTCTGACCCGATTCTGCTTTGTATCTTCCACTATCACAACAATGAAGTGGATGACATCACTAAAATTTTGGCAATGTGGGCCGTTCGGAAACTGAGTTAAATACAATATTCATTCTGAGACATTTCTGCCGTTGAGAATAGCTGCTGGTACAATGATAAGAACTGCTAGGCCTGTTTTAATAAAACAAGGTTTGGATTTTTCCATTCTGTACCACCATAGACTTGTCGCCTGAAAAGGAGAAATACACTGATGAACAGACAGACTCATAAATATATCCATCCGCAGAGCCCTCAAAAATCCTTAACCCAATACAACAATAACACATTCAAACGTAGGAAATCATTAAAAGAATAGTTCAACCAAAAATTATAATTCCCTCACTTTCTACTCACCACTATGCCGATTGAGGGGTGGGTGAGTTTCAGGGGTAAACAGTGTAGCAGCCAGGTATTACCGAACCCAATACAATTAAAGATATTACGTTTTTATCTTCAGACATAAAATAAACAGAAAAAAAACATAACATGCCTCCATGCTGCTTGCGTGGTGTCATCCAAGTGTCCACAAGCCCCGACATTCATATTTGAGTAAATACTAGGTCATTTACACCAAGTTTTAAAGCATTAATGTCTGCAGAAATCTTCCAACGAGGTGCATTCAAGGAACGTCAAAAAATGCTAACGTCCGCTAGCTTAGCCAGTTCTGATGAACTTTAAGGGTCATGTGGTGTCATCAAAGTATCTGCAAGCCACGACATTCATGTTCGACTCAAAACTAGGTCATTTCCATTCTTATGTCTGAAGCTAAGCCCCTTATATCTTCAGTTGCATTGGATTCGGCTGCTACCTGGACGTTACACTGTTAACCCCTGAAACTCCAGAAGTGTTTTGTGGACTCAAACACTTCACCCACCCCTCCATTGGCATGGAGGTGAGTAGATAATGAGTAAATTCATATTTTTGTGTGAACTATTCTTCTAATGGTTAGACTACAGACATTAGAGTGACGATATGAGTGGCTTTTTCCTCTAACATGGTGTTGAAGACGTTGCCAGAAAACAACAAGCCAGCATCATTGCATGATTTGACTGTATGTTACCAACAAGACACACATTTTACCTTTTCCTCCATGACTTCCAACAAAGGAATGACAGAGTCGCAGTCATGCAGCCAGCTTCCCTGATAAACAACCTGCTCTTGCTTCAGTGATCAGCCCAGTGCTCCGCCTCCTCTGTCTCCCTCAGGGCTGCCTTAGTAAAAGCCAGGGTTGTCTGTCAGGCCAAGGTGTTGAAACAGTAAATCTCTTCATTTTAGGCTTCATTGGCCACGATGTGACCGGGCAAAAAAGGCAAAAGCTGCCCTGCAGACCATCAGGGATGAATCTAAGACAATGATGATGACTGCAGAGGTACGTTCTATTTGCCAGGATGCAGCATATTGCAGCTGCGAGAATCCATTCATTGCAAGTCACTGCTCTGTTCACGAGTAAGTAGTGGCTAAAATGGAGGCAGAAGAAACAAGGTCCAATCCACATCAGGACCATGATGAGGAACATTTGTGTATCATAAAACCCTGCTGTTTGGGGTTTGGTATCAAACTCTACAGCTACCAAATTCATGTTGGAAGAAAACAGAATTCTCTTTGTCTGTTTTTGGCTCACATATCCTATGAACCGTACATATCTCTGGCTTTATACATGGAATGTGTGATGTTAATGGCCAAGGAAAGTGCAGAGCTTAATTTGGAGTGATTTGGATTCCATTATATTATATGTTCAAAGTGAATACATTTGAATAAACAGGCCACCAGCACTCTGGCAGCTCAGACTCGTCAAAGTATTGTGGAGCTTGACTGAACTTTGAATAAACAGGTGAACAGCTCTTTGTGCAGAAGCAGTTTGGCTCAGGAGGTGGAGAGATGGTTAAATTTCTCACTTGTCCAGTCCTCATGCCAAAGTGTCCTTGAGCGTAACACGGAGCCACAAAACTGCAGCATGTGAATGGGATGCATGACTGATCGACCGAGCGCTAGACACAGAGACACTATGTGAATGTGATCTGTCATGAAAAGCACTGAGTGGTCATTAATTCAAGAAGAACTCTTTATAAACGGGGTTTATTGAGGATCCATATCTGTCTGTATATCTAACACAATATATCAAACATTCATACCCATAAACTTACTCTATAAATAAAGCCCACAGGTACACTAAATTATTTCAATCCCTGTGCTGTTCCCCATGACCTCCTGCAGAACAAAGACCACAGGATCGTGTTTTCTTATATTACCACTGGCCACATTTTAATGTGAAGATAATCTTGTCATGTTCATCAACTGATAATAAACTCATAAACAAGGCAGGAGAAATAGAAAAAAGACAGAAAAGAAAGAATAGTCGAGACAGCTCTGGCACACTCTCTCACTCACATGTACATTTCCACATTGGGGTCTCAGAGCTGATAGCGAGTATAGAAAGATTTGTATAGAGGTGAAGTTATTATTTAATTAGGATTATAGATTTGGTTGTTATATATTTAAAACTATCCTCAAACCTTATTTACTATAGCTTCCATTTATTTTAATTATGAATCAAAATACCAAGATGTGTGGATAATAATTAATGAGACTGATTTAATCTGACTCATTTTTATGAGACTGAGCTGAATACCACAATTGTACCAAGAATTTGGGTTAATTCATCAATAATTAATAGTTTTATAAAGTAAAGATCTCTGAGAGCAGGATGTCATCCAAAACTGTCACAATCAACAAGATCCTTGTTAGAAGTTTATTCCAGAGTAAGGACTGACAATACATCCAGGCTGCTTAAAAGAGCACTGCACTCGTTCAGCATTGCACTCCTAGAACACTGTCAGGCTCTGAATGGACTTTTTTAGTTTGAAGAAAGAAAGCAGATATATGCTTGTTTTTATTCCACATATTGTCTTCCTTTTCAGATCCTGCAGCCTCCAACCACAACGCACATCTCAGCCTATGACAGTCCTGTCAGAAATTCTGATATGTTGTGCTAATGTAGCCTAGAGCCTAAAGTAGGGAGGAGGACTGAGCTCCACAGGTCTGGTTAGCTCAACTCTTTGTGATCCACAGCAGGGACGTGCACAGACAGTTTGGGGGGCATGGGCTCAATTGAGAAAAAGGGATCTTCTCATACTTAACAATAAAAAAAAATGTTTTAAAACAAAAAGTTGAATATAGTAGCACATCTAAGACTTACTTACCAATGCGTTCCAATACCCTCTCACTCAAACAATAGTTAAATACTTAACAGTTCACACAGAGACAATGGTCTTCTTCCACAGAGTGCAGAATTGAACTGCTTCCAAAGAGGCAACGAAGTCCTGCAACACATCTGGAACAGGAACCCAGTCCATCTTAACTACTTGAAACCAGGTAGAGCACAGAAGGACCCTTTAGGGCCAGTGAGCCTCAGGAGCTCGAGCTATAGCCAAGACCAGTGTTACCCTCAGCTACTCACAGCACATTTATGTCAATCATTAAGAGCTGCTGAGTGCAAAGACAATCATTACTTTTCATGAAATATCCATGAAATTTGTTATCCATATAAAGAACAGTTAGAAACACCCTTCAGTTTAACATAGTCAGAGCATCATCTAAGCCACGGGTCAGAAATTCACACTTTCAGTCTCAGGTCACTCAGAAAAGAGAAGGATTTAGTAATTTGGAGACTGAAGGAAAACAGCAAAATTTGTTTAAATTAAAGCAACAGTTTGCAGGATTTAATGTTAATATACTGTACATATACACAAAATAAAAGGATGATATATTGGGCTGGAAGGACCTACTAACATTGCTGAGGTCAAGAGGTTAGGACCATACAGCACATGAATATTATGAAATCTAAAAAGTGACAAAAGATGGAATAATTGCTGAAGTAAAAACCTTCCACAGTTGCCTGTAAGTATTAAAACTTCTAACGCATTCATTCCTTTAGCCATCTTTACCGTTTAGGATTGAATTTCATTGTTCCACCAGAACTTTTTCACAATATTAAGGCCTGAGGTCTGTGCCTACCAGGCACTTTGCACTTATTTCCCAGAGCATCAGTCAACCATGCGATCGGTGCCTTTCATGCTCTTGATCTGGTTTACCACCATACACATTACTACCTGCAATCACTTTGAATGGCAAACGTCGTCCCTTTACATGCTTATTTGTGTCAGGCTTTGCTTTTCACTAACAAGCCATTACATGCTGCAGAGAAACTGGCTGCATTCCTCATTTGTGATTTTATCCAAATAAAAAGCTGCCGGACTTGTCTAGCTACGTGGGTTTCAGTTTGCTTCCTGGCAACACTTAAAAAAGCATCTTCATCGGTTATGCATGCCTCAGTAATGTATATTGATTATTAACGGTACAGTTTAAAGCCCCACCAAACAGTTTTTGAGGTGTTAAATATTCACAAAGCACAATAACTGCCATGGGACGGTGAGTAAAAGGCATGATGCAGGCTTACTGGAATACAGTTGAAGGTTGTTGAAGGAGTGGTTCAATTATTCAGTTTATTTCAAGACTGTTTTTTGCCATAAAATCATAGTAATCTTCAGCCAGTATAATTAAATTATTTAAACCTTTCCAGGGCAAGTTTTGTGGTTTCAGGAAAAAAAGAATCTTGAGACATTCATTGATGCATTCAGGTCGCCTGACTTTGAACATCAGATCAATGGTTTGTTGGTTTATCTTTGCCGTTTAACTGGCATAATATCCCTGTAAGACAAGAGGTTTGTGTTTAAAGGCAATGGGGGGAGAGGGCAGGGCTAACAGGCTTTACATTGTGATGAATGTCAACAATGAATCACCCCAATTTTATAGCATGGAGGACTTGAGCTCACTGTCTGGTTTTAACCCCAAAGTGATTTGGAGACAATTGCAAATCAATCAAGGTCTTCAGCAAATAGCACTTAACAGTACAGTTTTACCACACACGATCGTGGAGTACATCCATGTAAAGTCTTTTCTCTATCAGACGTTACTCGTACACTACTGGCTCAGCCATCAGGGGCAGTTTGGGGTTAAGTATCTTGCCCAAGGACACATCGGCATCCTGTATATGGGACTCTGGGATCCAACTAGGCTTGCGCAATTATTAATTTCTAATCATTACATCTTGCTATTGGAGATGCACATGCTGTTCCACCAATATATTTAAATGGAAAGCAGGTTGCAGATTTGAAAAATTACCTTGATAACATTATAGTTCTTATAGTTAGTTATATAACCTAAATATCATCGTAGGAAAAACCAATCATAAATGTAATGGATGATAGACGATCGGAAAAAGTACTGTAGAGCAGTGGTTCTTAACCTGGGTTCGATCGAACCCCAGGGGTTCGGTGAGTCACTCTCAGGGTTTCGGCAGGGGTCAAAACACACACAGTATAGCCCGGTTCACACTAGCAATGTCTGCGCCGTTTTTGTCGGCCGTCAAAAAATTGGCTGCCCACAATTTGGTAACACACAATTTTTCTTCGCCGTGTCAGATTGCAAACATTTTGTTGCTTAGTAAAAACGTGTTATACAAAAGAAATTCAGGCTACTCGTATTATTCGTGACGTCACACTCCGCAGTGATAAAGCTGGTTGCAGCTGATCACGCCACATTGCTTATCTTTGATATCTGTGCTGCTTGGTGCGCTCAGTAGTCGACTTGTGGCTGTTGTGATTGTACGTCATTCAGCAGAGCCAGCTTCAACAGCAACTCTTCAGAACAACAACGCTCTCAACGTTCTGGTGTCACCAAATCGTACCACACCCCCTTATTGCTAAGAAAGCCTTGAGATACTCACACTGTTTGTTACAACGTATTTGTGCGAGCAATCCTTTTCGATAGTAGACATGAAAATTAAGAAAAGGAACAGACTTTGTTGCGAAAATGATATGAAAGTGGCACTTGCCAAGGTGAAGCCGCGCATTCCTGAACTTGTATCTGAAAGGCAACAGCAAAAGTCCCATTGATTTGCAGTAAATAGTCATTGAGTTATGTTTTTGTTGTTTTTTATGGTTGTTTTGTTCTTTGAACACATTGATTTTGTGTGCAACTTATGCATGGTTCATTTTGTGCACTAACAAATTATATACCTATGTTTTGAAGAAATCCTATTTTATTTTTCCAATTACGAAGGGTTCGGTGAATGCACTGATGAAGCTTGCAGGGTTCAGTACCTCCAATAAGGTTAAGAACCACTGCTGTAGAGGGAAAAGCTGTGTTCCTACGTTCATAATACTCTAACTGCTCTCAGGCCATGGTCAACCCCTTCAATGAATGAGTGGTTCAGTTAGATATTGTAATAGTTCTCATAAATATTTCACAAATTCATAATTTGCAACAAATTGCTCTTGTTTGTTACAGCGGAACAGAGCAGCTTCCCTCCCCACCCTCCTCATTCCTCTCCTCAGCTCTTCATTATTCAACAGCAAGGGGGTGTGAGGGGACATCACGGCCAGCACAACAATGACATCATCTCTGCAGGACTGGCAGGCTAAGAGGGCTGATTGCGCTCTGACCAGACGCTGCGCACAGTTTGCATGTGTGAGTTAGCCTGTGCCGTGAGCCACCATTGTATTTCTGACGACAGGGACGATTGCACGGTCGAGCCAATGTCCTCGCCGACCTCACTGTCCTCTGCACAACGTCACAGCAGATTTAGGTTTTAGTCAGTGTGAACAAACTGAGACCAAATAAAACCTGAGGACAGAAAAAACTGGCATATGCTTGTAGGGATGACACTGAATGTTTAAAGGGTTCTAATGCCAGGCGTGTTGTTGTGATGAATAGAGGCCTTAATGGTAAATATCATATTCAAGTCCTTGCTGAAGCTGAATGAGTGGTGGACAGAGGTTGATTCACATCAAAAAGCTGTGCTTGAAACATCCTGACAGTCACTGCACAAACTCAATAGAGGCAAGAACTAATGCAGATGTAAGAGGTGCTGTGTACAACACACACACACACACACACACACACACACGCACGCACGAACACGGCCATCTTTTGTGCCACTAGCCCAAGTTCAGGGATTACAGAGTGAGCATGCAGTTTCTGGGAGATTGATGCTGCTGTACACACACTGCTCCAACTCTGGGTGATGTGGTGTCATTCAGTTGAATATGACAATCACTCTACCTGCACCTTTAAACTGTGACTCACTCACAGTCTGTGAAGATCTGTGTGCTGCTCTTTATATTGTCTCCAACATCTCAAAACTTGAGTGAAGGTTTGACACTGAACTTTGCAAAGATCACAATCTTCTATTCCAATATGGATTTCTTTGTCGATAAACCATGTAATATCAACTACACTCTTATCACATATCTGCTGTAATTAGTGTCATACACACAAAGAATAATCGCAGACCCTGTTCAGGACTGGTGTACTGAACAGGGTACTGGATGAATTTGGACAGTGCCAAATTCAGGTCTTGTCCTATTCTTCAACACTGGTCACCACATATTGACTGATACTTTTCCTAAATTGTTCAAATCTTTCCTCATAGCTGCACTCATTCATTCATTCAGTACTGACTCCACACGCTCTCTTTCTCGCTTGCACCAACACAAAGTCACACCCAGAGACACTGTCATCGGACACATTTATAAACTCAATCTGGGTCGAAACAACTTAATTTCTTTTTCGCGTATACACGATTGACAGTTGTGTTAATTTGCACTACGTAGTGAGATCAGACCACAAATGGTCAGATATTCAAGACACAGTTTAATGCCAGGTGTGAAAAGACGTACTACATGTTGTCCACTTGTCCCTCAGGTCCCCTTTATGGGCTTTTTAGCGTCTTCCAGCTCAGTGTTCTGCAACTTGATAGGTTTTGGTTCAGTGTCACAGCTCTCATCTGGGCTGCTTTGATCCACAGCAAGCCAAACAAAAAGGCTGGTTATTGCAAAAACCCTGCACGACACTCAGTTACAATATTACAATAAATAACCCTTAAACATTAGCAGAAAACACTGGGCATAAATTGTGAGGCAGTGTAATCCGAACTGAATAGTATTGTACAATGTGCATAGTCTCTGTGTGTCCTCTCAATGTTTATTTACACTGCACATTAGTTCAAGCACATGGTGATTAAGAGGGGTAATTGTAACACCAGGACACCAGGAATAGCCGTGACACTGTCTCTGAACAACAAAAGCAGCAGCAGCAACAGCTGGTGAAACAACAGCAGATCTGAGGATTTAAGCGGTTTGACTTTTCATAGTGAAGTTTCTCTCCTGCAGCAAACTGAGCACCACTCGTACATTTCTAAACAGGGGAAACACAGCTAATGAAATAAAAAGCTAAGTCATTCAACTCAGCCAACCATGATATACCTAAAGCGACATGTTCTATATGATACAATGAATCACCTCCAACATTTATAAAATAACTCACTTCTCGGTATTTAACAAGTACATTAAGAAATAATCATATGTATATATAATGTACGATATAGAAATATTAACATCTCTTAGGGACTAGTTTGACTTAATAGTCACAATGACAGCAATGTCAGCATCACCCTCTCTTCAGCTAGCCAGTTAGCTCCTGTTCGAACACCTCCACCAACTGTATCTATTGTGAAGCAAAAGTGAACTTGTGTGCATTCCAACCTCATGTTGGAATGAAAAGATTACATATCAAGTATCGAGTTCAGATCAGTCACCTTTTCTTTTTGCACACAATTTGTTGTGGATTACATTTAAATTGACATGGACTGCCCATAACTTGATAAGCAAGCATGAAAAAGTGGAAACATGTTTTCAGGATATTTGGCAAATTAAAAATCACATATTGAAATCTCTTTTAAAAAGGTATTTAAAACTCAAAAAGTATTTACCTCTGGTAAGTAGGTCTGTATGACAGCAGTGACATGTCACAGTAAGAAAGGCACAGGTGTAAATAATAAAATTACACATAAGAGCAATTTCCACTCTTGACCGATTTCAAAAATCGTGGGAGACCACAGACATAACATATTTAAGAGATTTATTTTCTTATATTCTTCAGAGCACATACACTGAACGATTTTGCCAATAATCTGCACACAGTGACCTCCAGTCGAGAACGGGCAAATTGGGTCTAAAATCGGTCCAATTATCCCCTTGTGTGCAGCTGCCTTTAGCTGCTTCAGTCTCAGGGTCCTGGGACGGTTTGTGCTGGCTCACTGTGTCACACTGTCATGGATTACTGAGCCACAAATGGAGAGCTGAAAATTACAGGTGTCAGACGCATTGAGGATTCATTGGAGATCTGATCACAGACGTGGACGGGGACTTGTGGTCACATGTGAACTGAGGCACTGGGAGCTGTCCACATGTGGTCACCAGAGACTGATGTTAATACCAGGTCAGAACAGGGCTGAGCAAAGCCATTGCAGCTGTGCCTACCTGCTGAGAACTGTATGTCTGTTATCAGACATGACCTCCAGAGAATCTCCAGAGAATTGGGTCTGAATTATCTCCAGAGGTTTCCTATTACACATTAAACTGCGGAGATCACCTGTTCTGTTAACAGCACATCAAAACCAGCATCGGCTCTTAGAAACATCATCAACACCCCCACTTGCTTTTGGAATCCTGCGGAGAATCTCCTGCTGTGGTCTCCCATTATCTCCTCTGGACTTTCTGTGGACGTTATACTAGGGTATACTAGGATACAGAAAGTCACACATAAAGCCCCTGGGAGGGTAAAATCTTAATGGATGTTTTGAGAGGCCACAAATGTGGTGAAGAGAGAGAGGACGAGAGAGGGGCTAAATCCATACTGTTAAATTCTAAATTTGAAAACACAACACTGCTACGAAAAGGTCTGGTGACCACACTACTCCAGAGTTTTGGAGCCACAAAAGCTGAAAAGTTCGGAAATGCTGCTGGACCCGAAATAGTGCGAGAACTCCAAGGCCATGTTCAAGTGTAGACTGGTGTTTAAACACAATGACGTAGACACTCACAACTGCTTAGTGATTCGGTCATGATGTAAACTTTGCTGATTTGTCAGGGTCCTATCACATGACCCTCTTCTGGAATAAAACAACCTGTATTAGTCTCCAATAGTATAGAGCGCAACATCGATATTCAATTACAAGCTTTGCTGACCCTGTTGTCTTTGCTAGTAGCTGTTGTGCAGTTAAATCCTACATTTAACAATGTTACTGCTTACATGTGTAGAAGACACTGATCTTTTATATTATGTGAAGTGTTAAAACATTTTCAGATCATAATGAACATACCTGGGGGAAATTGCCTTTAAATTTGATGGCTCAGTCCATTGTAATTTTCATAGATTGTAAATTATTGCACAACTTGTATAGTTTATCTACCTGAGTGTAAACATGTATTGAAAAAGGATTAACTCTTAGACCACAGTCTGTAAATAGCTATTCATATTCAAAACCTATTCCTGGTGGACATTTTAATGTTTTACTTATTTATTATTAAGTAAAGTAAACAGCTTTGGTTTAAGAATTGACACCACTGTTAAAATGTGTGATGTGGAGAAAGAAAGAACTTTCATCATGCGTTGGGATATTTGATATGAGTTAGTAACACTGGTAAATGGCAAAACAGCAATATATAATATTCAATATATGATGAATACAAAGGCGTTCACTCCGATTTTAAACTGTGAGGAGAACGTGTGAGGCCTGTTACTGTGACAACTCGGCCTGTTTGTTTGCCGTGTGTCTTGGAAATAATCCACTGTAAAAAGCACAATGTAAATAAAGATCTTTCGCTGACTCATTTGTTTGTTCATTCGTCCAACGTCTTTGTTGAGAATGGCTTTCGGTGGACTTTGTTATTCTTACCGGTGTTTTCTGAAGTAGTCTGTCTACTGAGCATGTCCACCGTCCGGGCACTCAATGCAGTTCTTATTAGGTTTTGCCAGTCATTTTTTGCCATTATTTATCAAACAGTCAAGACGTGTCTGGACTCTTAACCTGGCAGAACACAACCTCTTAGCATAGCCCATGTGTATTCATGTAGTGCTAGAGGGGGCCGGACTGATACAGACAAACAGGTTTCTTCCTCATAATTGTTTCAAAGCAGAGGCTTGTGGTTGTCAACTTTACCAACAAACCAAATTGAAAGTTGCTGATCAGAACTATTTTAGTAGAAGCAGCAACAGTGAATATTATAAAATAGCATGCTGGGCTTAAACAAGTAGTCAGCTGTCTAACCAGAAGAGATCTAAATTTGTGTGCATGTAGAGTGTAGCTACACGCCCTGAGCCCACATGAATATTTACATTTGGGTTAATGACAATCTGTTTATCTTTCAAACAACCTACGTTCCTCAATTTCACAGTTTCACTCTGACGCTCGACTGAAACTAGACGTCAATTTCCTTCCCTTCAGATCAACACTGATGTCACCCACAACCTCTAAGGAGTCCGACTGACAGGAATCCATTGTATCGGTGAAGAACTTCCAGAGAAAGTGTTACAAATGGTGTAACTAAGATATGCAACAGCCAAATACATACAACCTGCCTTTATAACTTGTGGTCATTCTGTCCATCAAAAACTATGCATCTCCAAAATGACAAGCTTGTTATGAGAGAAGGAAGCCAGCCATCTGCTGAGAGGTGTGACTCAGTGCGTGTTGGAGATGATTCAGCAGAGCACCCTTTAACACGCCAAGCTCCATGTCATGAAAACTGACATCTTCACACAAACTTTTCCTGTTGGTCTCAGCTCCTCGTCCTCTGGAGACAGAGGAGAGAGCATCTTCAGACCTGGTCCCCCTGAGCACCAGCACCCCCCTCCCCTCGGGGCTCCCCCTCTGCTGAACGCCACTGCTCTATTGCGAAAACACGTCGTTTCATGTTGTCGTGCACAGGCGGACACACGCACACCTGGAAGCACGGCACCTGGATCCCACAGGGTTCCTGGGACCTTCGGCCTCCATTTCCCCCTTGTCATTCTCCCCCTGCTGTCGGTGCTCACCTAGGGAACCGACCACAGACAGGTCGCCATCAGGGGAAACCTGGTGTGCGAGCTGGCGTGCATCTCTCTGACTGCATGTGTACTGAAGTGTGACGTTGTGCAGCTCCACTGGAACCAGCAGGTGTTGTGAGTCTGCTGGAGACACTCGGATTCCCTCTCTCCGCACAACACACAGTGACAATAAGGTGCAGGAGAGGATGGGACTTCACAACAACACTGGACGCTTGCGTAATTTGTCTTGAACACATCCTCGCCAGCTTCTCATGCACAACCCCTCGCTCCTCCCCGGGATGCTTCACATTACCTGTCCGTACACCTTCGGCATGGCCGGGTCCCCGGGGCTCCGGCGGCTCCGGTGCTGCGGGAAGGTGCCCGAGTCCGACCCGCCTTCCGAGGTGCTGCGGTCGGCCACGGGCAGCGCTGCACCTCCGCCTCCGTCCGGGGCATCCGCGCTAGCCTCCACCGTGTGGAAGCCTGTGTTCTGAGGCAGCATGTGGCGCTGCGGCTCCGGGTGGAGCCGGAGGGTCGAGGCGTGGATCCCGGCGAACCCGAGGACGAGCAGGGACAGCGCGCACCGGAGAGACGACGGCATCCTGGCCGCCCGAGCTGTCGCCATGTTTGTGTACGTTCGGTCGGTCGCTGCTGGATTAGCAGAGAGAGCTCCGTCTACAGGCTGCTGCTGCACTCACACACCGTGGGGGGGGGGGGGGGGGGGGGGGGGGGGAAGTCAGACAGCACAAGCCTCCTCCCCTCCTCCAGCACACTCTGACAACAGCAGTCCGCATGCCCCCCCCTGCTCCACACACTTCTGTCTTTTATTAAGAGACTCCAGTTCATTGGCAACACACACACACTGACTACGAAAGAGAAACAACACAATGTAAAAATGAAAGAAAAAAGAGACCCATTCGAACGTTGCACACACACAATATGTCAACCTAGAAATAAGACACATGCCAACAAATACAGCTATGTCTCATAGCTGGAAATGACAAACAGTTATTTGAAATAAACACACAGCGAATAATTAATCAATCAATACATTTTTATTTGTAAAGCACATATATGCGACAATCCTCTGTTCTTAACCCTCAACAAGAGTGAGGAAAATCTATCAAGAACCCTATCACCAAGTTGACTCATGACCTTAACCGCAAATCAGTCAAGTTTTGGAGGATCTGGGAACCGGTGCATTCCTTCTTACAGAAACCATAACTCATAATCTTTTTCTGGAAGGGGAGGCCTGACTGCCTTTTGATTTTATTTTGTTTCATTCTATTTATTTTATACACACGCTATTCCCTTGCCTGTCTCCTGTCATCCTGCTGATTGTGTATGTATATATATATATATATATATATATATATATATGTGTAAGGATATAGATTGCAGTGCTCATTGTTAGTTTGGGGTGGGACTTTTTTGTTTTGTTTGTTTTGTTGTCTGTTTTGTTTTTCTAATGTTTGTACTCACAAAAAGGTAAAAAAAAAACAATAAAAAGAGTATTAAAAAAAAAAAACTATCACCGGGGGGAGGGGGTATTTATACATAAGAATATACTCAATGTCTGCTAGCGATGAGCAGTAATGACAATTGAAAAGGAGGAGTTATTGTTGCTAATGGTGGGGTATGTGAGTAGATGTATTATCTTATTATCTTATCAGTCTTGTTGTCATCATAGACCACGTTCAGCTGCCACCACAATCACGATCCACCACCACTAATTCTGGGATTTATGAATATGCTAAAATTGCCCCACCACTGTTCTCTGTCTCTCCACCCTCACAGCGCCACCTGCAGTTCAGAAGCCTTTTTCCAGCTGCTGAGCCCCACCCACAAAATGACAGGATTGGTGTCTTAGGTTTGTGACATCACAGACACTGCCACACTGTCTATATCTGTTTTTTGCCATTCGTTTACTTCAGTGTTTTGATGGAAATAAAAAACCATGGTGCACACTACTTAATAAGCTAAAATATATTTTATTAATCCATTTCTCACTCAATGTCAGCTGGGAGTGGCTCAAGCACCCAGGCAACCCTCGAAGGAGAAACTGTATAGATGATGGATGTATCACTGGTGCCTTTCATGCAATGACGGGTCGAAATGTCATGTCTGTCTTTGGGGTCATGCTGAGGTTGTGTTTACTGGACTCAAGTCTATAGTTTCCCTCCCTAATATTGATAAATTTCTTCAGTGTCCATAATCAACAGTCATCCACATTGACAATCAATATTTGGTTCATCATCAAGTTTTTGACCTTGTAATTTCTTCTTTTAAATACACAGCATTTTTCTTTGGAATATTTATCACTATGAGTTCAATTTACTCTCTTTGGTTTATACTCACCCATAAGCCAGGCAGCAGTTTTGATCTGCAGTTAAACCCACCACCTTATTGCCGTCTTCTCAGGTCTGATCCTCCTTTGTATTGTGTAGCTGCCCCAGGTCAATGAAATAATAGCCACCAAACATTGAAGATATATTTTTATCTCATTACGTTTTCCTAAGAACAAAGGTTTCAAACATACATCTCTTCATAGTTTACTGAAAGTCTCTTAAGGTGATATCTGTAGATAAACATATATCAGCACAACAGAAATGTGCCAAAATTCACTATCATGTCCAAAAATATCCATAATGTCAATACAGTCACTTAAACAAGTATTTCAGTCAAACAATGAAATACAGTCAGAGTGTGCGCCTCTTGAACCATGTGCAGAATAAAGCTATTCTCTCTGTGTCCATGTTAGCTATATTCCATTTTGCAAACGTATATAACCTCTGACTATGGTCATGTGACTACTTACAGTACACATGAAGTGAACCTTATTTTAACAGCATCAGATTTTTAACGAATATCCATTAACATGGTATACAATTAACACATCGTTATCTATGGTAACACATAACCTCTGTATAATGTTTAATGCCAGTATGAACTCAAATGCTTATGTAGTTATGATGTAAAATACAAAATGAATTAATTTATGAACCTTGTCTCCAACAGTTACATATTTATTTACTCCCCTAAGACTTGGGGGGTTAATGACTATGCCAATCCGCAACATTCCCTCTGTGCTACCCTAATTAAAAGAGACCGCTTTCAATTGTGTATAAACAATATTAAAAGGTGTGTGTGTATGTGTGTGTGTGTGTGTGTGTGTGTGTGTGTGTGTGTGTGTGTGTGTGTGTGTGTGTGTGTGTGTGTGTGTGTGTGTAACTAGTCACTCTGTAATCTAATTAATGAGAGACATATGTTCACCGGCAGTGTTGGGAAGGATACTTTCAAAACGTATTCCGTTACAGAATACAGAATACATGCACAAAAATGTAATCTGTAACGTATTCCATTACATTAACTAATCTGAGTAACGTATTCTGAATACTTGGAATACTTCCGGTTTGTATTGCATTTTTTAAGTGTATGATTGCGGCGTTGTTATAGTCAGGGGAGCAGCAGCAGTTTAAACTCTCTCTCCACCGATGCTGCGGGCCCGCTGGATGTCCGGCTCCCATCCACTCCCACCTCTGTGCCGGTCCCACCGGAGGCTGAACCCCCCCTGCGCCAAGGCTGCCTCGCGCCTTGCAGCGATCGTTTCGGCGTCGGGTCTATTTTTTGCGCTTGACCCGAGCGTATCGCTCCAGGAAACACACTGAAAAATGATTTTAAACGATATTGATGACATATTTTATATGATATACATGATAAAGCATGCAACCCATAGTTTGTATTCCCCTTCTGTTGTCCTGGAGTTTTAAATTTACCAATTTGACCGATCACATTATTAAATGCCCCCCTCCATACAGACACACAAGCAGTCATAAAGATAAAAAGAGAGGGGGGGGGGCGGAGAACACGTAATTTACCCTCGACACCCGACATTGAACGGAGCAAACAGCGGAGAAGTTCTTGAAGATGGATGACATTAAATTGGGACGCTGTTGCAGTTAATGTTGGAGCAACAAGTGACTATATGCTTTTATACTTCTGGGTCAACGGGTGATATTATTTTAGCGGCGCTTCAGCGTCCGGTGTGAACCCGGCGTGCCTCGCTGGCCTCCTGCAGAGCCATGACAGCGGAGCTCTGGAAGCGCAGGTCGGTCTTCTCTCACCAGGTGCTGGAAGGGCAGCTTGCGGATCAGCAGCTCCGTAGATTTCTGGTAGCGACGGAACTCTCTCAGAGCCACGGTCCCGGGCCTGTAACGGTCCCGAGCCGGTCGCGGTGAGGCTTCTTCACGCCGCCGGGGTCCGGGCGCTCTTACGGCAGCCCTGGTCTCCAGCTGCTTCCTGGGGGCTTTGCCTCCGGTGGATTTACGAGACAGTGATTAAACTCGTGAAACAGAGAAGTACCGTCATGTAATCCACTGATTTCAACAATGTAACTGTATTCTGAATACCATCTATTTAATTTGTAACTGTAACGGAATACAGTTACTCATAATTTGTATTCTAAATACGTAACGCCGTTACATGTATTCCGTTACTCCCCAACACTGTTCACCGGTCAATAGAGATAGTTTACCTGCTCTTGTAGAAAGCCTGACTTTACGAGAGGCCCTGAACGCAGCACTGACGTTGCTTGCGGCGCGCGCCAGGATCGATAATCACTTCTGATCAGCTGTGATTGTTTACACTCTAATAATTCATCAATAGTTGTTGAGGTGAATGAATTTATGATATTTAAACTCTGTGACACGGACCCAAGTCTTGTAAGTAGACGTCATTTACCGCTTGTTTGGTTCTGTTTGTACTGCGGCAGATCATTAAGAGGTTAGCATACCTGCTAGCTTAGCATTCAACTGTCTCACTTGCTGCTAGCTTTATGTTTGCCAGTTAGCCCATTTCACAGTGGGTAATACACTCGAATGCTAACCAGCCAACGGGTAAAGTTAGTTTGGTAACAGCTTGTTTATGTATTTAATGCGGTTATAAAAGCAGTTATATTATTTACACAAAGTTGTAACACTAAGACACAAACAAACCAAACGTTAACCCAGCTGGTTTTACTTAATATAGGCAACAGATAAATAAATATTATCTTGTACCACATGTGAGTCAACAGCCACAAATGAGTCAATACGCAAGTAACTCTCCACCAGGAAGTGTCTGACCAAGAGGCTGGTAAACACAGCCAGGTCACAGTCAGCCAATGTTTCCATAGCAATCAGTAACCAGACTTTTATACACATCCATGCACTATTTACCCCACGTGCACTGTAAATATTCACTGCAGCTTTTCCCACCTGCGCCTTGTATCCTCACAGCCTGCTTCGCTTGTGTTTTTCTTTAGCTCACATCCATTGTGTTTTATCTGCTAATTTTTTTTGTGTTTTAGCAATTATTTGTTGTGTGTTAGCCCTTATTAGTTGTTTGCTTGTGTATATGTGTGTGTTTTCGCTGGGCGTCTGAGAGAAGCACGTTTTATTCCTTCTATGTCCTGGACATATGGAAGAAATGACAGTAAAGTGGATTTCAGACTCTGAGTAACCAGATCAACAGTTACAAAAGCGAAAGCAGGGCAATAACAACAGTGTGTCCTCCCAACCATGAGCTGGGCCCCTTTGTCTCCGATTGGTTTGTAACAAACTGGTGTTTTGGTAGTCAACAGAGTGAGAGGGATCATCAGATTAAAATATATGTATTCAAAATACAAGGAACATTGTTAGTCAGTGGCACACATGGTTCATATGATGCTGCTTTGAAGTATTACTTTTGACACTAGCGGGTTTTTACAAATATTCAAAATGTGCTGCATAGGCTTATTGTGTGCCAAGTACTGTGTATTGTAACCCTTTGTTAGTGAGACACTAACAGATGGTTGTTATGTCTACTTTTGTGTTTTATTTGCAGTAGAATAACAACACAATGAAAGAAACAACACCGGTGGCCGCAAAGCCCATTGCACCAGCATTTAACAAGAGGGCAATAAAAGACAGCAAAGGCCCCCAACAGGCAACATCCCAAGAGGTAAGAGTATCAGCTGCAAATGCTAATAAAGCATTCAGGAGAGAAAAATATTTCAGATTTAATGTCTGCATGTTGTGTAAGAAAGAAATGATCGCAGCAGTTAATGAGGTACCCATGAGTTGATGCTGAATGGGATCCAAAAGAAAATGACCTGCTGAATTTAATAATAAAATAAAACAGAGAACAATTAATGGATAGAGTACTGCAAGTATTTATACTGCTACTTTTGTGTCTGATTATACAGACCAACAGAAACAGATATTGTTTTAGTGCATGTTCAGCTCTAATATCTTCTTTACAATAGATGGATCGTACACCTGAGAATCGAGACAAATCTCCACCAAAAAAGAAAAGACCTCGCTCTACACTCTCCACTTTAGAGTCAGCTGATTTTTTTGAGGCTACAACTGCAGGTATGTGCACCGTCATTCAGTCACTATGTTTCCTAAACAGATGAAAGAAGCATCAAACTGCTCTCTCACTGATAGTGACACAAGCAACAGGTCACAGGAAGTGAAAAGGAAGTGATCCACAAACTCATGTGGCCTATGAGAGATGTGAAACAAGTATAGTGAACTTAAAATTGTTGCTGACATGTGTTGTTGCTCTTCACCGAGCTAATTGGAGTGTTCAGAATCATATTGTCAAGCCATCATATTTGGCCGGTGGCTGTATTTTTGAACTGCTGACCAATGGCCACACCTAGTTATTTTCAACTCACATGAATCATCATCATTTAATGAAGTGGAATGAAATGGCAGATCATTGTCAAGTTAAGATGTTTTTATGAATTTCTCAGCATTTCTCCTTGCAGGTGCAGGTGGAGAGATCAGCGTGCTGCTTTCACAATTTGCTGAGGTGTTACGGTAGGTCATAACCTAACAAGTTAATCTGACTTTTTTCTGTTGTCTACTAATAAACAATAAATATTCATTATGCTTGCTTATGAGCTCTTCATCTGAAAACTGCTGACAGTGAAACATTGAATAAGTGAAGGAAAACACATAAATATTCTGGTGAGGTGCTGGTTCTTATTTAGTAATAAAGTCCAGGAGAAGAAAGCTGCATAGTAATGACTCAAATTCAATCTTTCTATTTGAAATTCTGTGCTGTAGATAAAGGTTTCAGCCCTTCTTGTTGAGGACAGAATGCTGTGGTGAATAAAGTGGAAGTCTAATTCTAGCAACTTCTGTGATCCCCTGACCTTTCACTGCCACAACACAAACAAGTCATATTTCTCACTTGCTAGAATAACAACCACAGCTTAATTTGGCCTGCACTTTGAAATCAATGCTTATAAACTTAACTATATTGCCATGGTCTGCAACAGCCGTCCCTCAGGCCAAAACTGGCCAATATCTGTCATGGCAGCAACGTTCATAGAATTTCTTCCTCTTTAGCAATTTGTCCACAAAGTAAAAGCACACTGTTATTTTTAGTTTTTCTTAGAAAAACTGTCAATAATATTGGACAATGCATCTATTATTCTTGCTACTATCCAGACACAAAGCCAAAATATCACTTGTACGAGTGTGCCCTTTTGCTCATTTGGAGCCAGGGTTCTGCAGTTAAGATCCCGCTAAAACAAATGGGTCCTTGCATCTGTAGTGTGGTTAAGGTGTCAGGGAGTTACTCACTGCACAACACTAGCCCCTTGTTACTGTAACATCTGCATTTACCAACTTAAGGCAGACATTTTTATAAATTGATGAGAAAAGACAGCAAAGATGTTGTCATTACTGACAAGCCAAATCCTTAATGCTGCAAAAGACCTTGACAGCGGCTCACAACTGTGGCTCTGTTTATTTCTGACAGCACGATACAATTTGATGACACTCATAACATCACAGCCTGTCACTAATTCCTTGAATAAGCCTTAGTTGATGTTCTGACCAGCCATTTAAGGGTTAAGAAAAAAAATAATACTAAAAATACATGTTGTAAGAGCCATGACAGTAGTCACTAGGAATTTATTTTTGTGGTAATATTTTGAGAATCCTTATGGCCTGGTATTGGTTTTTGTTTTTTTTAGATGATTTATTATTGTGATCACAGTGCTTAGTAACATGGGGTCATGTGAATATGGGTGGTAACTCATAGTTAACAAAAGCACCAGCTCACCTGTGTGGTTTGCTGAGAGAGGTTGAGTGGGTTGCCACATGTTTTGATGGCCACCTTTTGTTGATTGCTGGGATTAGTTTGTTAATACTTTGTGCATGTTAAAATAAGTCTATCTTTGTTGTTACCCACACTATTTTAATTGATTAAGTACATACATTTTCAGTGTAACCCAAATTTATTGTCACTGTTTATGCTGTTTTTTTTCCAGTGAGAGAGCTGCAGCAGATACTGCACAGATGAAAAAGCTGCAGGGTATTTTGACCGAAGCTCGAAACCTGGAGTCCTATCTGAAAGAGAAGAAAAACCATCTGAGGGAAACTCTAGCTCTGATCTCCGATAAACTGCAGGGTTAATGACGGCCTGTCAGCCACATGTTACCAGTCTATTTTACTGAGGAATAGTTTTCTTTTGTGTATAGTTGTGTCCTGTACTTGTGCCCTCTGCAGTTCATATGTTGTATGTATGTCTTACTCAAAATGCTCAAATATACATTCAGTGCTTCATATAGTCTAGCACAACTTTAATAACAAACTAATACATGTGTTTTGTTTGTTGAGTCATGAGTTAAAATAGAAACTAATTTTGAATAGAATTTTATTTATTCTCTCTTATCTCAACACAAATGATCTCAATGTCACTATTTATTTATTCTTCACATAAAACTTACATTTTGTGATGTATAGTATAATGCCATTCTTTTTTCAGAGTACTAAAGTTCAGTATTCACAGTGTGTTTATTACTGTTAATAAAGAAGAATGCGTAACATTTTTTGATATATTGTCATCATTGATAGCGGGATTGAGAGAAAAGCCCTCTCCACCAAACACATATACACCAAATAGAAAAGGAAAAGGGGAACAATGAAAGAACAGAGGCGCAGAGTCTCTAGTGACATAAGCTCTTTCCAATTACACTGTGTTCATGTGCAATAGTTGGCCAGCAGAGGGTGCAAGTGTGCCAAAGACCTTGTTGACTCAGCCTCATGAATCGAAAACAACAACTAGAGTCAGTGCTTATTTTGAAAAACTTTGATTAAATATCAATGTCTACCATCAGGGAGTAAAGATTGGTTACAAGGATGAGACAAATGCAGACAAGATGTTAAAGTGGAGATTTTTATTGAGGGATTTAACAGTCTTATGTTTTAGGAAATGTAAATTGTATTTAAGCCATTCACAGTCCATTCATTACTCCGACATGTGAGCTTCCTTATCCGTTTCTTATTCTTACAAAATTAAATGACAAGAGTCTGTGTCATTTTTATCTCATCTTAAACTGTATATTTGCTTAAATTAAAATAATAAGACATATTCCAAGTGTTAAAGTTATAAGGTTTTTAATACTTTTAATATACATTTTCATTTTATATACACAACATTTTCAATAATCCCAACGTCTTGCACAGTGAAACTCGTACAGATGGTCTAGAATACTGTGGAGTGTCAGGTCTTCAATCAGCCTAATAGGGCACCTGTCACTCCACTGCTCATCGATCTCCACTGGATACCCATGGCTGCCAATGTCACTAATGCTTGTCTAAGCTTGTCTAATGAGCAGCATTTGAAGTTAGTGCTTGCAATAAGGTTTTACCGTTCTGAAGCATTACTGTTGTCACTCTTTTGGAAGTAGCTCTGGATGAAAGCATCAGCCAAAACGGTAAATGTGAAAGTAATGTGACATAGTGCAACATATACAGAACAGCTTCATATAATTGCTGTAATCGTTTTTCATTATAGACAAGGAAACTGCATCCATACACGTGTAAATTTGCATGTACAAAGATATAAACGAAGCATCAAAGGACAATATTTACATTGTATACAATCAATTGGCATCAATTCCATTCATGTGAGGTTGGAAGAGTATTTAGCGTAAATTTCCTCCCCACATGTCTATGCTGTGGCATTGAATGCTCCATGGAAACCATAGGGAATGTTGACTGGCACCTCAGCTCGGCCCAGCTCCTCAAATGTCCTGGCATCCAAAACCAGGAGGAATGTGCTCTTTTCCTACAAGACATAGGCAAAAGATAGGTAAAGATTTAATTAAGTTTAAGATTTCCAGAAATCAGTTGTGTGCATTTAAAATGATTTTTCTACTTGATATATGTAAGTACCAGTTTGGGCTTCTGTAAATCGAGAGATACATTTCTTTTCAACATAGATATGGTACACTCTCCTTGGTTCTGCTATTGTATACCCCTATCCCATCTGGAAAAAAACTCAGATTCTATGATTGTACTGAGTCATCATTGAGATGGGAGGAAACAAGGGAGCTTAGTCTAGACCCCTTTATATATCCATGAACTATATCTTAAGAACAAATTACGGTATTGTGACTGGATTTCTATTGTTTGAGGTTGAAAGAAAATTGTCGCTTTGTCCAAAATCTTTCACTCAACCTGACTGACCTTGTTCGGGGTGATGACAACAGACAAGACCACACCGTCGTCCTCCTCCGTGGCATCAGGCGAGGGTACGAAGATTGGCTCAGATGGATAAAGACCCGGTTGTTCCCACACCTGTCAGAAAATCATCAGGACTCATCAGTCTTGCAGTTCGCTGCATCACAGCCAGTCTCTTACAGTTGGTAACATCTGAGGGACTCACCTTCATGTGTTTTCCATTGAGGTCCATCTTGATTAGTGAGTCTCCTACCAGGTGTCTGAAGCCGCAGCCGTAGAAGTAGCGGTACGGGTGAGTGTTGTACTTGCCATAGTTGATCTGAGGGAACTCCATACCACCATATTGGTCCAGGTCGTCCCCGTGGAGGTCCTCGTGGGTACAGAACACCTGCACCAAGAAGAAAAAGCAGTGTGGGTACGAGGGCAATCATTTTCAAATTAAAGTTGTTATTGTCAAGATTTTAGGCTTGACTGGTTTACTGGTTACTGTGGTAATATTATATGTGCAGTTTGCAGTATTACTACAGCATTTTGTGCATGAGTTTGAATATGTGATACTGTGGAAAGCGTTATGCAGCATACTATACGTACAAGGCCATAAGGTCGTAAACATGTATGTTTGCAAGACTGCATATCCTTTGTGTAAGTCACACCATTTTATCAACCGACCGTCTTAAGTTACTGATGGTTCTTTTGTGTTATCAGTAGGTGTTGGCATCTCTCACTTTTTTACTACACATCTATCAAAGACACGCTTGACATAGAAATGATAAGTGTGTTGATAAGTGTAGATCCCGTAGCCTACCTTGTTCTTGTCAGTTCTTATAGCAGTGGCTGTAGTGTTGGTCCGGTTCAAGTTCTGGTGATAGGGTGTATCATGGTCGACATTGAGAGGCAGCACGAAACGCCGCGGGAACGCTCTACATAAGGTGTTATACACCTGGCGAGGAGATAAGAATCTTTTCAGCAAACCAACTAACAGACCAAAAACTTACCATGAACACAACACGGAAGCATTGAAGGTACAGTTTGTTGACCGTGGCATTTTACCTCATCAAGAGCTTCTCCAGACTTTCGCAGATTCTGGATGTTGTAATTATAGATTGACTGTCCATCATCTGAAGCACACATATCGACGATCAAGAAGCTGTCCTCCTCGTATGAGTTGATCTGGTGGAAGGTTGACAACGCCTGGGCAAGATACTTGACGGAGCTCACCTGGAAGAGACGGGTGAAAGCAACCCACTTTTGGTTGATGTACATTACAACAGACTGCATTTTAGAGGGGTGGGTTTTAGAGACTCACCTTCCCTGTCTTCTTGTCAACCAAGTGGAAAACTGTCTTGAGAGATGGGTCCCAGGAAAAGCCATCACTGATGCTCTTTCCTCTCAGCTTGCCTGTTACAATCGTCATCAGGTTCATCTTGATGGGCTGCTCAATGAACACAATGTAGTTCTCCGACATTGCTGTGATGGATTAAAAAGATTTATATTAGTCTCTACCGTTCAAAATTCTGAGTGCATGATTCAGAATCAACAGCTCAACCCACAGTTGAGAAAATACCTTTCCCTGATACCAGGGCTCTCTCTCTATATATATATATATATCTCAAAATCTATACCAAGCTGCACAGTACTCACTGGGATTGTTTAAGAACTTAAGCAATTGATAAGTAGATCAAGTAATACACAATTAAGTAATCATTAGTCATTTATCCCCCCAAAAATAATGAAAAATTGCCAGTTTCTCATTGTCCTGCCTATCAATGTGATGATTTGCCTCTTTTCTTTTCCATACATCATGTAAACTGAGTATCTTTGGGTTTTGGAATTGAAGAAAAGGAATCTGCACATTCATCAATAATGAAACCAATTGCTAGTTGCAGTACCAAGATCATTCTTAGGAAGGCTAGCCAGGGATTGCTTTGACATTAGAAACTGAGCTGACAACCTGTGACTGAATGTTGGATATCTGAAACTCTGAATTTAATCACATTAAACAGGCAAATTTGTAGAATGCACAAATAGTGATTCTTGCTCCTTTAAATTAATGTTCAGTCAAAGCTCAAGTAATGAAGACTCTGGTTTTACCCACCAAAGCTGTGGTAGTAGGAGGGTTTATTCTTGTCATCAGGGGTAATGCTGCACAGCACTGTGGCTCCCTCCAGGGTGTCATTTTCTGTTTCTTTAGTTGGAGGCACCCGGATGATGTTGTAGAGTCCTCCTGTCAACACAGATAATATATGAAGTTTCTTTCTAAAGGTCTCCAGAGACACAGTAGTATTGTTCTGCCTCCTTGTCTCTCACTGCACAGGTTCCAATGAGGCCAGGTGAACACACTGAGTGATGTTTCCTAAAATACCTTTAGCTGAGTAGGAATTCCCCATGTTGTATGTTGTCCCATCAGGCTCAGTGTGAGGGTGGGCTGTGGCTCCATTCACAGCAATGAATTTGCTCCAGTTTACCTAACAGGAACACATACATGTTAAGATAGATAAAATGTAATTTAGATAAGATACTTATATGATACAATGAGTGACAGTAGCCTGCAACCCTGCTATTAACTCAGTTATATTGTCATTGCCTCTGGAAATCATTCATACACAGTCGTACATAAACCTTGATGTTACCTTTTTGGTTGTGTGTAGTGTCTCAGGATCCACCCGGTGCATGATATTGGTTTCCGTGCTGACATAATAATCTCCTTTGTAGGTCACAAAGCTCACATTGGCATTATCTGAGGGCTCTAGAGAAGAGGAGCAAGGTGTCACAGTTAATAACAAAGCCCAACCTCAACAACAACTCACTGTACAATATAGTATTTCACGTGACTCTATGTATGTGGAGAAAAGTCTCGTCACAGTCTTATTACATCTAACAGCATCAAAATATTTGTGTTCATGTATCTCAGTGTGAAACTCACTTGGCATCTCAAATCTTGACAGGAAGCGTTGGAAGAAGTTTTTACACGGGTCCGGCGTGGTGATCGTCCCAAACTCAGACACTACAATGCGGTTGCTCTCCTTGTTGGCTTTGTAACTGTCACTGGCCAGGAAGCGGCTTTTGTAAGTCACCTGACCGTGAGAAATTTTGAACTGGTGCAGTAGAGCCATACCATCAAACCAGTGGTTGAACCTGAGGAGAATGGAGGGAGCAGGAGAAATGAGGCAGCTGTGTGAGGTAGTGGCTGCACTGACAAGAGTCAAGTGTAATGGAAAATTCCACTGATCAATGTCTTACTACTGTGGAGAATGTGATGCCAGACAGCAGACGTTTCCTGTCTGCTCTCTGTTTTGTTTCCGGTTTATCACATTGTATAAATACCTTCCTTTTTAACTTCTCGTGGTTGCACTCTGGGCCATGTTGCTGACTGTGTAACCCTCTGCAGAGCTAATAATTAAACCTCTAAGACAAATCCGGTCTGAGAAACTTATTATTTCAAATCTTATGATAAATTTCCACGACACAAGGCAATTACATTAATATCTCCCAACATCTCAAATGAAAAATTATATTCTCACATCCCCCAAATTTATGCATTTGGACTCACTTCTGGTTTCCGATCTCGAACTTCCCAGGCCCATTCCTCAGGAAGCTCCCATTGATCCATTCTGGGATTTTGCCGATGATGGCGGTGTTGATGGGATCAAGAGTTTCCTCAACCGAGCTCACAAGCTTCTCAATGCAGGGCAGCCCCTGCACGTCTGTGAAGTGGTTGATTTGCTGCAGAGACTTGGATTTCTTGAGTGCTACAGAAGAACATTTTAAGTGCAAACCACAGTCACATTTTTGTCATATACAGCAAAGGGCACTATTATCAAATATTTGGTATTAAATTAAGTTCTAAAAGCTGCTGGTGCAACCAAATCCTTACCTGGGGTGCTCTTCTGTTGATGTGTGATGGAGTTCATGGCTGTAGCTTTGTATCTTGAGTATGTAGCGGAGTTGGAAGGCCTGCACACACTCCTCCTGTAGCGCTGCTGTTTCTCCCACTCTGGCACTACAGCTTTATATTGCTCTCCTTTCTGTCACACCCCCTGTAAACGGTCAGATAAAGCAGACTGTGATTTCATGCTTATGTAAGGGCTTAAAAAATAGTACTTTGTCATCACAAGATAATACAAGTGGTACAGTAACTTATTGAGCGATAATCACCTCATTAAACCGTGAAGTAGAAAAACCACCACGGCAGTATTTATAGTTTATTTCAAGTAGTTAGTCTGTCCTCATAGTTATCTCTTTGTCATGGTAAATAATGCAGGCAGATATGTGGTTATGAGGAAGGCAGATAAACTAGGATAAGTTGCTTGGAGGAAATCGAACACACCATCTTCCTGTTTATCCTTATTGCATTTTCTATTTCTGGAATAATTTGTAACTTTTTTCTACTTTTCAATATATCTCAAGCATTAGCAAAATACCCAATAGCTGCCTGTCATACAGTATAATTCACGGTACATGAATCAAAATTCGTAATTCACATGTAGCATACATGAATGATGTGTTACAGACACTGTACATGTATTACTGTATAAGTCATGTCCATGCATCAACTCTATATCACACAGAAAGAGGTGCACTAATGGTTTGATTCATTAATATTGTTTTTTTGGCATTTAATTTTTTTTACATTTTGCTTGTATCTTAACGTTGCTGTTGATCGTTACCGTTGCCAGGGAGCTGACGTCCCTGTTTGTCGTCGATTGGCGCAGAGCCAATCTGCATCTTAACAAATGCTCCACTGTAGGATGGAGGATCCATTTTTATGGAATACTAATAATAATAATTTGATCAAGATTTTTTTTTTTAAATCAAAATTTCAGTAACTCATATCTATGATTGTGTGAAATTTGGGTCAGATTGATTACTGAATGTAAGTTAACTTTTGGCCCAGGTATGAGCGCTACTGAATGCCATTCTGTTTTTTCTTATTATTTGTGGCCTTACAAAAATCTCATGTGCTGGTTTGATTCAATTGTTTATTATATTCTTTAATAGATTATTTAATTTAATAATCATTTTAAATTAGATATTTAATATGCATATCTTGACATGTTTAAGTGGTAACAGGCTAGATCATGTTCACAGTTTATCTTCATTACTTGATAGGACAGAACATCTTACAGGCACAGTTCATTCTTGTTTAACCATATAGCTTTATCAGCTCTTACTTTGTCTTATCTATATCAACACCATTGAACATTATGGGCCTGGTCTACCAAAGGTTTGCACGTGTAAAAACGTGTCCTAACTTGATGTCTCTAGTTGTGACTCACAAGAAGGTGAGATCACATTATATTTCCATAGTCATATGGTCATTCCAGAGGGTTCACACACTTTTTCATGCCACTGTATTGATAAAACAGATGACATCAGATTTTGTAGCAGGACAGACGCTTGGATTTGAGGCAGGTCTGTGCTTGACCATGTTTGACTGTTTTTAGTGGTTGTTCCTTTGAAATGTTGATGTTTATCTGGGATAAAGAACACTGCTGGAACACATGTGGTTACACTGCTCGAGGTGATGGACCTTATAGCATCACTGCTTGCTCTTCATGAAAGGACCTACGGCACATTTTCCACTAGGCACAGACAGAATAGCCTTGTTTACATTTATTTTCTAAGTTTACACAGTAACTTCTAAAATAGAATTGTCCCCAGCTATTTTGAGTTGCATGCACACATCGTACAGATGCAAATTACAGCAAACTTTGTTTTTTAGGTTATCTTCTAAACTCACCACCATTCTGCAATAACACTCCCTCTACTGTTCTTTGTGTATGTCACATCGTGAGTTGGCATGGCATTAATTCTTGGTGTGAAACCAATGCTTCAAATAGACAGAATATGCCAGGCAACCAACATGTGCACAAAATGGCAATGTTATTAGCGAGTTTATATCTTCCCTTAGTCACACTTTGTCCAAAGGTATCAAATCCACCTGTCAGCACTTCTAAACTTACTAAATGTTGTTTATTTTTTGCTAAACCTCTAAAAAAAATAACAAACAAAGTATGAGGTTCAAGGTATAAATGTGTTTTTCCATTTTGAAGGGCTATTGGGGATTGTTACTGTTCCTGCAGTTCAATAGCATCACACGGCGGCTCTCAGAGCTACTTCAATAGCATCACATGGCAGCTCTCAGAGCTACTTCAGTAGCAAAGACACAGCGCTACCCACTAGCCTAACCGCTAGGCAGCACTGCTGTTGTAAACAAAAAATGTGTGGTAAAATAACCCTATGGTTGTAAGGACACAATTCGTAGACAACAATACTTACAGAAGAATGACACAACTTATATGAAGAGCTGAATGTTATATACCTTGACTTCCCCAAGGGGGCGCTGTTTGTAACTAAACATTATACTACACATATGAGGGACTGAACAGTGATGATACATTCATTCAAAACATGATCAATACATAGCTTTGCATCAGTCTCCTTTCCCAATCCCTTAAAAATGAAATGTCAGAGCAAGAAAAACCTCAGTGTAACTATTCAACTTCTGGACCTAGTTTCAGGTAATTTCCCTTGAAAATAAAAACTGAATGCATTTCATTTCTACTCAAGCAGCTTCTGTGTGGCACATCCAGGAAATTCCCATAAAAACAACTCATGCCCTGCAGAAATCCCACCACTGATTATGGATTGGACACAATTAGAGAAGCATTATTAGGACATTTGTGGTATTTCCAGTGGTGAGACTGTGGCTGATCAGTCCTGGACCTTCACCTCCATAATCTTGTGAATGCTTCTGATTGTATGATAACATTTGCAACACTATTTTAGTATTAAAGCACATTTGTGTCTAGCCTTTTCAGTACAGTCAACCATTGACTTTTTGTTTTTGTTGGTCATCTCTGTTGAGGATGAGAAAGAAAGAAGTTGAGTTTAGACTGTTTAAACCCTAAGCCGCTAACCCTGTAATGCGATATTTACAAATTATTTAACTCTATTCTATGATATATCTGGGACATTATGAGCTCAAAATACCAATGATGCAACAAGAAACAAAGAGTTTCTTGTCTTGAGCTGAAGAAAAACAGCTGCTAGAAATATCAAGTAGAACAGAAAGCTGACATCATAGCAACAATCAGCTAATTACTGGTGAATGATAAACCAGGATCCATATTGCATCAGCAACATTGTGGAGAAGGTATAGTATCTCATCTCTAAATGTGTAATAGCTACGTTGGTCCACTAGGCAAAATGAAGTAATTTCCCAATTTGACCTCTCAAATTGTGAGATGCCTATGTTTTTATCTGCCCATTGTTTTGCATTGGCCTGTGCCCACGTCACGTGACTCAAATTCCTGTCTGCAAAAAGGAAAACATGGATGACATTCCTTGTATTTTCAGAAAAAAAGTCATTTTATAACATAGTTTGGGCATTAAAATATTTCACGCAGCTATGACATGTTTTGAGATGCGACTGGGTATGCGTATCTCCAAATTGTTCAGCCATTAAAGCACAAGAAAATGTTTTAATGACTTTAATAAAAAAAATGTGATTAATAATATCTTACTCTAAACCATGTTTATTTACTTTTGTTCCAAGTGTCAATTACGTAAAGACTTATAGCTTAACAGTCCCTCCAAAGTAAAAAATATATACAATCAGTAAATCTCAGTTTTTATCACAATATATTATTCTATTTTTAATCTACATTTAAACTGAAATATACGACAGAGGGTAAGGGACACTTAATGAGAAATTATTATGAGATTCTTCCTTCTAATAAAACTAAGACTTTCCTCTCAGCCAAGACTTTATTCTCATAATCAAAATTTCACAACTTTATGCGCATTATATATCGTGAAATTATTCTGGACATCCCAGTTTTTCCCTTGAATATGGCCCCCAATACTCTGTCATAGAAATTAAATGTAAAAATTATGGTTTGTGGTATAAATGGGGTCAAAAAATCCCTCTGCAAGTAATAGCTATGTACCTTTCTTCATCTCATTTGTTGAACTATTGGTAAGAAATAAAAAAGTTGGAAATCCCACTATCAGTTTTATCATTAGCGTAAAGTGCTTTTGATAAATCATGAAGCGGTGCTTCATGGACAGCTGATTTATCCTCATGGCTGTTTTGTTGTCGCCACAGACAAGGAAAGCAGAAAATAGAGGGAAAGGCCCGGCCACTAGCTACGGTGGAAAACGCTGGAGGCAAAGTGCCTAACAAAAATCTGTTCACCGGGAAATAAGTTTCACTTGGCCACAACTTTGGATCTCATGATTGGAAATTTTTGAGGGACTACACCACAATCAGACCTGAGAGGGTTACTCAGTATACTCTAAACATGTCTTATCTTCAACCTGCTCAAACTTTTGAATTCAGTGTTGGATTAAGTGTTGTGCCACTATGTGTGACCACCATGAAGTTTATGTTTATTACATATACACATATACAATGTTGATTAGTATGAAATGGTAGGTGTAACCAATGTATTAATGTAATTAGTTTATATTTCACCAAAAATCCACTTTAGTTCATGCTGTTGTTTTTCTATGTACATTTCTTGTGGGGAGTTTTACTTTGCTAAGTCATGTTCTCCTACTCATGACGTCACTTCCTGTCGATTCGCGCTGTTTCTCTCGGTTCCCGCCCTGCTGCTGAGAAGAGGTAAGGACGTGCTGCTCATTCCAATAGTTCAAGTGTGGTGAAAACGAACTGAAGTGAAAGGAGGCACAGACAGACATATTACTTTGTTCAGGTCACAGAACTGGTCATTGTTTACACAATGTGTGTTTGCTTTATTATACTTTGTATGACACTTTTTCTAACATGCTAGTTAGCTTTCTGAAGCTATAGGCTAGCCGAGCACAGATGGTTTTTCATGCAGTTCATTTTTCCGATAAAGATGTGCATGGAGACCTGGTTATGTGACACCTTGTGTTTCACACAGGTATGTGAGCTCCCCTTCAGTTAGTTTGTCATGTAAATCGGATATATGTTAATAATTTAGATTTTTACAGTTGTTTTATAACAATATATTTTTATATATTTCAAATCATGTTCGCGTTTCAATATAAATCCATAAAACCTTTCGGCTAGGGAGTTGGAAAATAGATGTAAAGGGATATTATGAAGACTTGTGACAAAAAAGTTTGTGTTACTGAGGAGAGATGTGCATGGAGACCTGATTATGTGTAGTTGCTGTACTGGAACCTAGTGTTTTACACAGAAAATAAATCCTCCCACGACTGGCAAGAGAGCAGCTGTGCTGGTTTTATTATCCGCAAGTCACAACACAACGCAGCCTTTGTAGTTTCAGCCAGACACGCTACATATACAGATACTATTTTTGTATTCATTATATTGTATGCCATACCTGCATATACCTATGTACATTAATTTCATATCTCCATATACATATGCACAAATACAGAATACATTATCTTGCAGAGGTGTGGACTCGAGTCACATGACTTGGACTCGAGTCAGACTCGAGTCATGAATTTGATGACTTTAGACTCGACTTGACAAAATGTAAAGAGACTTGCAACTCGACTTGGACTTGAACATCAATGACTTGTGACTTCACTTGGACTTGAGCCTTTTGACTTGATAAGACTTGCTCCTTTCCGCAAAACCCAAAGATTAAAAAGTATGTTATTAAGGAACGCTCTGTATCTTTCATTGTGTATGTGTGCGTCAGGGGTGTAAAGTACGAAACGCAAGGCAATTCTCACTGCAGTGGTAGATGCTGCATAGAGTGGATGACGTTCCCTAACGTGCACGTTCAACATATGAAAACTGATCGTAAAGTTCACTGTTCGCGAAAAATATGCGCGACAGGCACAACACTGCACAGGGATCCACTGCGGAGGGGCTGCAGAGCCGCGGGGTGCAGACCGCTGGCTACGGCGGAAGAGCGAATTGTTTACTGCTCCGCCGTTAAAGAGATGCGGACGTAAAACAGTAGTTCGGCTCTAATATTAGATGCGCCTCGCATTCTCTCCTCCCGGTCGCCAGCCTGTTATGCCTCCGCGCCGGAGGCATAACCGGAGGGGCGCACCATACAGAGAATCACTGCGCTACACAGGGGCAGTCCTAGCATATTTGGGGCTCTATGCAAGAGCCCCCCCCCTCAACAAAAAAAAGTTGAAAAACGGAATTGCAACTTTCAGACGGTATTTTGCCCTGTAAGACTGCATTTCATTTCAAATAAACACAACAACGATCGCAACGACATGGTGCAAGCATTCGTTTTAGACAGCGTCTCTCCTCAGGAGAAGGAAAACATTACGTAACGTTTCAGCTTGACCTCAGATAATATGAACGTGTTTACCGTTCAAATTCATTATTTGTCATTAAGTTGCGTTTAGTTCAACGTTCTCATAAAAATGAACGTGTTCATGGACAACACTGCCTGAAACTCAATAGCCTACTGGCCTACCTGCCTCGGCCGCCTGCGGGTGACTCTTCAGCTGTGCTGGATTGCTGTTCACTGCAAAGTGAACCCGGATGAGCTTTACTCACCTTGAAAATCAGCTGCTGCTCAAACTCAACAAGAAGTTTGTAGACTAGTGCTCTAAAGGTGGACCAAAGTTTAACCAAAAGTTTAAATATACAGTGGGGCAGCGGCATTTTAACTTTTTATTTTAGCTGTCATGTGGTTCATGTCTTGACATGTCCTCCCCAAAGTTCTTAAATGTTGTGTTGACATGTTAAATGTTTAATGTTTGACATGTTTAATGTCATTGCACTTAAATTTGTAAAGATCTCCTTTAATTAAAAATAACTGTTTTTGGATTGGATTTATGAGCCGTTGTCCTTTTTTGCACTGCATAGGAGCGGCTCCCGCAAGTTTTAATAAATAAATAAATAAATAAATAAAGATTTTAAAAGCATACATGATCTGTGTAAATATATTATTACTCTGTGATCAAAAGGACTTGAAAGGACTCGAAACTCAAACTGCAGGACTTGGACTTGACTTGAGACTTGTCAGTCTTGACTTTGGACTTGACTCGGGACTTGAGGGCAAAGATTTGAGACTTACTTGGGACTTGGAAAAAAAATGACTTGGTCCCACCTCTGTTATCTTGCATCCTTGTCCAAATACTCTTCTCTACCCGTATTATTGGCAAATAATTTGTTAGCAAACAAAACATTTTCAGGTATAACTCAAGGACCGTGGATGGGAATATGAGCACAGTCAAAGTCAAATGTGCTCTCTGATCCGTAGCTTCAACAAAACTTACTAAAAAACACACAGGTTGCACGTTGTGACGGAACGGCTCCGTCACTGACCGCCAGTGGTCTTCACACGCGCACCGCAGCCACACACACGCCAACAAACATTTCAACTCTTCCTGTTAAAGTTCCTAGTTGATCACGATCTAACCATCATCTCCTCTGTTTAGCGCTGGGCCGACCGAGGGTGCCCACTCGTTCAGCTCCGCGTCTGGCTTACACACATACACACAAACACACACATACATACATACATACATACATACATACATACATACATACATACATACATACATACATACATACATACATACATACATACATACATACATACATACATACATACATACATACATACATACATACATACATACATACATACATACATACACACACACACACACTCACTCACATACACACACTTACCAGCAGTTAGGGAAGCAGCGCATTCAGCTCGCTGACAACACGGACACAACTTCCTGTCCGGTTAAATAGCTTCTGGTTGTTTTTGGGCTTAAGATAATTAACAAGAGTTGTACTGTTTATGGTTGATACAGTTTTGTTAATGAAAGTCATTTGATTTGTTTAAAGATGTTTTATTTTGTGACAGGTAAATAGGTCATTGTAAACGCTTATGTTTTGGTTCAAGCACTGTATTTGCAGATAAATGTGTTTGAATTGGTAATTAAGCCCGATGGGAGGGGCTAAATGATTAAAAGGGCAGCTTCAAGCCTTTGAGGCTGAGTCTGGAGCAAGTTACAGAGAGGGTAATGTGGGAGCTCATGAGAGCAGTAGACAAGAGGTTTTCCTGCTGATTCGATTTGATTTGATTTAAAGGTATTTTCTTTGTTTTGAGTAATTCTTGTTCATGTCCAGGTCAGCATTTTTTGGAGCCGGCTGAAATAAATTTGAAAACAACATTTTTCGACTACGCCTGTGTTTGCACACTCTTTTGAGGAGTTTTTAAGAGAGACCCCGCCACACACGTCAACCATTTAACCAATCAAAAGCCAGGACTGCCTGTGGTCCCAATTGGTCCTAGTAAAGGCCCAAGCTGCCACGCAGATGTAAAACCGCCAAACAAATCAAGCATGACAGGAATATTTCACAAATGTTCCAACAAGGACATTTAGCACAGGGGCAGAGGCTCTTGGCTGCTCCTGATCCCCCCCGTCTGTACAACAGAGCCTTATTCTGTCTACATCCACCAGAGGGAACCTCATCATGCAGGTCAAGAGAGCACTTTGTACCCAGAAAGGGTTAGAAATTTGACACGATTAAAATCACACGGTTATTAATAATTTCATAAAAATGTACAGCCCCAGATCCTCCTGTTCTCAGCTGGGGTGTATTAAAATAAAACCAGCCCCTGAATCACTTCCCCTGCTGTGGTTTGAAAATATTGAACCCTCCGGTGAATTGAGATTATCACTGTGAACCAGCTGCTGGGTGATCTCTGAGGTTCGTTCACAAATTCAAACAACAGCGTAACTGGCTGACTTTAGTCAAACGAGATAGAAAACCATAAAGCCAATCAGTGAAAATTAAAGAGGTTGTATGTATGGTGAACTTGTGCTGACAGATTACACTGTTATCAGAGGGTTACAGGTGTGTTTTTCTTTTCTGACATTTTGGTTTCAGAGTTATCTCTCCAATTAGATCACATACTCTATATGACCCCTTGCCTTTTCGTTGACTGTCCTTAAGGGGCTTCTTATCTCTCATTGCTGAAGTCAGACAGAGGTAAACCCCTGTTAGACAAGGAGTTAGAGATTATTATAATAAGTTATTGATAAGATAGTCTTCACCCTGAACTCAAGAGCTGATATTTCTGTCACTGGTGCAACGTCATCATCTTTTAATGCAAACATTGGGAGTTTAATTAGCATACTAACACAAAGACATTCGGGGATTCATAAAAGGTGCTCTGTCATCAAAAGAATCTCAAAACATCCTGCTAGGAAGTTTGATCTCTGAGTGACCAACTGATCTGTCTCTTTTTTACATTAAAATAAAAACATCAGTGCACACATCTTCTGCCCTAACTTCATTCAGTTATTTTCTGAGGCTCAGGGTCAGAGCCTCTTCAGCTTTTGCAGGGAAATGGTCACAGATAGAACGGGAGCTGTGCTACCTATGGATGTTTGCATCAGGCCTCACTACTCAGGAGATGAGGTAATGTGCTCTATATGAAACCCCAAAGCATTCTGATGCTCTACTCTAACACTGTGTTAACGTCTGACACTTTCTCAACCAAATATCTTCTGTTCATCGGTTTCCATTCCATATAAATGAAGATATGAGAAGACAGACAGTTGATGTTAGTTAAAGAATGCTGTGTTATTATAAAATAGTAATTGTCAGTAATGAGTAGCAAAAAACTGCTCTAAGTCCAGGTTGATTTGAGTGAATCTAAAGAAACATTTTAAACAAATTAACCAATACTTAAAGTTGTACTACATTACATAGATGTCCTGATGATATTTAACAGGAATTGCTTCTTTATTTGTTTTTTAAACTATAGGGACTACAATGGGCAGTCCCTATAGTCCCTAAACACAGAGGGGAATTTGAGCAATACCGTAAGAAAAATAATACAAATATACCCACACGTATATATATATATTTAAGTATTTGTGCTGTTTCAATACAGGCATTTATTTGTTCTAGCTCAGACATTTAAAGAAATAAAGGAAGGTGTGGAGCCCACTGTGTTATTTACTCCGGCGTATTTCAGCCCTCTGGTGGCGGACTGCAGCACTGTCAGAGCCAAAACTGTATTTATAGTTTTTTATAGGGCTGGGCAAGTTAACTTGTTTCAATCGAGTTAACTCAAGTGATGAGTTAACTCGATTAATTATTTTATCTCGCATTAACTCAGGTTTGATTATTTATTGTTTTATTGTGAAAGTCAGGCTTTTTATTTTGTGAAAGTCTGTTGCTGACTGCTGCAGAACAGGAAAAAAGAAAAGAATTGGCGGATAAACAATCGAGTTAACTCATCACTTGAGTTAACTCGATTAAAACGAGTTAACTTGCCCAGCCCTAGTTTTTTATAAAAGCTTTTCTTTATTTTGCGGTTCTCTCCATTTCTCTGTCTTTTCCCCTTTTTGTTCTGTTTTTATGTTTGCACAGCATATTGCATCTCTATTTTTTATGACATATACTGTATATTAAAGTGCTGTATAAATAAAGTTATTTTTATTGAAACAGAATCAATAAGGGCAAAGGGGTGGATACTTCAAAATACATTGGAAATTAAAATGAACAATATGGAGTCATTAGTGAATCATTAATAAAAAAAATTATCGCATGTCAAAAAACATTAGAGAAACATGAGAAGTGAGAGAATAGGCAGATTTAAAAAACAGGATATGTTTGCACTTGAGGGAAAATGAAGGAAGGAACAGTTTCGCGTTCACCTGATACACGATGAGGCATTGTGGGTTCGTCTCCCGCCCTCAGTTCAAACACACACACACACACACACACACACACACACACACACACACACACACACACACACACACACACACACACACACACACACACACACAAAGGAGTGGCAGGAAACACTGCCCACAATGAGTGTCACCGGTCTCTTGCACCTATTTTAAAAGACCATGGGAAATAATCATTCAACAGTATGTCTGTATTTCACAGCCACTTGGAAATAAACACACAGACACACCCACAGACTGTATAACTTTGGTTTGAAGGCTCTTTGGCAGAAGTCTTGATTTGTCTCTCTGTGTAAAGGTGAGTGTGAAGGTGAACGTGCAGAGGACTGACAGAAGCTCATCAGTTTGCATCTTTACAGGTAAGTTCCAGATGTTTTGTCTATTCATCATTAACTCAGCACTGCTGCATAAAAATCCATGTTATAACACTTACAACTCTCTTCACGTCCGGTTGAATCTCTTCTGCTAGCTCATGATGTCCAGTGTGTGAAGCCTCAGGAAGGACCTCGTTGCCTGTTTTAAATTAAATGTGATCTGATGTTTTTACTGAACCCAAACATCCACAGTCAGAACTGCTGGACAAAATAAGTAGTGAACCCTTATTGGATTTAAACTCATCAAACCTGCCTCAGCAGCCAAAACACAAAACAAGCTCTTATGGCTAAAGATAGGAGGCACTCAACGGAATTTTCAATTTCTCACTAAGGAGGTTATGTTTTCACGCCTGTCTTTGTTTGGTGGCTGGTTTGTAGTTTGTTTGTAAACAAGATGACACAAACTGAATGGATTACCTCCAGACCTAGTGGAAGGATCCACAAATTGAGATGTGGATGTGTGGGCAGATCCAGAATAGTTTTTTTTCAATTCTTACATTTCAACCGTTTTTCCAGCGAAGAATGCAAGCATCTTGATGCGAACAAAACCTGTTTTCAAATGACTCAGCAGCTCTGATCAGCAGGGATCAAAAAATGACACCAAGGGAAACCTGAAAGGAAAGCTCTTTTGCAATGCTGCGGTTTATGTCTCTGACTGGCACTCAACAAATCTTGTTCTTCGCCCATTTGTTTGATTTTATTTGAACTTAAATCCTGAGCTAAAAGCGAAATGGAAAAGTGAGGAAACCACAGAATATATGGCCCCTCATTTGAATGTGGGATGTCAATAAGACTTTGCCAACTTTTCTGTGTAAAACCTATTTTTCACTGGGACATTGTCCCAGACATGAATACTGACCCACAAGCTTTGGCTATGGTTCTAAATGTGCATATCTTTACTTATTCATTGTAAATCATGTAATTTCTTATTGATCTAATGCAAACATCAGCTTTGTTGGAATCACAATAAAACTGGATTGTAATTGTAATCAAAATGTCCTGGTCATGAAATCTCCATCTCTTGATTTATGTTAAATAATAGATAGCTATAATGATGTTGGCCTATAATAATCTTTCTTTTTTTTACACTCTACTGACATCTAATTACATCTAAGGGAGGGTGTAGGTTGTTACATTTCAGAACCGTCTTCCACACCATCTCTACTGGGTTCATGTCTGAGTTCTGACTGCAACAAGTCTATCTGTAGTGACAAAATATGACACATCCACCCCGAGAGAAAATGTACCTCTATCAGGAACTGTGGAAAAATGGTGTAAAACATTCATTATCAGATTTGAGCAATGATTTGAAATAATTGCAAGTAAACTGCAAGAATTAAAAAAGTTTGCATCACTCAATAGTAGCTGTGGATATGTTGTTTTTCACCAGGTCCATGATGGCTGCCGATGACTGCTCCCCTGTTAGATTTTATGGTACATGCATGGACGCCTTCTACTTTGATGGTAAAAGCGATTTCATAATGTTATTCTTTTTCAGGTTACGAATGAGATGGTATTATTGGATTTATATATAACATTGAATGTTTTGTTATATTTATTACGATTTTCACCTAATTCCTGTTGTTTTTGAATGCTGTTATATAATATAACCGAAAATCTAATCAGCTGTTTTCTTCTCTCTGTTTAAAGTTGCTGAAGATGGTAAGGTGCCTCCGTGTCATAATTCCCCACTTAGCCTTCATTTGTAGTAGAAAATAAATGCAGGGATCGCACGTGTCTATGATGTCATATTTTTTCTCTCGAAAACAACCCAACAGTTTTGGATGGAGACGGTTTCACAGATTCTGGTGAAAGCCACACATACAACCTCCGGTGCAAGGACAACAAAATCCTGCTTCTTAATGCTGCAGACCAGTTTCAACTAGAGCACCTACGGACACAGGATCATTGTCATGCCGGTAAAATGCAGCCACATGAGTCATAATACTTTCACTTACACAAGCAACTGAAGATGTGTGATCAGCTCTAAGGCAGGAACCAGTCAGCGGCCTATAACACAATGCATTTACTGTACATCCAGAGAGAAAAGGCAATTGCTAACAGAATGGTATTAACCCAGACTCCGAAAATAGCTATTACATACTGTGAGGCAACTGTTGTGCACCCATGTGCTCCTCGGAAAGCCCAACTTCCCCAGTTGTGCAGTCACTCTTCCAACTTTGTTGTGTTCATGTGCTTTCGAAGTCGAATGTGGAAAAAACACGTAAAAAAAATTCACTTGTGAACAAACATTTTCGGGAATTTTTCCAATTATTCCAACACCACATGAATGCACAATGTGTTAGAGTTAAGCGGTGGCAACGACACAGAAGCCCCTGTTATATATTATAGATAAGTTGCATGAAATTCCTGCTTATTGCCACAACAAATCTTAGCACTATACTCTATTTTTAATCTTGACCTATTTAAACTACCAGTCAATCATAATTAGATCAAAACATGCATGTGACACATGCAGCTAGCAGTCATATATTTGTACATGCTATACATCTTGCACTAAATTTCATGACTTACATGTGTTGCAGTGTTAGCAGTGGAATAACTGTTGGTTACATTAGTATCTAGAATCTTACTCAGTAGAGCCCATATACCTCCGCAAAGGCCCGGCAGTCACCATAAATGAAAACAGGACACGTACATTTTTAAGCTCCACATTGGTGCTAGTTACATGTTTCATGCTCTTTTTGTTACCATACATTGGCTGACATATATTGAGCCTCCATATAAATCCACTTGGTCTAGATTTTTATTTTGATCGACATGAAATTACACGCACTGCATCGATAACAACCCCGGGAATGGTTTTCATCCAGATTCACACAGAATTCTCATTGATAAAACACTTTGCCATTTGGAAGAAAGTGCAGTTCCTGGATCCACCCTCTGACCTCCACCAACTTTGACAGGAATCCATCTATCTTTGTATAATCCTTCTAAGTGACAAACAGACACAGACAAAAACATAAACTCCTAGTTAGTGGTAAAAATAAGAGCTCAACAACCTGCACCTGCAGCTGTGGGTTGTGGTCGGAGAGCCGTGGTTCTAATTACAGAAATTGGTTTCATGGTTTGAGCCTCCGTTTCAGAATCGTCACTTCTAGTTTATGTTGATGCTGGAACAACACTGTGCACGTTATATTAGTTAGTGGTTCATTGGTAGCATTGGGTATCAGCTAATGGGGAACTACACTGAAACGCTGTACAGAGTTTCTTATTAAAGTTAGCTGTAGTGCTTCAGCTCTTGTGAGTATAACATCCTGTAAGTTAGAGGGTGTTTGCATTTCAAGTGGCTAATAGTAGTTGTTACATTTAAGTTGTGGCAGGGTAAGTCATCTGAGGATACTTCTTCTCGTCGTCGTCACTCAATATGATGAAGATGTAACAAGTGATGTTTCCACGTTTTTTCTTAAAAATCGCTCCAAGCCATCCATTGTCATATAAACTGATTGTGAGAGTCAGAGACCTCCGTCTTACTCCCACTGGCCCTTCCCTCCATCGTCCTGTGCACAAGCACAAATACCGTTGTTGCTGATTGGTCGTACTGGTGTAGTGGAGATCGGGTCATCCAGCTTTCTCTCTTTCCCAGTCACAGATCCAGAGTTGTGTATTTAAACCGATTATTTCCAGCATTTAAGCTATAGCTAGCTAGCTAATTATTACAATTCATTAACATGTCACCCCCCCCCCCCCCCCACCATCTTCTCTTGTAATTTTTTTTTAAGATTGCAAATTCAGCATCCACATGTATGATGATTTTTCCAAGGAGGAAGGCCCGGGGGTACCGGTCATGCTGTACGCCAACAAAAATGGCAAAAAGATAGTGGCGTGCTGCAAGGAGAACAATGAAATCTATCCTGAGGCAATGGTGAGGATGACACATAGTGTATTTACAGTGTGTGATGTGATGAGCGAAATGAAGGCCCTCTCTGTCTTCACTAGCCCTGGAAATTAGCTCACTGAGAAGTAGGGAGCGGCCACCTGCAGAGGGGTTCTGCTGCCAATGCAAACACAGAGGACCTGCCAAGTCATAAACATGCAATGAATTATGAGAAAGTTAAAGCTGCAGCAGGTTTATGTGTAAATATATCACTCATAGTAAACTGTGTTAACCTTTTATTTTACGGTTCATGCTGTGCTGCTTAGATTCTCTTTTTCTTTTATCCGGTTTGCTTCAAATGTTGTTTTTTTCTACAGGTTCTCCCAAAGGAAATTATTGATAATGAACACAAGGCCTTGTTCTACCTGACAAACCTCACAGCTAACAAGTTCATGTTCGAGTCCAGTGTGTACCGTTCGAAATTCCTGGGATTCACTTGTGTCGACGGGAATCCCTCTCTGAAAAAACTAGTCTTGCGGAAAAAAGGTCCCGATGGCGTTGAAGAGTCCTGTGAGGCTACTTTATATGAATGTACTGAATGATTTCAAAAAGTCCTCAAAAAACAGACCTTGTTTGTATCATTAAAAATAAATTGCTTCGTGAAAAAACCTGCTGTCCTGCTTGTGCCTAAAGCTTTTTCTCTCTGTGTGGAGCTTCCCAGCAAAGGACGGATCCATTGTCGCTCGCCTCCCACACGGTGTGCTGTAGAGTTATAGTAGCTTTAAAGGGATAGTTCACCCAAAAATTTAAATTCAATCATTATCTACTCACCACTATGCTGATGGAGAGGCGGGTGAAGTGCTTGAGCGAATGTATATATATTTTTTAAAAATGTGTTTACTTTTTTGGAGATTCAGGGGTTAACAGCGTTGCAGACAGATCAAATAGAATGGAAGTAAAGGGTGACCACTTCTTCAAACGTAAAAAAAATCAAAATGTCATTGGGAATACTGAACTTTTGTAATTTTTTAGAAATTGAATTTTCATTTAGCTTACCCTTAAGCATATGCAACTCCAGTGTTTAATAACATTAAATAAATAACATATTAAGAAATAAGTAGTCTGAGGAATTTAATGTGTATGATATAGATATGAAGAAACAGTATATGAAAAATACGTATTGAATCCCCTTAAAAGGAAATGTGACTTGAGCATTCATAGACACTGTTTTATCATAATTATTTTACTTAATTATACATGATTGCTTTTTTATTTTAGATCTTTTCCCCCACTGGTGCAAATGATTTGTGTTGTTTTATTCATAACTACAGTGGCACTCAGTACAGTGCATACCTTCATCAAGGTCCAACAGTCTGCTTATGAAGCCACATTAAAATTCTCTACAACTGGATATCTATTTGGATCTGCACACAATCAGAAATATCAGTCCCTTGGACATGTCAAGCTAAATGAATTATTCTCTGAGTAGTAATATGGAAAAAAATACCCAATCTCACAATGATAAACAATTTGAAAAGAGATTCCTGGATCCGCACCAACATTTAAAGAGTTCTTATCCCTGACCCATAACAAATCTTTTCACCAAGATTCATAGAAATCTATTGCGTTGTTTTTGAGACATCTTGCTCACAAACAAATGGGCAGGGGTGGAGGTGACTAATTACGTATAAATCGTGGTAACATCGAACACACCCTCAGAAGCAGCTTTGGCTTCAGTTCATTGGTCTTGATAATGAACTGACCAATAGTAAAGGTGATGCAGCCAAGCTAACTTTTCCTTCTTATTGCTCCGTTTCATTTCTGCCTTTCCATCTGGTATCACAGCAGTTTCATACAGGCTGCCTTCACTGACCCTCACCTCTGGCAGTTTATTGTTTCTGAAACAAACAGGTATTCAGAAGTGATTGTTGCTTTAAATGTTGTTCTTTAATATCATCCCACATCAATGTGTAAAAGTGAAGATGTGACTTTCCACAGATACATACTTCATACATACTTCTGTTAAAGAGTGTCGATTTCTGCTCAGTGATAATATGTCACAACCAATGAAACCATGAAGACAAGTTTATTCCACTGAAGCAGGAGCAGTGCACTCGTCTCACAATTTTGTGCGTGTAATCTGACAGGACATCAGCTGAACAGATATGACAAATTGACGATGGAGGCAAACAGACCAACACCAAACTCGTTAGCGCTCATAAACATTTACTGCATGAACATTGTGACAAAGGAGTGAATCCGTGAACCCGACCTGTAACCCCGCTCAGTCCAGCCACACAAAAATAACTGCTGGTAATAGCTGCATGCAAGGACTAGCAATTATATGCTGAGTAAATGTCCCAAGATTACATTGACATTTTGCCCTATTTGCCTAAAGGTTGTAAATAATTTGCAAGCGGTGAAAATAAAGGTTTGTTTTTTATCCCCCATTTGAAGTTTGCTGACTCACACAGTGGAAGGAGTTTGCAGTTCATACATTAAATACAACACAAGTCAATATGTTACAGAGGCATTCATATGACTGACACCGTTAAGGTCTTGAGTGATACTTGGTTGGCAGAGGACGGCATTTTGCAGCTGTTAAATTCAGACCCTGCTGTGGCTTCTACACTGTTTGCTGACGAGTGTTCTCTCCTGCAGGAGATGCACAGGTCGGCTGAGAGTTGCTGGATGGCTTGGATTTGAAATCTAGCCTCCCTTACCATTAATGAACCTTCACAAACCGGCCATTACAAGCAAATCCACTCAACTCTGCACAAAACAGTCCCTGCCCACTCGGCTGAGGAACACTTCTCACTTTAAAGCTGCAAACAGCGTTTGCTTCTGTCAGACAAGATACAGGAGTACGCTCTGAACTGTACTGTGATGAGGAAGCTGTTGCAACAATGGAAACATTTACCTTATGAATGGTTTATAAATGGTAGGAGAGGGGGGTGGAGGGTTAAGTCCCTCACAAACAAAGGCTAAATCTGTAAGTGCTGCCCTGTTATTCCTGAAGCGTTTACTCAGAGTGTTTGAAAGAAAGTACATTTAAGACGTCAGCGACAAAAAGGACCCAAACCTGGATAAAAATACCCGACTGAAATGAGAAGCTAATTATATGCATGTCCCTGGTAAGTATAACATCTGCAGATCAAGATACTGGATTTCTTGTATTTTGGAATATTGGGTCTTGACATTTAATAACCGGACATGTTGCTTAGTGAGAACACAACTTCAATTTAGTCGACACTGAACAAAAAGAGAAGCTCATCCCCCACATGCAAGGAAAGATCATGGATTTCTGTTGCCCAATTATTACCCAGACTTAGCTGTGCAAGAACTTAATAAAAAGACAGAGCCCGAACTGATAGACATGAATTGCAATTACACCCATGTCAATCACTGTCAAAATGGTCAACATGATATATATTTATAAGAATTTACATAGAACACCTTGAATTTTTTTTACAAACGGCCTCGTAAGTCCACAGTCATTCATTTGCTCCAGAGCAGGGCGAGGGCTTTGCAGATGCCGACGTCGTTGTAGTTGAAGTAGCAGAGGCCGGCGAAGGTGACGGTGGACAGGAGGAAGAGACCTGCGTTGGCGGCCTTGATCTTTGCGTCACCGTGAACGTAGTCTGTCAACACCTGCCCCAGGCCCCTAGGAGACAAACACAATGTGCAGAAAAGATGAGCAGTGAATGAGTAATTCAAAAATCGAAACGAGAAATACTGTTGAGAGTTGCTCACAATGTTTTTCAGCCTTGTCCTCCCGTTTGGAATTTTCCTTCATAACATCCTCAGTGTCAGTCTGGAGTCTCCAGATAATGTTACCATCATATGAGTTTATATCAATGCCACCAGTTCTTATCCTTTCAGCTAGGTGTTACAAACCCCTCTTTTACCCATGAGCCTCAGCTGCAACGGCTTCAGAGGAGAAGCCAGTCACAGAGCAGGTTCTTAATGTTTCATCATTGCAATTGATCCAGAGACGAAAAGGTAGTAAAACTTAAATAAAGTTAGTTTTATGACGAGTGTTTACAAGCTGTTTTATTTATTGTTGAATTGTTTGCCTCTTCTATGTTAGTGGTTTGGACATGGACCAAACCAAAAAGTCAAAGTAAACATCAAAAATCTAATTTGTTCGAACTTGATTTTTGGTCAAAGGTGACAGACCTGTATCCAAGTTTTGCAACTATTGGGCAAATAACACGCTGCTGATTTTTGAAGTAAATAAGTACAATCCCTGAAATTAAAAAACATTTAAAATAGGGCCGGGAAATTAACCGAAAATGTATCGAAACCGACATTTATAACTTCTAACTTACATGTTAACTATAAACAGCAACAATGATCAGAAGTTTCTAAGACACGTACAGTAAGTGTACCACCAGGATTCTTGAGCTCTCATTTTCACATTATATACTATGACTTCATGTCTTCTATTGAGGCCACATTCACCAGGCTGCCGCTCACTTCAAACATTCCTCAGTGCCATAAAATCCTATTAGGCACAGACACTGCTTATCCCCAGTCCCAGATGTTGTACAACCTTTGCTTTCTTCGACGCCTAAAGACATTGGAGTCTTGATCTAATCTGTTGTGGTCAAAGAGGTCAAAGCTTGACCCTTGCAGACACCAACCCGCCCCTGAGAGACTTGGCTAAAGAAGACTTATCACTAGTAATGCCTGGTCTTTGGCCTTAACCTGCCATGCTGATTGCACTGTAACTGATGGTGGAGCACATCGCTGTGACACTAAGCTAAAGCCACCTTCTCGAGTCTGCTAACAGACGAAACTAACCAAGGCTGAATTAATAGCCGCAGGCAGCTACGGTGAGGCGGATGAAAAAAAGCAAAACCCTGGCACAAAGTTAGCCTTGTGTCCGTTAAATCTTAGTACCGGGTCGAGACCTTTAGGTAAGGAGTTTTGAAGGCTTCAAAGGAATCTGACTCTACCCCAATGCTCTTGATCTGTTAAATCACAATGTGTGTGTGTTAAGATCACAGAGGTGACACTGAGTCAAATTAACGATTTCACACTGGACTGCACTTCCCTGAGGACCTCATGTGATGAAGGAATTCAACCTCCATGTTGGCTTTTTCCCAGGAAAGGTGAGGCTTGTGTGTGTCACTCAATGTCACTGCTTGTCTCAAAGGCTGAAGTTTGTGGCAATGCTCCATTTATTTATGAAGCGTATTTAAAATTCTGTCTCAGAATTGGAGCTATTTAATTCTGAGCCCAGGGTTTTTGAGTGAAAGCATAAATGTCCTAGTCTCAAACTGAAAGATCATGTTTTTGACATTAGTTACATCTGAGCAGGTATTCTCCTGCCCCGGTCTCAGTGAACAGACCAGACTAAACCTGCACCCCGTGCACACGCTGTCTGTGGGTTAAAACCAGTCCGCTCTGCTATGCTCCAGACTGAGGTAGACGGGCTTGGTCATGAGGGATGAATATTGTGATTGTTAACCCTCATGTGCAATAAGAGCATGTGTTCCGCTGAGGTCTGTCAGCCTGCAGAGGAAAGCTTTTGGAATTTCTTTTTATTATAAACGTGTGATGCTACGAGTGAGACTGTAGCAGACCCTCGCGTCACAGCAGCTGCAGGTGTGTGATGATGTGAGAACACCTTTGCACATGTTACCCTAGTTATTAAAAATGTTAAATTGTTTTTTTTTTTATGTGTCACGGACACTTCACAACTGTAAATAGAACATGGTATTCTTGTTGGTTACAGATTAGTGGCCAATTAATGAGCATCAGATTAACGATGTTCTTTTTTTAAATGTGCTTCCCTAAAATTGAACATGATCTTCGAGAAGGTCAAATTGATGTATCTAAGTATCTGACTGTAAATAACGACCCCTACAACTGTGAGATTAACTGGTCTGACTTTCCTAACCACTAACCAACCAGCAGAGTAAAACATGTCTGCTGTGTAGTAACCATGTAAAAAGGAAGTGAATCGCTGTCATTAGAAACCTGTGGGTTAGAGGTGAAGATATGGCACCATTAGAGAGAGTCTGACACCTTCATAAGTATCTTACCAGTGGCCATGCAGTGTCAGGGCAGCCGCCAGGGAATAGTCAATGACAGGACCGGGGCTACAATAGGCCACGGGTCCCATGGCCAGCAGCAGGATGCTCAGCACTCGCTCTGCTGTCCAGTGCATGGAGGCGGCTTTGGAGCCAGCGCCGGCTGAGGAGCAAGAGAAACAGCAAAGGGTCAGCATCCACAATCATTTGCCTGGTAAAACCACACAGTGTGTATCAAGGTGGAGGACAGGACTGCTCCTGAAAAATGAAGCCAATGCATCTCCATCGCCACCTGGTGGCAGTCTGCAGTATAAAGTCTAAACTGTTCCTCTTCCATGTTAGTGAAAGGGACATGAACCAAAGTAAAAAAATATAGTATACATCAAACATGTTTCTCTTAAAGATGATATCTAACATTTAAGGTAGATCTTATTAAACTGATGCAGGTCCAAGTGATCCTTTTTCAGATATGTTGGTTTTAATTAGTTATTTGATGCTATAAAAGGGAAACGTTGTGATTGAGGGGCCTCGCTACTTAGGCTTCATTTACGGATGGAGGGAGGAAGAGGAGACACGTCCTCCATGTTTACAGTCTGAGTTGAAATCAGTTGTGACCACAAACAACGAGCTGGATATTTGAAGAGATTTAGACACTCCTCCTTTGACCTGGCTAGATGACCCTCAAAGAGTTGTAAGGGAACAGGTCAGCACTGCAAAATATGAAGCAGCTGCCAGCCAAAGACAGATAATGAGATAAAGGGACCCAGAGCAACGTCCCCAAACTGAAACAGCACCATGGAGCTACATTTATATCTTATGTGTCTTTGAGTAATATTTTGTAATATTTTTGTGTCAGACAAAAAAGGGACTCTCGTAATGTGCCTGCCTGCACCTTGAAACCTCACTTAGTAATATAACTAAAGTTCAACAAGGGTGTGAATTAATGTGTCTCACAAAAAGTTGAACAACTCTACTTTATTATGTAACAACAGTAAGACACAGCCAGACAACACAATTACAAGAACAAATTAATCACAAAAACACACATCCACACACCTGTGTATAGATGTTAAACATAGCACTTTATTGAAACCACTCTTTTTGTCCATGTCCTAAAATATTGGAACGTGACAGGTGTTTCCTGTTGCCCATGTGTTCCCGTTTCGATGGATTGTAACCATAAAATAGCTCGTAGTGTCTGCTCTTGGGTTTCACCTGTGAATACTGCGTTTGCTGTTAAGAAGGATTAACGAGAGCAGATAGATCATTTTAAAAAGAGAGGAAAATCTATCAGGGCCATTGCATAAAGAGTGGAAATAGCTAATACAAGAAAAACTGAGAAGAACTCTGTGTACAGAGCAAGAGAACCTTAACAGGTCGGCAAAGGGAAAGCTCACATTGTGAGAGATGTGAAAGAAAAAGCTCAAATAAATCCTGGTTTACACCTAAATTATCAGGTATGCGCAGGTTGTTAAACGTAGGTAAACCAGTTTTTAAAAAAGGCGATTAACTCTGTTCCCATTGCCAGTGGAGGAGTTTGCCTTTCCGTTACTTACTTTTCCATGCAACAACAAACACCTTAAGACACATTAATCAACACCTTCTGAACTGGAGCGTGATTGGACGAGACTTCAAAAGGAAAACAAACATGGAGGAGGACCAATATTGTGTGTTTTGTTTTGCAGCAAAAAAAGAAAAATCTGGATTAAGGTGAGTTTTAATGTTGTTTTAAGTCGCAGCTGTACAAGTACACAACATCCGGTTTGTGATGCTTCCCGGTCAGCTTGCTCTCTTTGGCTTTTGCTGGTTTTTCTGTTGGAGCTGATTATCGTACCATGTTTTTCAGAAGAGGCTAATCGGATCTAAAGTCGTCAGATTATCCTCTAATGTGTAGTAGTCAACCAAAATGTCTTCTATGTGACCGACTTTTGGTGTTTGACAGATAAAGCTGACGGTAACTAACCTCACAGTGGGTCACAGTGGTGAGGTCTGCTGACCTGACATGAACCCGGTGTCGAAATACTGACACCACTGTAGCATCTGGTGTGCTAAATGTGGAGCACAACCACACAGGGCTGTGAGCCAGCTGCTGTCCTGTCAGACACAAAAACTGGAGAGGTACTTACACACGCAACATGTTACTTTTATACTGAGCTCTTTTACGGTTTTTGAATTCACTTGATTTAAAATGTCTCTTTTTTTTTATATTCTCTATGACATTGCTCTTATTGCATTGCTGAGCTGAGCTGACCGCTTTCTGTCCAACACTTGACACCCTTACAAATTCATCGGTGCAGGACTGGTCGATATAGCCCAAAATGATATTAAGATAAAAAAGTCCATACCAGCCAATATTGATAAGTATCTCGATAAATGTCACATTATTATTTCTTGCAAGTTTAAAATCAGATTTTTGCTGAGGGTGTGGTTTTAGACTCTTCTTCATCTTCGTTGATCTATAATGTGTAAAACGTCCTCACTTTCTGTTCCTGTTTCAATTTCCATGTACAAAAAGAAATTAGAAAAAATGCTCTGCTGTCTTAAATATTTGCTTTCAAATGAAAATGAGCTCTATTAGATTCTATTATTCCTCTGTATTTTTAGCATGTATTCTTCACTCGCTATATTTTTTCAGTATTAATATGGGAATTTTTCTTTTAAAGTATGTGAAAGAATTCGGATACATTTTTCTTTAAACTTGTGTTTGACTTTCATATTAGTCATTCCTGGTTTCCACCACACCCCATACAGATAACATTTCACTTTATATTTAGTATTTATGTTGTATAATATAAATTAAACTAAACTGTGTCTACACAATGTATAAGCATTATATTGACATATTGAACTTTTGTAATATTACTATTGATAAAAAATATATTTAAATAATTATTAATATTGTTTTACTGCCTGGTCCAAGCGCTACTACTGTAAATGCTGTACAACCAGAGAACAGAGTGGACAAATCCCTATCACACAAGTTACACAATGCATTGTGCGCTGATACCAGTGAGAGCTAAGTTACAACATGCTGCAGTGATAACGGAGTTCAGGTCAGTCGGAGGTGAACCTGTGTTGTGCTGCTGATTCATCTCTGGAATTATTCAGAGGCTGCTGTGAGCCACGCCTTCCGTTTGCTAAGTACTGAGGCTAAAAGACTTGAGTTTTTAACCTGCAAACATTTTTCTGAATTGATCGATTACTTTTCCAGTCTAGAACACGACGGCGAAAAGGCCAATATACTTTTTTTTTCTAGAGCTTATTGTTGCCAAACAGCCTGAACCTCATTCAGCTCAATTTGCCATGAGGTAAGATAGTAAAGTCTCTCTTTTGAGAAATGACGATCGATTAGCTCTTTTGCATTTTTTCCATGAAAAGTTAATCAAACAACTGATACATTTGACTGACTATAAATAAGTTTAACTGCCTGATTGTTGCTATACCAATGCTTGTATGTATGTATGCTGCCTGTATGACACTGACCGTACAGAGCCTGCGACCCATGGATCCTGGCTGTCAGCAGGTGGGGCTGCTCCTGGTAACTGTGAGGAACAACCAGCGGCCTGGACAACAGAGTGCTTTGGAACAACAGAGCTGAGGAGAAAGGACAACATGTCACATTTACAGCTAACATGGAATCAGCTGTATTCAGCTCACACTTAACCACATTTAATTCATATAAAGTAAGTTATTTAATCATGTCTCAACACACCAACGATTATTTACATATCCGACTCTGGTCTGTGATTGAAATCTTTCTGAATGAAATGCAACAATACATACAAACTATTCCACCTTCACCCCTGGCATATTTATTGTTCAATGCTATTTACTACAACTATAATAATACAATTTATTTCACACAGTTGCATGCTTTACAAGTTCAAATGTAAACCACATTATAAGGATGAATTTCATGAATGCATCATCAGAAGATATTTTCTGTTTTGGAGAACTGTATTAAGCCAATTAGAAGCTGAATCTGATTTTCTGAACCATAGAATGGGAACGGTGACTTGCATGTTCATGGTACACGTTGATATTTTAAGAATGAAGTCCCATGTTTAAGGATGGTTCCCACACAGTTTTAGTCAATACGTGCGTGAGAAGTTGTAATTCACAACCGCTGTGCGCAGTGATTAGCGCACAGCACGAACGTCACAGTGAGTTCAGCTGCCTCTGACTGAGCGTCACTGTCTAAACATGAACTATAAAACCCTGCATGACACCAGATGAGAGGGTTTAGTGAGTCAAACAGAGGTGGTTTTCACTAATAATCTAAACTACAGGCGACTTGATCTTGTTCGCTACAGTCGTGAACTTGGGGGGTCTCGAACACACCCGAGGTGTAACACGTCATCTCTGTCCGAACGCACAGTTTCACTGGAGTCAGCGCACACTGAGAAACACTCAAACACCGGGAACACACACAAGAACTCACGTCTCACTCCTCTGCGACACACAGAACTCAACCTGACGATCGCCGCCATGATGATACTCCAACCAAGGTCACCACGGTTACCCGGATGTAGTTGACGTGTCGTCAGCGGGACAAAGATGTTCAGTGTGAGAGATCACAGCCGCTACAGTACTACAACTTCTACTAATAATAATATTACTACTGCTGATACTGCTACTGCTACTACTAATAACATTAACAACAACAACAACAACAACAATAATAATAATAACATAAATAATAATAGTTATAAAACATAGTGACAAGGTGATGCACAAATAGAAAAATAGAAGTACATTTTTTTTAAATGACTAAAACACAAAGAAAAAACAGGTCGCTTTACTAAATAAAAGTGCAAAGATAGCAAATCATAGAAAAAGCCATGCCATACAGCAATGCAATAAAACAAAAAATAATAAAGTACAAACGTAATGCAACAAAACAAAAATAAAAAATAAATTCATATAAGAGAACACATTTGAAGTAACATAAGAACATGTTAAAATGACATTTAAAAGAAAAGGAAGTAGAAAATAAATACAACTAATTTTCTGAAAATTTTGGTAAGAATAATTTATAATATATAATAATAATAATCCTTACAATTTCAATAGGGCCTCACTGTCTGTCAGTGCCTGTCTGTGCTCGGGCCCTAAACAATTAAATTAAATTAATACTGCGCTGTCCACTTCTGTGCAGTAGGTAAAGAAAAAAAATTGTTTAAATTAAATTAAAAAAAATGTATATAATAACAAAAATCCAAATAAATTTCCTGAAAAAATATAATAATAATTATAACCAGGATTGCTCAACCCTTGAAAGTACCAACTATAAAATACAATTTCTAAAATTTGTAGGGCAGCAAGGCAGCACTGAGCGGGCCCGAGCACATGCATTTTGAAGCGGAGATAACTTCTCTCAAACGTTAAACATCTTTGTAAGTGTCACTTCTGGCGTCACATTAAAACGCTGAGTTATAAACTACATGGATGGTTCAGATGAGCGCGGGCCAGCGCAGCAATGCATGCCGGTCTTGCTTGCTCTGACGTCATTTAAACCTTCCAAATATGACCTCAGATGACCGAGGCGGCTGTAGATTTAGGTTTTGACGTTTCAGACACCTTTCACCTTCTGTTCCATACACACAGCAGCCATTCTGACATTAAATAGTAGGTAAACACGTGTAACTAAAAGGGAACCTCACAGATTTCCCACACACTTGTATAGTTACGATATACTTTATGAAGATGAGCACTGTTTATTTCTCGCCTTGTTGCCTGGACCCTGAAATACTGTTTTGTTGTCGAGAGTCCCCCAGCACTTTTTTTATGTCTCTTCACAGACTTTTGCCTACTCTCTGGCTGCGTGACAGAAACATGGGCGTCTCCTGGCCTGGGCATCCGGGGCTGAGGCCAAACCTGGGGGGATGAAACGTCTACAACACCTGAATGATAGAAAACACAACTAAATTAAATTTATGTACAAAGTTTTCCACCAGGCCTCATATTAAGACTCACGTTCATATTTTGATCCCTTCCACTTCCCAGTGAAATCCTGCATATCTGTATTAGAAACATTGTTGTAAGCAGCTCAAAAATATTTATTTGTATTAAAAGAATATGAATGACACCAATCCTGTACTTTTGCTAAACCTTGATGGTTTATATTACGTCGTAAATGTGTCGCAGTTGTAATCAAGAGTGTAAATAAGTTACAAAATGAAAGCTGTATAAAATATCATAATGTGAACCACTTTCACCATAAAATTCATATAACAATTCAAGCAAAAAGTCCTGTTTCACTTCAGATTGATAGTATACCAACTCACTAATGCACCTTTCAAATACTAAGTATTCTAACTAATTATAAATACCACCAGTAAGGAGAAGAGCTTTATATAGTGTGTACAAGATGTATTCATGTATTCCAAAATAGTGAGAGTGGTTTTGAAATTGAATCACACTGATTATGGCTCGTGGGATTATTGTATTTCTTGATATTGACTGTTTGTATTAAGCTTTGTCATCAGTCCGCCTTGCAAATAAACACTTAATAGTTCTGTATGTATATTTGTTCAGAGGCCCCTTCCAACACCATGAGACATTTGATCTTTTATTTACTTGACAGTAATATCAGGTGTTGGAGAGTGTCAGTGCTCCCTGCTGCCGCCTGCTCTCCATCCATTGACCAGAGGGGGCGCAGTTTGTGTTCATTTTCATTTAGACAGCCGCTCCATATGCCTTGTAGATCGGTGCTTTTCACCCACAATCCATTGCGGCCGGCTCCGACCCGCAGAAATCGAAGGTCACCTCGGTCCACCACGTTTCCTCCAGGAGCTCAGCACCGACCTGCCGCTGCCTAGCTACGCTGCGTAACGACGCCATGGACAATTTCGATAATTTCAACGCGTCGGAGAAGGCGGAGGCGTCGGAGCTGCAGCGGATGATCGCGGTGGAGCAGCAGAAAGCCCAGTTCCAGGCCCAGGTTGGTCTTATAACCGGACTCACCTGAACCGGTCCTGTAGCATCCAGTTCCGCAACACGTGAGCTCACACACCGGTGTTGATCTCAGGGCTGAGAGCCTCTCTCCTGCGGTGGGATTGTTGAGACATTCAGCGATTCCTCTGCAGTCTGGGCAGAAATAAGCTGTTAGAATGTGATAAGATACTCCAGCTGTTGTTTATGATATAACACCCTCATGGCTGTACCCGTGCTACGGGGGAGCTGGACTGTAGAGGCTAAGAAAACAGTCAGTTTCAGTTACTTTAAATAAATCTGTTTTTTGAAATCATTATTGACCACAAGGAAAGGTCAAACACAGCTTTCAGCACCGGACAGCGCCCATGCAGCCACAATACATACACAAACACATCCAGAAGAATAGTGTATAGATAAAAAGGGCTATCACAAAACTAAAAATTAAATCAAGAATATCCAAAGTGCAGCCACAATGACAACTGTGTGCAACTTGACAGTACCTTGGTTGTATTTACAAGTATCTTTAGCAAACAAGGATAACTTTGCATTGTTACAGAATAAGTGTCTGTCACAACTTCAGATGCAGGCCCAAGCCCCTTTAATTTAAGGACCAAGCATGGCACAGTGTAAATACATGGCTCATGGTTTTTGTTTGTTACTGCATTAAGAATGTTTTAGATGTTTAGAGACAGTTTACATGGACACCAACATTCTGATATTAACCTGAGTAAGACAAAAGTCTGAATAAGACATTGTCAAGTTAACATTTTCTGAGTACCTTGACAAGAATACGGCCATACTCTGAATAAGCTCTAATATGATGATGAAGTATTATGACCGTAGTTATGTTATATAGGTAATGTATTCATCTTAATTGCATCATAACGTCCTATTGGAGGGTTTTTTCACTAACCTTACCCAACCCATTTTGCAACATCGACATACAGCAATTACCCACAGCTTTGTGACACCTTGGGTTTGATTATAAACAAGTTGTTGGACACACTGTTGTCATGATTCATATCAGAATATGCTCTGTAACATCTCAATTATCATAGTAGAAATAGATAATACAGATGCCGGTGTTTGTTGGCCTCAGTATTTGCATGCAGAGCTATTTGGAAGGCATCATTACATTCCACAGCTGCACTGGCATTAATCACTGTGCCAACGTAACTGGGATTTGGCCAGTGTGTCCCATTACATGTGTAACAAATATCAACTGCTCATAAACACCTGCAGGTTTCCAGTTGACTTAGCTTTGATTCTGTCGCCACAATCTCACAGCCAATGATCAGATGCTGGTTCACTATAAACACATACTGTATATTACCATGATCTTTACTGAAAGGGACCAGCACATAAGGAAAAGACCCAAGGGAGAGACAAAGACCCCCTCCAGTGAAGATCAAGTTCTCAAACTTATGCAATCTTACGTTGGCAACACATTGTTTGCTGTTTGATAACATAGTCAAGCTAATGTTGTAGGGAGTGACACATACAATACATTACCATTCTGATACAAGACACTTGCAGGAAAGCCTTTACAAAATAATAATAATAATAATAATATATACACAGTATAATATAATTTATTTATATGGCACCTTTCAAGTTTTTTACAATTTATTTTTCTTCATTGTCATTAGAGTCTGTTCCAACACATGTGCCTGAATTAGTCCTGTGTCATTGTGTAGAAACGTGCAGAGGTTTGTGTGTTTGCTGTGAAGGGTAAGAGCTGCAGGGGTGGGCGAAGACAGAGGTCGTGCTAATTTGCATCTTTATAGATCTGCAAATACTAAGTCAAATGTGTTGCATGTAAGTTTGCGGTTATACTTGATGGCTTGTTCATGGCGTCGGCCAACTGTGACGACAACACTACTGGTTTCCCGTTTCTACTCGTACCTGAGGTACAGAGACTCCGTGCAATTTTCTCTTTATAAATAACCTCTAAGAAATATTCAACACTGCTGGAAAAAAGTGAAGAAGAGGGGGAAACGGAAACAAAAGTGTTATGGCTCAGGTTTTTTTCCCCTCTAAGGAAAGAAGGGGACGTCTTTAATCAATGCCAATTTGAGAAAGTTTCACCACCAGCCTAAATTACTCTTAACTTCTATTGGGCCATCAAATGCAAGGATTGGAACAGCTAGTATAAACTACCCTATTGGCTATTTTCAGGCCATGAAGGAATGTATATTGTAATTGTAAATATAGGATTTTTAGGAACAGAGATGGGTTTTAAGGCTTTAATTGATACCTGGAGAAGAACTTAAAGACTAATGACAAACACCTCTACTCATTATCTTAATCACAAATCTTTACTAACTAGATTTTTAGGACTAAAGGAAAATAATGTTTGGTTTTGTTACACCTTAATTGCTTATGATTTCTTTCGCCTTTTTTTTTCAGCCATCCCCAGTCTAGCTTTGGATCCTGTCAGTAACCACCTACTGATAATCCAACTAAAATGTCTTTCTGTGATCTGTCCATCCTCATGAATTATTATCCCTATACTTCTGTTAATCCGCTATATTCTACTCCTCTCGATTCCAGGTGCACAGCTTCACTGACATATGCTGGGATAAGTGTATGGAGAGTCCGGGCTCGAAGCTGGACTACAGGACGGAGACGTGCCTGGTGAGCTGCGTCGAGCGATTCATCGACACCACCCTGACCATAACCAACCGCTTCACACAGATGGTGCAGAAGGGCGCTCATTAATGATGGACCACAGATGCCAACAGGACTATATTAAGACAGAAATAAAGTTTTCCCAACACAGTGATGGAAGATAATGTGAAGAGGACGTGGTTTTTATGACTTACTGTTTAGACTGATGGTGCTTGAAGGGTCCACAAAGAGTCGTGCAACGTGACCTTAGTGAACTGACACTGTGATCCTTAGTCTACTTAACAAAATGTGGGACACGCACCTTCCCCTCGGCAGTGTTCATTCACCAGCATGTGGATGGAATATCTTGGGTTACAGTGACTTCTTTTTATTTGTCTGTTTTAGTGTCACACCAGTGAAAAAATCATCTATCTGAGAAACAGGAGGGAAGATGACAATTTATTGAAGCATGGCCACACGAATATCAAGGACAGCTTTGATTAATAACAGACTCATATCATATATTTATTTGAAACAACTGAAAGCTCCCAATCAAGGTCAATGTCTTAGTAAAATGTATTTGAAAAACATTCTCCTCTGTGCAAGTAAATGTATCCTGACACAATCAAAATGAAAATAAATGTACCATAATAAATTAGAACAAAAAAATCCTCATGACATCAGTCTGTTGTCTCTTTGTTTGAAAACGTACTGATTGGCCAAAGGGGTGGGGGGCAATATTATGAATGGATGAACACACATATATATCTATATATTGGCCTTGTCAGTCTTTGTTAAAAATTAATCTTTCTGTTAAAGCTGGCAGTGGCTGATGTCTGTACATGGTGTTATTTCCCTCGACATGCAACAGACAATATTTTAACATGAATGTATAAGTGTATTCTTGTATCAGTATTAAACCACTCCACATGGGCCCTGGGAGAATTCCCCAACAAAATGCCAGTCTGGGGCCTAATGTTGGTCTAATGGATGTTCCAGTTATATCAATATATTTTAGGAGAATGTTTTTCATTGATACTTGAGTACATTGTTTTCTTTTGTAACACCTTTGTCAGACCTCTGACACCCAAATAACATTTAAATCAATAACTTCATGCAGACTTTTTTTTTCTTGAACCAAAGAGTAAATTTAAATACCTGAAATACAAACCAGCTGAACTGAAATTATAACAATAATAATTATAATAACAATAATGAAATACAGAAATTAAAGACTTGATAGGGGTTGGTGTAGAGACATATAATTATCTTCTGATGCTGCTCTTCACCATCTCCCAAGTATCAGGCATTGAATTGATCAGACAATTAACCGATTGGTCGATCAACATGAAATTATCTATCTTGACAGCTAATGAATTGTTCAAGTCACTTTATAAGCTATATTGACAATATTCTGCCTCCAGTTGACATTAAATTTACTGCTTTTATTTTCTAATAGCTCGGTAAACTGAATATATTTTTGCATGGGTGTAGGATGAAAAACAAACAGGATTCCAAGGTTCCAGAAAATGATGTTCTTCATTTCTCTGAATGTGAGTTAATGTGTTCGAACATATGTAAAAAGAAGAGTCAGAAACAAAGCTACAGTGTAAAGCTGTTGATATTTTTCGCTGCCCTGAGTGCAGACTTCATGGCAGTTTCAATCCACCCATGAGGCAACGCTGTGTGTTCTCCTGCAAAGTGCACCCGTCCCTCACTCTGGAACAATTGCCTGGCGTATTGCCCCTGCTGGTAGGGCATATACAGGGCAAAGGCTCCCAGACTGTAAGGATCCAGGCCCCATTTCTTGACCAGCCCCCCTGTCCACAGGTTCCTAATTCCTTCTCCGTGCATCTTAACCAAGTCCTCCAGGACCACTGCCATCACCTCCTCCTCACTCATCCCTTGGAAGAGGGTGGAGTCGTCGGAGCAGGTGTAAGATGCCAGGAGGGCCCCTGCGTCTGTGCCCTGGAAGCTGTGGCTGGGGTAGTAGATGAAGCGCGCGGGACGGTCTGTGATGCTCTTCCCCCCACTGATGCCTTCTTTCTCCCAGAAGCGTTCCCTGAAGCTGAGCACCACCTTGGTGGAGCTGGTGTAATGAATCGAGCGCAGGGCCTCCATCTTGTCCCAGGAGAGAGGGGGCTGGAAGTCAATGAAGAGGGCGGCCTTGGCTGTGGCCGTAACTAGGATGTAGTCCACTGTCAGGTTGGTTAGAGAGCCTGAATTACCCCGATCCTGATATGTTACGGTTACATTGTTGCCACTTGTTTGGTTGATCAGCTTGACCTTGGAGTTGAGAAGGACTGTGGAATTTAACATCTGGTAGAAAGCCATGGGGAGATGGTCAAAGCCATCAGTCACTTCAAAGTACCTGGAACAAAAACACACATTTAAAAACGTAATCACAGTAGGCTACATCATTCAAATTTCACTTGTCAAGAGTTTCATTGAATAAACCCCTGAAATTCTCTCTGTCTTCCTGAAAGTTACATATTTAGCTGATTTTGTCAGTGAGTAATGTCTCTTCATGGCCTTAAAATGGCCTGTATGTAACACTGCATCTTCGCCTCCTTCAATAGTCCTCATATCTTAGATGCAAGTGAGCCCAGCCTGTGTGCAGCTCTGACTCTTCTCACACAAACCTAACTAGTGTACACTACACAATGACAAGCAGAGTAATTCAGACAGACATTGACTCATGATCCGACATGGACCAAACTAAAAAGTCAACATACACGTCAAATTATTTATATATAACAGTTGTTTGTCTGTTTAGGTCGTTCGTATATCACCTGTGTGTTCATTTTTCTGCTTAGTTCAGTTTTGACTTTTGATATTATAAAAAGATGGGAAATGTTATTGACAGCTGTTTTTGGAGCGTTGCTTGCCTGCTCTCTGTGCCTCACCCCTGCCTATACATCTGGGACCTTGTTTTTCTACAAAATCACTAAAACTGGGTAATCTCTGCATGAACATCCTCTTTGAGGTTCTTCTTTTGCGTTGGTTCCCCCTGGGTGTTACAGAAAGTTAACATTAAAGGTGACTTAAAGCTACAGGCAGGAGAGTTTGTGTTATCGTTGCTTGTTGAATTGAAAAATATGCTTTGCACAATATGCTGTATATTCAAATCCGACTGAAAAATTATGCACTCCATGTGTGTTGCCAGACGCATAATACAACGGATCAATTGAATGTTTCTCACTCAGTGTTGTCATTGATGTCTGTCTGTATGAACAGCGTCTCCAGCAGTGATGAGTGGAAGAGGCTGTTTTCATTCAGGATGTCCCCAATCATCCTCATGGCACCGCGGCTCACTTTGGCCTCCTTCACCAGATAGTCCTGTGTGCAGTCGAATGGAAAATGTTTTTCAGGTGGTGAAGGCTTTCATTCAAATTCAAACTATGGCCTGTGGGACAATTTCAAAATCCACAAACTGTTACCATCACTGTGTAGGAATCATATTTAGCCAGCATGGCACTGCAGCCAGAGTTCTTTAGGTCATCCCTCACCTGTGCACATACAAAGAAAGAAGGTCTTTAAGTCAGTCTTTATCAGTCAGACTTTATTTGTATAGCACTTTTCATTGAAAAAAAAGAACATAAAATGTTTTACATAAAAAAATGTGCTTTGCCTAATATCTGTTTGTACTTTAATTTAATGAGATGAGCTGTTTTGTTTGTTTATGTGGCTGTTTGGTTGTTGTGTTAATGTAGTGTGTCAATGATACTGTTGGTGATCATTCTAACAACCTGCAAACATTATGAATTATTCTGAGGGGAAAGTAAACAAACCTTCCACAGTGCCTCACTGAAGATTTGAGCGGCTGACTTCCCCCTCTCGTTTTCGCTCAGGCTATAGTTCAGCAAACCAGGGTTACTTTTCACATCATGGGTTTTCTCTAGCACTCCATTTATCAGATAGTAGGTGTTGATGTCTTCTTGGATGAAGCGGTTGAGGGAAATTGATAATTTGGAGACAAAGGAAAGCAGGATCCTGTGGGATATATACTGATTATATAAAGCTTTTCACTGTACTCAAATATTGTACTTGAGTCACACCCTCACCTATGAAAGTTGGGGATCCTCATGGGACCTAATTCTGCATACCAGCCCTCTCTTCTGTTCCTGAAGGTCTCCACACGTCCTCCGATACGGTCACTCGCTTCTATTATGGTCACCTTGTTGTCCATGGGGACACAGGATCATCATGTTAAACACACAGCATACAATAATTTCAAGGATTCAAGGAATTAATGGGCATTAAAATACAACCTGTGCATTTCAAGAGAATCAAATATCCTGACGTTCTCCAATCAAAATTCACCAGACAAACAACAATGGTGTTCAGAGCACAGACCTCTGCCAAGTCCCAGCATTCGTCATTTTGGACGTCATTTTAACCGCGGGATCGGTTTCATTTATTTGCTCGTCAATGGTGTTAAATGGTCAAAATAAGTAGAAGTAGTCAAAATGGACTATATTCCACATTTTTGTAATGCACTATTTATATCTTAATTGATTTTATTTGTCTATTTCAACTGAATGAGGGACTTTAGTCGTTGGACAACTGGATTGTAAGTTATCAGAGAAACAAGTTGAGCACATGTTAGCAGCAGATTGGCTGACAGCCTTCCTAGACGTCCAGCGTAGAACACCTCATAAATGCATCTTTTTAATGTGAAACTGTTTTATTTAGTGTTTTTACTAGATTTTACCTCGTTATGTTTGTTTTAAAGCAGGGGTGACCTCTGCGGACAATTCTGCCTATCTTAAAAACTTCCTGAAGCATTTACACTGAATAGATTCTAAATGGCCTTGGAAACGGTCTGTATTTATAGAAACCTTTTTTCTAGTCTTGATGACTCAAAATGCTTTACATTACAAGCTGTTGCCATTCACCCATCTGTTCATACAGTGCACCTATGGGCAGCAATTTTTCTGTGTATCTTGCCCAAGGACACTCATGCATATATGGAAGACTGGGATCAAACCATCAACCTTCTGGTTAAAGGACAACTGCTCTACCCGCTCATCCACAGCCACCGTAACAGGCCACAAATGGTAAGAACAAAACAAGCAACAGGTAAGAACAAGTAAGAAAAGATAAGAGCAAAACAAGAAGACAGTTAAAGTTAAAATCTTATCATCACATATAGTTGAGCGGGACAACACTTCAACACCTGTGGAAAAATACCATTGGATGCACACACAAACATGTGTTTACATCTAACTTAGTGAGGACACTCGTTTGCATAATGCGTCCCCCAGCACCTGACAACCCCTGACCATGAAACAGTCCATTAAAAGTGAGTCAGAAATATCGTCACTTTCCCAAAATGTTCTCACTCTGTAAGTTGTATGCTAGGAATGGTACTCACAAATCTTTGTCTCACACAGTACACACACACACACACACACACACACACACACACACACACACACACACACACACACACACACACACACACACAAACACACAGATAGATCAAGAGGTTGACTCAAGGTTTGATCACAATGTTTTCCAGTTCAGGTCATTCTTTCATCACCATCACACATTTTACCTGATGGCCAGCATCTTCTAAATACTTTGCAGCCGTGAGTCCTGCAATGCCGGCACCGATGATGGCCACATGACTGGACGTCTTTGTGGTGGGGAGACCTTTGTTCACCATGTCGAGAAGCTCACTGTAGTCTCCGTCTGTGAGGCAGTCGTTCAGAGGGTCTCCAGTGATCCCACTCACAGCAATCACCACAACCCCCACTAGAACCAGAGGAACTGACGGAGACAGAAAGTACCAATTCATCAAGGGGGATTAATTCAAAGCATCACGAGGTGAATATGGAGAAGTGAGGGGCTATTCAGACTTCTGACCACTCAAACTGAAACCTGCTCAGCTTACAATCGTAGTCATGTCTCTCGCCTCTAAGTACAACACATGAAAAATGACTGTCTTCACATAAATGTTGTGGTCATATTGCGTTTTGCACTAATTCACTTATACTGTAATGCTTATTTAGATTTTTCACTTAGACTCGACAGAGACGTTTCATAATTTATGAAATTCCAATAGCTGCATTGGGATTTTAGACAGATATGCTAAAGTGCTTGCTCCTGGTTGTAACTGTTAGGTTTCTCTATCAATTTTTCAGGTCTTGACCTTATTATGTTATGATTTTGCACTTAAATTTGAACATAACTAAATACCTTTTATTAATTCATTCTACTTTTTGCCATGATTTTTTTTTGTGAAGCACTTTGTAACAATAATTAGATCAGAGCTGTACAAATAAAGTTATTATAATAATACTTATTATTATTATTACTACATTAAATTATAATTCTTGTCTGATTTGACAAGAAAAGCAGGCAAAATAAAAGAGCAGCAAAAAACTGTTAATAAATACATTCACAAAATATGAAAATATCAATTACATACAAAAATATATACAATCAGCTATGCAGTTCTGATTGCATAGCTGCTATTGCACAAAAGTAAATGGTATACATTGAAATATTTTTACCAGAGACATTGAAGTATTGCACCAAATGTAACTATTAAATGAATGTATTGTGTCTTTACATTTTAATACTCACAGAATGTACACAGTGCCATGGGAGGGATCATCTTGAGGATGGAACTCCAACGTCTAGACTTGTTCCCAGTGCTGCTGCTCCTGACACTATAAGAGGGAAACGACACCTACCAAAGACACAGAATTGAATAAGTTAAGTGGATGATTAACAAGTAAAACTTGAATATCCACCTGATCTAAATAAACTCGGACACACATACATTAAATCAGATTTAAAACGAGCAGCACATGCAGAGGTGAACGAGAAATGAGATTTCTCTCAGGCCACATTCCACTCACCTTTATCAATGGTAAATTCTCGTACGTCATCATAAACCTCTGCATGACTGAGGAGAAATGAGCAAGTCCTTGATAAAGCTTCACTTCTAATGCTGCGTCCCCCTATATGGAAGCAACCTGCAAAACCTGGACGCGTGGTATGTGTGAAATTGCACACAACGTCATCTTAATGAGGGGACTGTGTGGCTCCTCGAGACTTGAGTCTGGAAATATTTTCCCACACCGGCTCCAGAGTCAATCATACTGAACAAATCAGATTAGTGAGCTTCTACTAGTCATCTGCATACCTCATTTCCTCCATCTTCATTCATTTCAATATCTGACCTGAAAGTCAGTGGTATCGAAAAAAAATGCCTAGTTCAAATTTAAAGCTGCAATACATCCCATGAATTGTTCTACACTCAACAGCAGTACATTTTTTCAGTTGTTTTAATTTAATGTCATATCATCTGTAATGCCATAACAAAGACGTTCTACTAACCCACCCCAGTCTGTGTCCAACAGGTAAAAGCACAGCTTTCAGATGCTGCAGTAAATCAATGCAAAAGCAGGATGGTCAAAAAGGAGTAAAGTTAAATTTTCCTGACAATATCAGGGGCTGTATGGTGGTGATTCATATTCATAGCTAAATTCTGAATAAACACTTCTGTAGGAAAGGAAAGTGAAAGAAATAAAGCAAAAACACACAATTTTATTTAATTGAAAGACATGTCAAAAACCATAAGGAGCATGAAGTGTCTGGACTTCCAATACTCTGCTGACTTATGCCACAGCCTGGTTTGAAGTGCAACAGTTTCTGGTTCAGTGGAAAGTGGGAATCCTTCACCTGATCAGCAGGTGAGACTATGTCACAGGCTGCAAAACTATCAAGCAGTATAGGAATGGTGTGAAACTGAATATGATGCTGGTATTGCGCAGGTTTTAATTTCACATTTTGTCAGCAAACGGGGGAAAAGACTGAGTTGACTGAACCGATGGGGCTTGTGGAGTGAAACCATCCATGGTAATGAATAATGTGCGTTAAGCTGCTGCTCTCACAACGGCCTGAGGAAAGAGACAGGGGTCTGAGCTACAGTCAGCTCACAGGGTCTGATGAGTGCAGGTAATAAATATATATATATATATATACATGACCCCCACTGTCTGCATGTCAAGTTTCAGGAGACTTTACTTCAGTAGCAGTACCACAGAGCAGTAACACACACACACACACGCACACACGCACACGCGCACACGCGCACGCACGCACACACGCACGCACGCACGCACACACACACACACACACACACACACACACACACACACACACACACACACACACACACACAAACACACACACTTCAAAATGATTTGTCACCGATATATATTTTAAGTTATTAAAGAAAATTCAGCCGACTTTCCCTTTAATTTTCTCAGAAATACATGCATGTATATAAAGAATATTACATTTCATTTTAAAAGTGAATGTATGCAGCTCCAAGGACCTGTACCGTAACACCGCAGATAGACGCGCATTGGTTTTTCAAGCTGCGTCTGGCGCTTTTGGCGTGACCGCGGTTCTCACAAACCACTCGGGACCACGTGAGCGCGCCGTGCCGACGCTCGAAGTTACGTCGCGATACCGGAAGTAAACAAAGCGGACCGCAGTGTTCGACGCCCCCCCCCCTGCTGTGACAGCCTGTGCAGGTGAAACGCAGCTCTGTTGTTTTGGTCTTCTCGTTGAAATATGTGTGTGTTTGTGTGTGTGAAGCGTCCTCAGACCTGTAGGGTCACGGTGCTGTTGTTAGCTAACGAGTCAGATTCTAATGCGACCAGGTTTAGGCCACAAACTACACAATTTAAGGTTGTTATGCGCTTTGGATGATTATAACGAAACACATGACATTATCACAGACTTCTGACAAGTCGACAGCGTCTTGGCTTCACTTCGGGAAAATACTTGACAGAGAAAGAAACTCTTATGTCTCTAATACTTCGACTCCGCCTTTGACACCTAGTCCCTTCCCTCGTCTAATAGACCTCATGTAAATGAGTAGGTCTTACACAGTCAATAGCACATGAAGTGGACATTGTCTTGGTCGGTGTGGATTAACCTGTTTCCCAAATGTCAAGAGGTTGTTTGTGAAGGGCTCAGTAAACTACATGAGGTTTAAAAGCGGATGTTTGTCACGTAACAACTTACTTGTGAACTGTCATATTTCTCTGCGGGTTTTGCTGCAGAGCAAACACGTTTGTGTGCAGCTAACTTTAGCTCATCATCCCCCCAAGCTGTTTGGGGTCCTTATCACGGATAAAGACAAATGTGACAGCTGTGATTCAACTGAACACTGGCTGAGTCACCAGTAAAACCAGTAAGCATTGGTCAGACATCGTGATACCGACGTTAGCTGCTAGCATAAACATGCTCGCAGCTTTATGAATGAAAATGAATCGTTTTTAATACTGTTATTTACACCATGGCTTCTTCTACAGTGACATGTCCACGTCTCTACCACAGGCAGTGACATGAAGCAGCCATAACACCATAACTCCAGTTACATAGATTGTCACACTTCAGTAGTTAAATGAGATGGTTAAAGATCTGGTAAATCATTACATTACATATTACTTTACATATCATTGAATTGACGCGTTTATCCAAAGTGACTCACAGTAAGTGCATTCAACCATGAGGGTACAGACCCAGAACAGCAAGAATCATGCTGTTACAATTAGTCTTCTGCTGATCACCGGTCAAAGGGCCGATGCCTCTGTTTAAACCACTGATTAACATGTGTGATCCAAGGGACCTCTTAGGATCGAATCTTTCTTCCCCGCTCCATAGACACTTAAGGGCTGACTGAGCAGGACACACACTTTAACTTTAGGTGACTTTGTGGAAATCATTTCACGTCACAGATAGATGGCGAAGACCTGCATTAACCAGAGGCTCTCACCTGGGAGTCACACACAGAGGACCTCAGTAGAGGAGCTTATATGCAACCCCATCAGACAGACCACTACAATCCAAGATCTACATTCAAATAAACAGGCCCATCAACCTGTTTGCAAAGATGTCGTTTATTTAAAAAAAGAAGACGTAGTACGTTTTAACTGACCTTGACACTACTGAGTACAGAGAGAAGAAAAAATAAATAACTTCATGTAGAACGTTTGTCGAATTAACAAGAAGGCTCAAATAATTCAGTTTTAGTCGTAGACAGCGTTTCACAAAATTCAGAAAGTTTCTCTTCACTCAACAACTTTAGCACAAACATCGGTTGCTTAAAGAGAGCACAAGCACATCAGTAGCATCACAGATAAACAAATGGTGACGAGACAGCATTTGTACTTACAGCACATCAGATATATACGATCGTTCAAAGTGTCATCAGTAGCCACCTCAGCTCCTTCTCACCTCTGTTGAGAGTAGCACATGAGTGACAGCTGTTTGTTTTTCCTCAACTGAGCATCCAAAGAGACACACGGACACACTCTCACAGGCACACATGCACACGCACACACACACATACACATACACACACGAAACAAAACAAATAGTTTGTATGTCAATGGTTTTTCAGACTGTCTCTGAACAGAGCACGATCTAATATGTATGGGTAATTGCTTTTATTTTTCAGGGTGTGATGTGGCTGTGGCATGTATAATCTCCGTATTCCTTCCTGACGGTGTCAACCCAGACAGTCACGCCGTGGAGGGTGCCATGGCTGAGGTGATGGGACAGAAGAGCTTGCTGGGCTTTGGTGTGGTGTTGGTGTGGCTGGTTCTGTTCCACCTGCTGGTCAACATCTGGCTGCTTTGTCTGTTCACCAGCCTGCTGGTGGTGCTTGGTGGCTGGCTTGGCTCGCAGGCAGTCCTAGATTCCAACAGTGTGGTTCATCTGGAGAGGTTTATCACACTGGAGCAGGTAACTTTGGAACTCACTTTTCTGGTATTTTGCTTTGTAACCATTTAAAATTGAAATGGTAATACATGGTTGAGATACATATAACCGTAAGACTCTTTGGGGAAATAAGCTTCCTATACTTCACGTCATTCTCATTTTGTCCTTTCCAAATTTCAGGTTCCACCCTCCGTGGAGGCTGATCAACACTTGGACCAAGAGATCCACAACACAGTGAGGAAAATCATCAGGGACTTTGTCACCTCCTGGTACTGCACGGTGTCCTCTGAGACTGGTTTTGAGACAGAAGTTAAAGAGGCCATGATCTGTATGGCCATGGAACTGAAAAACCGTGCAAAACATGTCGACAGGAAGGTACGTTAATGTAAATTCCCCTGTGTTGGCAGCTTTTGCATTCTTTTTATGTCATATGGCCTGTAATAGCTCTTGTTAATATTATCGACAAAACAATAAGTTTACATTTACAGTTGCTTCAGACCCCTTCACTTTTTACACACTGTATTCTGTCGTAGATTAATTTGTAAATGAACAAAAGGGCCATTGCAGCAATATTGACACTCTTAATGATAGAAACAGAATTAATAGAAACCACATTTACTTCTGGAAGACCCTTTAATTTTAATTTCTAAACAATTGGACTTCAGAGGGGCTAGATAAACTTTTCAAATCATTGCAGGAGCTGACTCAGAGGATCCTCGATCTGTTTGGCTGCCACCTGCAGGACTACATCAGAGCGAAGGAGCTGGTGACCGAGCAGCGGATGACCATGAATCGTGAAAGTGACCGGTTGTGGAAAGCTTATTCCAGTCTTACCACACCTCATCTTGCCATGACCAATGACAAAGCGGAGCTAAACTACACCAGAGGATTTGTAGATTTGTTAATGCATGTTTTGGTGCCATTGCCGCACTTGGAGACCCAAACTGGACGGTTTGTTGTTGGAGAGCTCATCACCTGCAATGTTCTTCTCCCTCTTTTTGACAAACTGTCTGACCCTGACTGGTTAAACATCCTTATAATTGAAATATTTGGGAGGTCCAGCAAACCCCAGGAATGCATTGCGACAGAGCCGATGACTCCATCACCACCAACAGATGAATCTGATCTCCCTGCATTACAAGAGATTGCACAGGTTCCTCAAAGGAATACTGAAATTCCTCAAGCACGAGCACAGACTGAAATGTTCCCTGAGGCAGAGATGGCTGAGCTTGCTACCTATGACGTCTTCGACTCAGTGGAGGTGGACTGTCCACAGAATAACACTGAAGAAGAAGAAAGTCCTCCACCCTTTCTAGAGCATTTCTTGAGAGGAAGCAAGTCAAACCCATTTTACCAGGAAAATGATTCGGACCTTGATTCTCCTTTGGCTGAATATAAACAGAGTCCCACCGATTCACTGGTCATGATAGGCCAAGAGGAGGCTTTGGATGACAGATGCAAAGAGTTTACCACATCTGTTGAAAATAACATTGGTCTGGACTTGGAGGATGTTTGTCCCTGTCCATTGGATGGCTCCCGCCAAAGCGTACTTGTGAATTCAGAAAATCCAAATGGCTATGGCCCCTCATCAGTAGGGGCATCACAGGGGACTCCAAGTGTCAGCAGCCTCCCGGACCTGGAGAGGGAAGCCAGTTCCCCACCAGTAAACCCAACCAGGGAGCTTCTCCTGAGCGTAGAACAGACTGGGTTGGGTAACCCTAATGAACTAGTCAGTCCCTCGCAGGTCACTTCTCCCATGCCATCATTCAGCTTCCAGCCCCTCAGCAGCCCAGATGGACCAGTCATCATTCAGAACCTCCGCATCACTGGTACCATCACAGCTAAGGAACACAGAGGCACTGGCTCACACCCCTACACATTATACACTATAAAAGTAAGAAGTGTCCACTTCCTCTGTTCACCAATCATTATTTTGTTAATTTGCGACCCTGTACTTTTCCAGGCTGATAAAGGGCTGAAATATGATAATCCAAAGGGAAAGAAAAGTTTCAAAGAAGAGTTACAAATGAAGAATAGTGGAGTTTTTGACTACTAACAGTGCTGTGTTGTAATGTTATGTTAAATGGATCAACCCCATTTTCCTTGAGTTATTCATGCATATGCACAGGCTTGTGCAACCATAAATGCCGTTCTACTGATTGAGACTTTTTGAAGGAAATGCACCAACAAATATACCAACGTACCAACAAAGAGAAGAATGCAATTGGAAATGTGGTTTGCCACAGCCCAACGTGATGTATTTATTCTTATTTCATCATTGTCCAAGACCCATAGAGGTTTACTTTACATTCGTAAATTATGTTTGAAAGTGTCAACTTCAGAGCTGAAGCACGTTTGACTTGAGTGCTGTGACACACCTCACTTCCATTAATCAACTTCAGCTCAAAGAAGCTGACGAAGTGCCAAATGGAAATAAGAAGCAATAATATGAAGAAAAGTGGCCTCTATTTCCCTCGTACAATTAATGCTTTATGCTGGTTTTAAATTTTAAAATGTTAAATTATCTAGGTCAAAACTATTTATATCGGAATTTAGTTCTAATGTTGGCATTTTGGACACAATCTGTTAAACTGCATTGTTTTTAAAACTAAATTGTATTGAACATTGGTACAATAGCATTAGGCCATAAGACATTTCACAAGCTGTGCCACAAACTGCAGGATGTTCTGACAGGAATCAACAGAATATGTTAAGCTTTACCATTGTTTGTGTTGGTGTTCAGTATGAGACAGCAATGGGTTTTGAGAGCCCAGGAAGCCTCCAGTCCGGCTCTGATGATGCCGAAGTCGTACAGACAACTTTAGAGAATCCCTCTCGCATTCAGCCAGTAGCCTATCACATGGTCAACAGACGATACAGCGAGTTCCTCAACCTGCAAACACGGCTGGAAGAGAAAACTGACCTAAGGAAACTCAGCAAAGGTAGGAGTCTGTCCTTTTTGTCTATTTTATGTAAGAAATTAAAAATTAGAAATCTCTCGTGGATCTTAGGAGCCACTACTGTGCTCTGTGGCCAAGTTATCTTTTATCGTTTTGTCCTATTTATGTTTGTTACTTGAGCCAACAACCTTAATTTTACTGTTATCTTACTGTGCTGTAGGTGTAAAAGGTCCAAGGAAAATATTTCCAGACATGCCATTTGGGAACATGGACAGTGACAAGATTGAGGCCCGGAAAGGACTGCTAGAAACCTTTTTGAAGGTTGGTGGGTTGATATTTTATCACTTAAAGAATTAAGGATTTTTATATATATATGCACATTTTACACAGCTTTTGATCTTTGAGGTTGTAAGCTGACATTCTGTTCTCTTTTTCAGCAACTCTGTGCCATCCCTGAAATAGCCAATAGTGAGGAGATGCAGGAGTTTCTGGCTCTCAATACAGACGCCAGGATTGCCTTTGTCAAGAAACCTTTCATTGTGTCACGCATAGACAAGGTTTGATCCTTAATATTTCACTGTGGTAGAGCTGAATAGTTGAATTCACAGTAAGAATATTGTATATGCTTAGTAATAACTATAATCAGCCACAATGTAAAGACATGATAAAAACTTGTTTGATGGTCTAAGCCTCTGCTGAGGTCATAATAGATTTAAAATGCAGCACGTGTGTGTTTTGTGTGTGTAGATTATGGTGAATGCCATCGTGGACACCCTGAAGACAGCCTTTCCTCGTTCAGAGCCTCAAAGCCCCACAGAGGATAACGAAGCAGAGGTGGATGGTTGGAAAATAAGTTTGGACAAGAAGAGCAAGTAATACAAATAACCAATTATAGCAAACACAAGGGGCTTCACAATAAAAAAATAGCAAAATGAATGCAAACAATAGGTTAGTTAATATAATTTAGTTGTCAAAGGTCACTGTCTCCAAATAAACATGTTTTTTGGCCATAGTTATGACAAAATGTCCCTTAAATACTCATCAAGACAAAATGGTTACATATTATATCCAAAAGTTCAGAGGTCAACTTCACTATTACATCATTACGCAGAAACACTTTTCACCATGTGAGCACTATGACTGAAAAAGAGTTTGTGAACAAATTTCCTTCAAATTGATTGGTCGGCTGAGGCAAACAACCACAAGGTGGTAATTCTATTTACAGATGTTTTCTCTTCATACTCTGATAAATAGTAATAATACTGAAGCTTTATTTATAAAGCACCTTTCAAAACAAAGGTACAAAGAGCATGACATTGGAAAATCAAGACTAGAAAATGTAGATATAGCATTGATTAATGCCTATGTAAGATTGTTCCAAAATAATGGGACCCAACTTCAGAAGCCCGGTCCCCTCTGGTCTTGTGGTCCAGAAAAACCCTGCCTAATGCAGCACTCTACTTTGTAGGGGAGCAGCAACCGTGCAATACAATTAGGATGAAAAAATACTGTAAGTGACTTTGTGGGGATCTTGTCTTGCATGAAAGGGGATTACATTACATTTAATTTCACTGACGCTTTTATCGAAAGAGACTTGAAATAAGTGCATTCAACCACAATCAGGATTTGGGGAGTCTGAACCCGCTCTTTTTTGGACGTAAAAAAAGAGAACATTCATAGCAGAGAACAACAGGATTATGGGACGTATTGATTTTACCTTTGTGGTGAAAACTTTTTTTTTACTCTCAGGTCTCGTCTGAAGTTCAGTAGTAAGAACAGTCCCTCTATGAACGGCTCTGACATAAGACCACCAGTTTTGTTCAGTTTGGAGCAAACCAGCACAGTAAGTGTCTTACATTTGAACGACTGATTTTTCAGAATTGGTTGAAATCTACAGTAACTACATTTTACTCAGTTCTGTTGCATTTTGTTTGCTGGTTGACCCGATAATTTCATTTTTTCACCTTTTCTGTTCCCTCGAAGGTTTTCAGCAGGATGTCCTTGGGAGATTTGCAAGCCTTTATCACCGAACAAGAAAAACTGTGTATCAGAGTTGAGTCGGAGAGGGAGGAGAGCCCAGTGGGCAGAGAATTCAGAGGCTATCTGGATGACAGCTTGAGAGGAAAGCAGAGTCAGGAGCGTGGTAAGAGCAAACTGTCTAGATACCTGAAATGGGAAACACTGGCCTTATGCAAAGGCCAGTCAGGTTGTTAGTTGGTAAATTTCCCAGAGTGACTGTTGGTCATTTTAATCAGAGGACTCACTTCAGAGAACACCAGTTTAAAAGTAAAACCCTTATCATCACAGGTCTTCACACCCAACTGCCAACACAACACCATATGAAGCCGAGTTACTGCTTGTTCTCTGCTGCGTCTACTGACTGAGGACAGGTTCTGAGATTTGAACTGTTGATGGCTTCCTTCTAGACTGCTGGAGGACCTGTCATAACAGTGTTGACACCAGATGTTAAGCGTATATTACAAAGAGAGCTGCTACAGCTGGATTGATGATCCTGAATATTTTTGATCAAATATTGTAATTTACCTGAAATCCCAAATTTGTCTAGAGCCTTAAATGATAAGGCCAGCAATTTTCTGTATTCTTCATATTGTCATCAAATATTTAAAGTCTTATCCTTTAACCTCCAGGCCTCTCATCATTATCTGTGCAATCATCATGTCTGCTTGTCTGCGTCACTCTGGCTTGTCTGCTTTCGTTTTCCTTCGTGTCGGACCAGCAAGCTGACTCACTCCCTGTTGTGTCTTCCTTCTTTCCTGTCTGCTTCACTCACCAGTTTCCATCCACCATCTGATCACAATTACAGCAGCGCCCTCTGATCGAAAGCAGCTTGTGTTTTGCAGTCACTCATCAGACTCACCAGACCAGGTTATATAATTTGGCAACCTTTGGCATGCTGCTGTAGCTGAACAGACATAAGCTCAGGAATTGACTTGATGCGACAGACCTGTTTTTTTTATTTTTTTGTTCTTTCCAAACCAAAAAGTTTCCAAAAACAGTGACATGGGTCAGCCTGCAGCTGAACCCAGTTTGGACTCTGCTCGGCTTTGGCAAACAGCCATCTTTGTTGATGGAAACTATATGTGTTGAATAATGTTTTACATTTCAGCATTATATAACTTGACTCATTGGAGAGGAAGACAGCTGCACCATATGAAAGTGGGACTAAGTGGAGGAGAGAAGTGAAAGTGAACATTTCTCCTTTTGTTTTATTCTAGGTTCATGCTTAAATGTTTTAAATACATTTGTGTCCAGTTTAATTTTCTTTAAAAAGGAAGAACTTTAATATCACATTGTTGTATGCATCCATTTGGGGATTTGGGCTTTTTCTACGATTCTATCTGCAGATCTTCTCCAACTCTGTCAGGTTGGATGGGGGCTGTCGATTTTCAGGTGTCTCGAGAGATATTTGACCGGGTTCAAGTCTGAGCAAGCCAATGCTGCATTGTCAAGGCTGTGATTTTACAGGGTCATAGTCCCGTTGGACAGTGAACTGTCAGCCTAGCCTGAGGTCCTGAGCATTCTGGACCCAGTTTCTGTGAAGGATGTCTTTGTACTTTGCTCTGATCAGCCTTGCCTAAAACCTGACTAGTCTCCCATTCAAAACCAACCCCACAGCATGATGCTGCCCCCACCATTCTTTACTGAAAGGAGGCTATTGGGCTATTGATGAGCTGTGCTTGCTTTTTACAGACATGACACCAGTTTAATCCTTGTTCATCAAACCAGAGATTGAGTCCTTAAGGTGCTATCATTTGGGACCCATGCCTTCGCCCCAACTCTACCCCTTAGCTGTCTTTACCTCTGAGATTGTCCCGCTTGTTGCATCACGCACGTCACCGCTCCATCTTTGTCTGTCACTCATTCACATCGTATGGAAACGATCTTTGCATTTGGTTGACATTGGAATAAGAACTTCTCTGTTTAATTGCATCCCAAATGCATTTATTCCTTGTTCAGGCATCTGGCCATTTTCTCACTCACTCTGACTGTCTTTTTCCAGACAGTCCGAGTGAATGAAGGTTGAATGAAGTGTTCTGAACAGATGCTGCAATGTTCCACAACCAATATAACAGCAGTGTGTTAACATTACACTGAATTTTAAGCAACCCAATACCTACATTCAATCCCTGCTGAATTACTGATACTAAATCAATGGCCTTTCTTTCCAAATATATGTAGTTGGAATTTCCCTCCCCGTTTCTCAAAACAAGGGTAAACACAAACACATTGTAAAAAAAGACTTGCAGCTGTCATGCGCTACACACGCACCTAGTGCAGCTAAGGCGTTATGTTTTCACATGCATGTAGGCCGAGGTAAGAAGGCCGAGAAAGAACCACGCAGAACACGTATATAAAACAAATTAAAATGCATTTTTGAATAGTACTGATTTTTTTCAATATTCAAATTATAGTCAACAATTTTTTCCAACAGCTGTTATTCTCAGAATTAGCTAACTCAAACACCAAAATTGAAAATTGTAAACTGGTTCAAGTTTCAAACATGGTTTAAGTTGTGAGTCACATGACCCAAGAAGAAATAATGTCGTAAAATGTAGAAAGTACCATTGAAAATGCACTGTATATCTAAACTCATCACTCTGAATAGAAAATTAAAATGAATTGAAGAATTCAAGTCAAATCATAGATAGATGGTTTCCAAAGTACACTATTTCAGTGCTATTAACTCAGTAGTATAGAAATTGTATTTATATGGAATATTTTATTTTATCACCTTCTTTGGAATTTAAAACTCAAAAGATTTCTAATCATGTAATTTATATCAGTAATCAAGGAAATTTTCTTGAATTCATTACGAACAGGCGATCCGGTTCACGGCAATAATCACCAACTGTCAGTAATTTCTCCGTTTCTGCCACATGAGGGCAGTATTAATGAATCTATGTAGTGCTGATGTAACAACAGAACCAGACGGTTTATCAGATGCACACTGAAGAAAAGACAACATAATTTTGTAATCTGTCTGTCAGTCTATCTAACACAGTAAGGAATTTATGAGTCTGCAGAGTAAAACCGAGTGTTTTTCTTGTGTCTTGTATGTCGTGGGCACAGCCTCTGAGATGGCGCTGGCTGAGGTGGCTCTGAACATCCTGTGTCTGCTGATGAAGGAGCAGTGGAGCTGGCTGTGCACTGAAAACATTCAGAGGACCGTCAGGCTGCTGTTTGGGACCTTTATTAACAGGTGAAATGCCACATTCATTTGAAATACACAAGTTCAGTCACATGTCTAATAGCAGATGTCAAATGCATCCAAAATCAGTTTATCCATGATTGTGCATCTTCCATTCAACACATTTGGGTCTGGACTTTCGCTGGTGTTTGTGCTTCACACATGACACATTGGCTTCACTTTTGGGAGCCATCATGTCTTCCATCTTTACATACACACTGACAACAGGAAAGGGTTTGTCCTCTGAGCTCAGGTTTCATTTAATTTCCCCAAATATGTTAGTTTTTCTTTCATTTCTCATCCATCTAAACCTTCCTCTGCACCATCACTCGTTGGCTTTGCTGAGCAGGGACAAATTATATATAGTACTGTGAGTTATCTCAGTTAAATCCATCCTGCCATTTTTTGCTGTATTTCTGGGTGCAATGGCAGCCATCTAAATAAAGTAGCTCAGATATTTCTCTGTCCAGCCATGAATTGCAGAGTCTTTCCCAGGGTGTGTGATCAGTGATGATTAAAGAGAGACGAACCACATACAGATCCCTGGGAAGAAAACTCCATCACAGCAAAGATGGTGGTTGTATGACAGATACTCCTCCTCATGAATATCAGTGGAATGGGAGACACAGCTAACTAATGGTGTTCTTGGACTGATGCAGGTCAATCCTTGCACATTTGTTGTAGAAATATTATCTGTGGTAAAAATGATGTAGTGAAGTGTTTTTTAGATGTGATTCAGTACATGCAACTCATATTTTCTTGTGATCATTGAAAGAGCATTGTTATATTGGAGCTTGACATTGTTAGCCTGAAATAACTGCAGCCAAGTGGCGACACTTAAAAAAAAGACTTAGGTATAATCTTGCTGGTGCTGTCATGCTAATCAGACTCCCAAATCTATCTACGCTTACTAAGTCCTTACAATTTATATTGCTGTTGATGAAAACTGTGATAATTTGTGATGGTTGTTTTATTACCCTGTCCTAGCCAGTATCACAGATGATGTTGCACCAATAAATCTGTCTCCCTCTTGTGGCCAAGGCTGCAGGCTGATTAGTTGCAGAAAATCTAAAGGCACTTCAATCCATGGAACTGCCAAACATAACACTGATGATTATAATATGATATTGTAATATAACAGAGAAAAAACCTCACTGAGATTCGACACAAACATTGACTTTACCTATTCTTGGTTATCAGCAGATAGCCGCTGCATTTGCACAACCATCTTTCCTCCTGACTAATGCTGCCATAAAGCATAGCATTTGTTATCTCCCCCCTCACGTCGATTGCCACTGAATGACTCTGTCTTCTCAAAGAGCTTTTACTGGCTTTTTCTCATGCAACAAAATATGCAATGGAAACTTATGCATAGGAGGAATTTTTATCCTCAGCCAGGTCAGGATATGGAGACATATGTTTCTTAGTGGAGATTCCACAGGGAGTGAGAGCTGTTAATGAGCCATAGGGACTTATATACAGGCTTTTGTAATTTTGAATGGTCTAAAGTGTTGATATTCGAAAGCGACACTGATTCCTTGCAGAGGTCTATTTCTTAAAAACTCTGTGGCATCACTTGCCATGCAGTTATTAATACAGAAACAAAACAGCTTTTTGAAAAATATGGAAGGCTTTTCACTTCTGCATTTGCAGTTTATGTGCACATGCATGCCTGCACTATTTGGCCCTTAAGAGAATGCCTGACATAAACAGTGAGGTACATATCTCGTGCTGCCAGTAAACTGAACATGTAGACAATGTTCTCAGGTTCTACTGTTCGTGCTGTGACCTCACGTTCCCTGGGGTGTCAGTATCAGAGTATAATTGCTTCACATTGATGCCGGGCCCCTCTATTTTAAGAAGTTCCACCAGCCAAGCATGAACGACCTTGTACTTTTGTTTAGCCTCATCTATATTAGGCAGCAGTCTGTCAACATGGCAGTGACAGCTCTCAGTGTGGCAGGTATCTCCTCTCATCAACTGATTTCTCTGTGCAGAGGAGACAAGATGCTTTGAATTGCTTGTAATAGAAACACCACATGTTCGTTCTGTTCATTTATTATTTTTATAGAAGAGTTGAAGCAAATGCAAAGTGATAGATAGACCACTTTGGTAGAGGGGGTGAGCCTTTAACCTGAAGGTTCGATCCCAGCCTATTCCGCGTGCTGAAGTTTCCTTGGGCAAGATACTGAACCCAAATTGCCCCTGACATTCGCTTTGAAAATGTGCTGCCAATAGATGCACTGTATGATATGTATAATGAGTGTGTGAATGGGAAAAAACGTTACTGTAAAGTGCTTTGAGTGGTCATCTAGACCAAGAAAGCGCTTTATAAATACAGACCACTTACCATTTACAAAAAAACATCAATAAATAAAAACAAAACAAATGAACAATAAAACTTTCCCGGCATGGAGTTACATAAAAGCGAAATGCAGAAATCAAGCAGGAATACCTAGAAAAAAATTACACAAAAGCTCAATTTAAAAACCTCTCTTGTAAATGGAAAAAGGGATTAAAGAATGATGTGAATAATTGTTCAAAATGTTAGCATATGTCAGGGTGCTTTAATGTGTCCTGGCCACAACCTTTGGGTTTTAGCCAGTGTTAAATGATGTTTACCAGAACAATGCTTGGGAATATCTGAATGCACTCCATCGAATTAAGAAACACAAAAGACAAAAGATGTTGGTATTTTATATTTTTCCATTCGTAGCTAATCCTGAAAGCTGCCAGTTTAGCTGCAGGGCAGCAGTGTTGGTGGATCCAGCATCATGGTGCAGACTCGCTTATGTTTCACCTCTCATCCAAGAGGCTTCTTCAGTTCTCCAACTGCAGGGGTGATAAGACACTATGAGATGTTGGGATGATGAAGAAAGTAGAATGGCACTCAGTAGAGTATCTTCAATCAAGAAACGAACCTACTGTAGATAAAACCTACGTACGGGAGATAACTGAGGAGCTCAGTGGAGGAAGTGGTTGTGCTTTCACTCTGTCCTTTATGTTATAACAAGCCATACACCTCATTGTGCATTACTGCTCACACCTGTTTTTTAAAATTAGAAGTGGACCTGTTGTCTGTTTTGGTCCATTCTTCTCATTAATAGACATTTATCCACACAATATCTCATTGAGCTTTTTTTTGGACAGCTGTTGGCTGGAGGGAAATGAAAGCTGAAGGCAGCAAAATCAATGTATCCAGGCCAGTCCACTGTTTCAGTGGATGCACATATCCCAGAATCTAATTCAGAACCCAAAGTGAACAAAGCAAGTGTGTGCTTCTGTGAAACCAGGACCCAATGTACGGTGGCCAAATCCTGTGTGTTTTTGGGACAGATCTGGCTGGAAATGACGGCTCTCTGCTCATATAAATGAGGTCCAAGGTGAAGCTGTCGTTTGGGAGATGTCTGATTTTTATGGACTGGAAAGTGAGACAAGATCAGTATAGTTTTTTTCTCTTAGACAGTCTGGATGGAAATTCCAATTGGAGCCAGATTGTTGTCAGTTTTTAGATGAACTGTGTCTAGATGAAGCAGAGTATAGCCACTTTGTGACAACATCACAAGCATTTCTAAGGATTCTTAACGTTCTTTTTTCTAAAATGTGTCGGTAAATGTTTGGCTTCATTCACTTTCCATATAAAAAGGTGCGTAAGTTCCAGTTGGTGATCGTCTTGAGGCAAAGCTTAATCTGTATAATTACTCAGTTTCGCATCACGGACAGTGTCAGCCTTTAAAGTGTGTGATAGATATATGAGTCAAAAATACACATTGAGACACTGGCTTACATTCTCTGGACAACAGTGGCTGTACTCATGTGTTGTTGAAAATGTCAGTGGTTTCATCAAGATCCATAAGTTGCTCCCTGGCAAATATGTTAAGTTATGTTATGTCACAATGTTTTTATTTGATGCCATAAATATAAAATTGATGGATTTTGCCTTCTACTGGATCACCTCTGCCCTACCAGTCTGTAGCTGCACCTGTCATTGTATGACATGATCCTTTATTTTTACTCCCTTAAATCGCATATTAACACTTCCATAAACAATTCAGTTCACAGCTTGATGAGGTGGTGGTGAGGTGAGGATGAAGGGGAGCATGGAGGCTTTAGAGCTTGTCAACAGTTGTCATAGAGAACGCTTTCACTCTCCGTTTTCTTTTGCTCTCCCTGCCTCTGCTCCAGCTACACTGTTAATTAATACACAGGCATCTCCATCTGACATCCAGTGGGTTGCTTGGGTTTCACTGGCGGTGAACAACAAGCAGTTTGGCTTTGGGGAAAGTGGTTTCTTTCTCACTGCTGCACAGTTTAGCCAATGACCACATTATGGCATTTGGAGAGAACTCAGAAGATGTGGTCTGAACTCCAATATAAACCAAACAAAACATTATACTGGCTTTTATAAGTAGTATATTTTAATGTATGATTTATTATATAGTTCACTGGCACAGTATGTCGTAATTTATTTTTTCTTTCCGAGTCGACAACTAGCTGAACGGTGAACGGGCTGGGGTGTAAGCTTTGACCATGGCAGTAATTATCTTTTACCACAGTTTCATTGCATATCTGTTGAATATGCCACAAACATAAATATTTGCAACACTTAGTGTACCTGTTATGAATAGCAATTCATGAAGAAAGGCCCCCTCTGTAACAATCTTGTGTTAATTAGAGCACCTTGAAATGCTGTTTTAAACATTAAATTTCAGCAATTAAAGGTATACAATACCAGTATTTTTAATAATAACAATACATTTTCTTTGTATAGCACTTCTAAAAGGTACTCAAAGGCGCTTAACATTGTAAAAACACTGACAATTATCACAATAACATTAATAATAACAATAATTGCAAATGGCTTAATTATTGAAGGATGTATGTATTTTTTAAGTGATTGTCTGTTCTATTTACTGTTATATGTCCTGCTGATGAATGTACACACAACAAAATAACATTTTATATTATATTTGTCATTTTATCTTTATTTATAGAGAAACATTGAAGAGTCCAAAAACAGGGTGAGAAAGACGTGTAGGAGACGGTCGTTTTTTTTTCTATTGTTGAAGGGTGGTAGTTGCATAGATCCATTGCATTGATTCCTTTTGAGCTTTCATCAGTAAGCATAACGGCATGTAATTTTTGTTGGACGTAATGTTGCAGCACAGTGCATCACCATGCAGACACACTTTACGGCTCCAGCTAGCTAATGGTGTCATGTGTTGAGCAAATCCATATGGAGTGATGTTTACCCATGTCATTTGCCAGTTTGTCGTTTGTCTGGTGTTGGCTTGACACCTTGTTCTCCAGAGAGAGAAGAATATTTGGTTCAGGCACTGTGGTCTAAAATTACTCTTTGGACGAATATTTGTAGCTAAAATAGCCATCTGTGTCTGGCTGTGAAGACGAGACCGTTTTAGTCTAGTTGTGACTTCATTTCGAGAATTTATTCTTGTGGACATGGTGTTTCATTTGTAGCTCTGCCTGACTTAACAAGTGTCAGAGATCATTTTTCATCCTGTCTTAAAATAACAGAAGACCTCATGCCTTGTTGCAGTGTGAAGACCCAAGGATTCTCAGCGAGAGCGATGTGGGGAATCCAGGGACTAACTCTTCTCAATGATTGGACCCAAAACAGTGGTCTCTCTTCGACCAGGGATAAAACATCTGGTTGTTTTTCGCTGTGAGGAGGTGATACCAGAGTCTTGTTTTCTTTCTGCTCTGGTGCTATGTGCTGACATGTGGGTCCTAATGCCAGACATGAGATGCAAACAGAAGAACCCGCATGGAAGCTCCAAGCTTCTTCTGTCAGCAGGAATTCACTCTGAGGCTGAGTGGGCTGGTGGTCAGACGTGATAGATTTGGCATTGGATGGAAAAGCTCCTTGTTACATAATGGTGCGAGCTACCAGCCTGTGTTGAGAGGGGGAGGTGTGGTATCCTCAGACAGGCTGTTCCTGTGATGAGGCAGATTCAGACAGCTTGTATCTCACGCTGTGTTTCAGCCTTTTTTACTTTATTATTTCTCTGAAGACATTTCTGAACTATGAATGTAGACTTCTGTTACAGGCTGAGAGTATTCTGCAGGTTTGTTCGAATGACTCCAGACCTCCTTAATTTTGTCTAGGGGACATCATAGATCAATTACCTGGGTAACTTCCTGTCGAGCTTATGAAACACACTTATCCCTTCAGCCTCTGTGCTTCCAGCCTCAGCCTCATTTATCCTTATTTAGTGTTGTGAAGTTATAGTTACATGGCAATCCTCCCCTGGCCAGACATGAAAGGTAATACCGGTCATTATTGTCTCCACATTTGATAAAGTTAGTTGAAGGACATGTGCTTCAGTGCTGGAACACTGCTGGGATGTTTGCAGTGGACTTGATGCATAATAAACACTAAATAAGGCCCATTGGCCCCTTCACATCTCTGGGGTGTGTTTTCAACCCTCACCTGAGCTGGGGCTCTGAGATGTGGCTCCTAAGTCATGGTTCATCTTCTGTCTCCGGAGACATACTTGTGCAAGTAGGTCTGTTGAAAACTGGCTGTAGGCTTATTTTAGCTCAAACGTGACCTGGTTATACTTGTCTGTGTTCTCCATAAATGGTCACTAAAACAAACCCCGGTGGAGTCTTACACAGACATAGTTTCAGGACAGCTCAGCTGATTTATATTAATTTGAGTTTTCTTGCATCACACATTACTGATTTCCTGCCAAGTATTTGAAGCATCCCCCCTTTATCTTGATGCTGCTGATTTTAGGAGCTGAGCCCAACAGTTGTTAATTTAATCAGTTGATTTAAACCCTTGAGCACTTGTGAATGTAGCTGGTCTTTATCTTACAACTTTGAATAAATATGCCTGATCGTGGAAAAACCTCCATAGTGTCTTCCAGAGGTTTCTAAAGACACATGGTACTAATGGAGGCCTTGTAAATGAAGGGTGTTATGACTAAATGTCAAACTCGAAATTCCTTTTTGCTAAGAAATTGGTATATACATCCTGGAAATATATTTGTTGGTTATTGTGTCAAACCGTTTCTCAGCATACTAGAAAAAATGTTCAGCGGATGTGGTTTATCGATAAAAAAATATGCAGTAGCTTTCAAAGGAAACAGATCTTGCAAATAAATCATAATGTATGTGAGGCACGTGAAGCAAATGTCACTCAAGCTTGCGAGGAGACTATAATGTTACCAAATATTATATATCTGTTTTCTGGCTGGGTACGATCTCTACTTCTGCAGTGGCTTTGAGGAAAGGGAAACAAACAATTCACATTTGCATATCCCAGATTTCTAAATAAATGTAAATATATGTTGATCATTTAATTTCCTCATACTCTCTGTGATCAGGAATACTGGACATGTACAGTACTTCATTCATTCATTCATCTCAACTGGACCCATGCAGAATAATCTGCAAACACTAGGTGGACCCTCTCCTAAGGCAGAATGGCTCAGTGGGTAAAAAATAATTTCTTGAGGCTCAAGTATCATTGTAGATTATATTTTCTCACAAAAAACTTGATAAGAATTCAAATATCATTGTGACTTTTAAGATATAATATTTAACAGTTCTTCCTTTAGATGTCTAAAAAATACCATAAATATGTTATATATTTTGTTGACTTGCGTAATAACATGATCCAAAATGTTTCCAGCAATGTTCAAACTCAGAGAAATCCCCTATTTTTACTCAAGGTAACAAAACATTTAATTTTGTTGGCTTTTTAATCCCATCATATCCACTTTGATATGTAGGTGATATGTATTCCATGTCGAACTCTCTCTCTTCCTGAGCTCATTTTGGGCTGGCACTGCCTCCTCTCTACCCCTGCTGCTTGTGTACCTTTGGAAACTCAAAATGCAATGCTTGAGGGGATTTTCCTCTCAGGATTATAGTGTGTCACCTGCACTGTAAAATCTCTTTCCTGGCAAGCCCAGCAGAGGAGCTGGGGTAATCACTAGCAGAGAGAAGAGCTGGCTTTGTCCCTGTGTTCTTTCGTGAGAGCCCGCATGTTTTTCTCTCAGGCGGCCTCAGGTCAGCGACAGTCACCTACTGCACAACACTTTTCTTTATGATTATTGTTGTATAGCCTACCTAAAAAGGCCAGGAATGAGGAATGAGGACACACAAATCTGCATGAAGTTTGTAAAGTTATCAGGCTCACATACCAGATTGATGACAAATCCCCACATTTGTATCAGTATGACTTTAAAACAGTTACACTTCACGCTTTGTTTCTAGCCCCATTAGTCTGGGCAAGAGAGAGCAGAACTTTGGTTAAACACTCTCCTATTGCATGAAAGATGTCGTTGACAGTAGAGCTGTTTGTTTTCATGGTAGCAATAATGCTGCACCATGTTAGACTCAACCTGACCACAATCTCTCATATAGAATTACTTGGCATTTGTCAGCTCTAATTGGTTGAAAGCACACAGCTGTGTGTGTGTGTGTGCGCACGCACGCTCGCGACCCATCTCAGTGTTGGTCTTGTGTCAGTTTGGGTATTAATGTGACATGCATGGAGCCAAAATGTCATTAATGTTGATCTCTGTTGGCCACATGTGATTGAATTGGTGCTGAGGGTTATTATGACGCCACGTGTCTGTGTTGACCAGCCACGGGGAAACGAGACACCAAAAGTGTCCCAGTAAAACCAGGCCCAGCACATACTGTACGGCAAACACTCAAACATAACACAGAGAGACAGAGCTGACCTCAGACAGCAGGACAGACGGCTGTAAAACAGCAGCAGTTACCGTTCATATCTGTGGTGTTCAGACCTGCAAGGATTGGATCTATCCATCCATTATCTATATACTATTACATGGCTTCTTCAGACTCACTTTGCACACATTGAAGGAGGTGGAGTCTGCTGTTACCTGCCTGCTCTGATTGAATCATTGGACCAGTTCCCCTCTCATTATTGATTACTTTCAAAATTAAAAAACAATCGAAAGATTGTAAACACAGTACATTTATAAATTGTGTAGAAGTAGAAAGTACTGATATTTGTTGATTTATAAGTGCAGTAAGAGTGAAAAGTACCTGAACATAAATCTACTTAAGTGAAATTCAGATACATGAAAAGTATACGTTAGTGCAGTAACAAAGTATATGAAGCCTACTTTGTTAAATCCCACCACTGCCAGCTGACGTTTTGTGGTTCTGATTTAGCGATCAGTACTTTTCCTATGGAAAGTCATTTGAGTGTTTTTCTTCCCTTATGAAGCGTCTGGTTCGAGCACATGATTAGATTGTTGTATTTTAACAGATGTAGTGTTAATCTTAGCAGTCTCGTCTGTCTATAACTGTGATGGCTCTGAGTTGAGGGTTGGCTGTGAACATGGGACAATTAGCACTTCATCACATTGACTGACATCTAATTTGATCTCTGCTTCTCCGTCTGAACACAGTTGCTTCCGATGACTTTTACTTCTCCTGTTTGAAATGGCCTGTCTGTGGGGGTGAGACTGTCCTTTAACAGCCCCACCCACATTTGGATAGGATTTAATTCTGGAAAAGGGAAGGCATAACTTTTTTTATAATGTGTATGCTGGTTATAGATTTTCTTTATTTTATGACTACATTTGTCTGATATTTTCCTCTCTATTTCTGTATCATTTACAGAGACAGATATCTAGCTGTTTTCCGGTTTATTCAAATGCCGTTAAAACAGACGGGGGTCAAGTGATATTTTTTTAACTAACCACATTGTGTCATTTGTAGATTGATAACGTGCTGCTGATGCTGTTGCTCTGAAATCATGATGGGGATGGAAAAATGATCTCAACCAACCCCCTGGAATATAAATCCCAACCAAATGAGGCTATAGGGGAGACTTGCTTACTTGAGTAGTTACGACTCAGTGTTATTGTTAGAAATGTGCTGTGAAGACACTGAAATCATATATATATATATATATACAGTATATCATCCACAAATGTGAACAGTAATAAAGCCGATTCAGTTTCATGTTATGAAATACTTTGACTATAAAATCTCCATTGTAGATAAACCAGGTATAGGATGAACACATATTCTAACTTCACCCTGCAACATAGACTGTTTTTAAAACTCTGCACATAACATCCAGCACACAAACAATACAAAATTACAGTATATTGTAGGACTAATTCTGAGGTAGCTCCAGAGCATCAACACAGGACAAGAGAACAGACAGACAGACACTAGTTATATTAATCGGGTTGATATTAAAAAACTGGTGTGCATGTAAATGTGCTGCTCATATTTTGAGAGGTATTTTGTATTGATTTTTTCATATTGTTTGTCCTTGTTTAATAGTGGTAGTACAGACATACAACACATTTGGTATAGAGTAATGATGCGTGGGTCCTGTTCTGGGCGTCTGTTTTTGTGTTTTTTGACATCAGCTTAATTTCTGCAGTCAACAGCTTAATTGGTGTTTACTACACAGCAGGATGTTACAGAGTGAATGAAGTAGAATCTGTCGAGTCCACTCCTCTGACTTCACCTCCCAAGATAACACTCATCAACTTAATTGCCTGTCATTGGCTTTATATCCATCCACTCATTACTTTGACGTCAATATGAGGCCTTTTGTGTTTGTTTTTGAGATAAGGAGCTAGTGATGTTGTTGTTCCTGTTGCCTAGATATAGTTGCAAAAGAAGAGGGTTCAGTGAGATGACGTGATTGAAAGAGTGCCAGTTAAACCTCAAAGAAAACATGATGGAAATAATGACACATGTGTTTCATGTATAAGGGTGATACAGTCTCCTTATGGCTTTACACAGATCTGATGTTTGGTCTCTTCATTGAAACACACTGGAAATAGCGTTTAACTTCTTCATGTTCACATTTTTTAATTTTTGCTGTTTCCTCTCACGTGTTTGTCTCACCAACAACAGTGATGCACACAGTGAATTCAGAGAAGGTTGTATGTGTTGATCCTGCTTTCTGTGTCATGTTTCCCACGTGTTAAGCTCTGAAAAAAGCTTTGATATTTTGGGCAGAAGTAAAACTAAACTCATTAGACTCAGATGCCAAACCTAAGATATGGGAAGGTAAAGCAAGAAAAACAACAGACTTGTCTCATGAATGGGGATAGACTCACTTTCACCTCAGGCATTAGATAATTTGTTAATTTGCTGTTTTCGACTCCGTTTCCTGAGTCTGTGCTCAAGTTTTTTTCTGTTTCACATCTTGTTTCTCTCTGGATGTAGATGGTGTCATGTTATCCAGTAAAACAGGCAACATGGAGGAACCTTTCTTTTTTCCATCAACAAGCTCTGTCTGTCTGTTACAGAACCTGATGTGTGGACTTTTTTCACTCTGTGCTCTCATGAATTCAGTATCTTGAATTTTGACAGTTTATTTCAAATGAATACACAGGTTTTTATTATGATTAGCGACAAAACTACTTACTACATCCAAATTCTTTCAAATCTCATTGACTCTAGAAATCATACCAAAGGATCAGAAGGGAGCAAATTTGGGTGGAATATTTTAATAGAAAAATGTCCCATTGATCAGCTAAAACTTTAGGCAACCTGATAATCCCTCACTGCGCTTCAGCTCTTAAGTGGAACTGCCTGCCGGGTATTGTCTCTGTCTTTCTCTATTTTCAGGTGAAGAGACAAAAATCATCATCAACCTCCTCAGTTCTTAATCAGCCACAACAAAAATACATTTCTTATTACTGGTGATAGGTTACGATGCCTTACAACAAACCCATGCTATCCGCTTTTATACATCATTTAGAAAATAGGACAAGATGCATCTATCTATATTTTTTAATTTAATTTTTGCCTTAAATGTCCCCTTAAAGTCAACATAAAATCCAACTATATTCTCTTAGTTACAATGATGCTGCAGCTATTGTGCAAATTCCCTGCAGCTCCCCAAGCCTGTAAAAACTAAACACATACCTTTGTTAGAGGACCCCCCCCCCCCCTTCAGCCAAGTATTTCACAGTAACTTATAAGAAATATTATATAGAAACCAATTACTTTTTAATGGTGTGTTTACTACAGCTCTTAATTACTACCTCAGGTTTTCTGTCTGGACTTAAGGTCGAAGCTCAACGACAACATCACATTTAGTTTTCAAGTAGTTTATGAGAGTGAAGGATCTGGAATGAATGTAAGGAAATCCAAGGTGCCATCATTCAATAATACCACAGAAATGATGTATTTACAGTTTTGACCAAATAAATACATAAACGATAACAAACATAAATTTCAACAGTTCAGGCGGCTGGCGGTGTGATGGTGTCAGGACTGTTTTTCTCGACTCACTTTGGGCCTTAATATCTGCACAATCATGGTTTGAATGTAACAGTCTGATGATTGTTATTGACTTTGTTCATCTCTTTACAGCCGCAGTTAACCATCTTCTAAGGTTTACTTCATGCAGGATAGAACACGACTTAACAAAGTAAAAGTCTCCAAAAGGTGTCGTGAACGTGACAGTGAGTTCAGTGAACCTCAGTGATCCCCTCCGTCACCACATGTGGTAGAACAGCAGATTGGAAGCATAACTGTGCAGCTAGCCAATCTGCAGATATGATGTGAGGCAGTGAGGAAAGTTTCCAACCTCTTGTGGAATCAATGATATGAAGAACTGAGGCAACGAGAGGAACTACCCAGTGTCAGTCTGGTGTTTCTAATAAAATGCACAACTTTACAGAAGCTACTGTCCAGTCTGTATTTATTTATTTTAGCCCTGTACCTTTGTGAAACAGATGGATGGATACTGCATTAAACTAACAAGTCTCAGTTATAATTTTAGTGGGTTTACGTCAATATCGAAAAAAACTGTTTGCGCAGCAGTGCCCTTAACATCAACAGCTTGCTGATGTCTGCTTTAAAAAACAACTGTTCCCTGAAGTGAAGGTTGTGACATCTTCATTTAAACCAGTGTGTTCTCAAACTCATTTTGTGGCTGTCACATAGAAAGAACAACAGCAATTCCTCTAAAATACCACTATTCAGAAGTTGTAGCTTTTTTTTATTATTGAGAAATGGTTCAAGGGATGTTGACAAAATCTTCTTGAAACTTGAAGACTCAAAATCACTTTTAGTGATGGTGTTTTTTACACCAATCTAGATCTAGGAGAAGCCAAATTATAGATTGGCTTCTCCTGCACAAATACCATGAAAATAAGCACAAACGTTGAAGCCAGAAATGGCAGCTGGCACAACTTTTTCCTCCAAAGCTTCTCTGCAAATTGGTGAATGGCCAGAAAAAGCTAATGAAATAACTTTATTAGGGCCCACATGAAGTAAGCAAACATTTAGCAGAACATTAAGCCCTGAGGGAGGTCCTTGGTTTTCTGAAGCTTTAAACAATGTTGCATCACAGCATCTGCATGGCATTAAACATTTCAGGGTGTCTGCAAGTCTTGGAATCTCACAGGATCTGAAATGACGCTAAAACCTTGATGGCATTGAACACCATTATTCTGCATGTAAGTAGTAGCTGTGTCGTCTTTAAGACAACTGCCAATTGTCACCTTCACAGGCTTGACCCATACAATGCTTGAGCTACACTGATGTTATTTTTAGCTTTGGCTGTGTTTCCACTCCTCCTATGGTAAATCTTGGTTAGGGGAAAAGGTCAGGTTGGTCAGAACCCAAGGGTTGAATTTACTGATCATACGACCCTAAATCCAACAGTTATATGGAATATTTCCGGGGAATGGGCTCAGTTTGAGATTGCTTCCAGACTGTGCTATAGGCTGCGCTCCTCTGCTAAGCCCTGCCTTTCAAATCCGTGTGGGAATGCAGTGAGGCACGGGTTACCTCTGATAGGATTGTCTGGTCTGAGGACAAGATCAGTCAGTACTTGTCAGGTTAGGCGTGATGAAAAGGTCACAGCTCACTGAACTTGCAGAATGTCTTGTGGGACCTTAAAGTCAGCAGGTTAATCAGCTGTTGCCGAGGTCACGAGACACTAGACACACTTCTTTGCAGACAGAAGTGTTCCAGCCCACCCAGATTCCAAATCCCCACATATTTGGGTAATGGCCAAAACCAAGGTCTCCAAACATGAGTAACAGGAAGAATATACCCTACCTTGATCTAAACGTTGGTTCTAACTTGATATCACTGTCATGTGTTTGTGAATTTCAGGTGGCTAGATGTGAGCGTAGCCAACCTGACGTCCACAGGGTTCTGGGTGTTCTACCTGCAGGTCATACAGGAGGCTGTATGGCCCGGTGGAGCTCTGCCTACGACCCTTCAACTTGACCGCAGCCAGCAGGAGAAGGACAGCACCAGACAACAAGCCCTGCACTGTCTGATGAGACTCTTACCAGGTACATTGAACAGACAAGCACTGACAAGATGAGGTCAATAGTAATTACAGGAAATAGTGACTAGGCCAATTAAAGACTACTGTGCTGTGATTTCACTTGTAAATTTGCAGTAAAAAAATGTTGTCCTTTTAAACTAAACAACTCCATTACATACAACAATGAATAAAACCTAAAATAAATCCTCAAAAGTCTTTATGTTCTTGCATAACAAAAAAATAACCCTATCAGACATTACATACAAATAAGCCACAACCACCAAAACATATCAGTAACAGCCTCCAATGTCCAGCATCAGTTAGGCTGTGTTGTACTGTATGCTGTGCACACACATGCATGCACCCTGACAAACATATGCAAACACATACACAGCCAGTTACAAAACTATAGATAATTCTCCATATTATTGTGTTTTTACAGATCTGGTCTCAGACATGTTGGGACAAGACAAGTGCAAACTGAGCTGGCAGATGGCACTGGACTCTCTTCAAGACCCCTACATTAACAGGTGAATATACTGTATAATTTTGATGGTCCCTCCCTTTTTGAAATGTAGCCAAGATGGTGGTGGTTGATGGTGCTGTTCTGTTTTCCCTCTGTGCGTTGTGTTTGATGTCACAAATGCATTAGAAACTGAGAAGCTCTCTCACCTTGCTATTGCTGCACTTTGCATGATACAAAGCAAAAAACAAACAGCTGTCGCACGTTGTTCCAAAGATGTAAAAACCAAGTATTGAAACGTTCTTGGCTGTTTACGTTTAAACGCTCAGATGTTCAATGCGCATCATAACATAGCACTGCAAAAGTGCCTCGTCAGCATCTAGACTGCCAAAATAAAGGGCATCATGTTTTGATCAGACCCTGTCGGAGCCAAACCCAATAACACGGATCTACTGCAGAGTCATTTGACCTGGGAGAGAGTAGCGATTGTATCCATTCTCATTACAGCCAAAAGACAGATGTTATTGGAGAGTTTTGACCAGTAGAAAAGGGGCTTATGTTAAAATGCTGGAGTTAGCAAGAAACCACTGTGCCCAACAACAGGCTCACAGAGCTACTAGCATGGCTGTAAACTCTGATTCGACATTGTGAAAGTCTCATAATCAAAATTCTGACTCTGTAGAGGCAAATCTGTGCAGTTTTCTTATCATGAAATCATCCTACAGCATGTATAGGATATTGAAATTGTAATTCCAGTAAATAATGTACGGCATGTCAGTAAGAAGATCTCCGCCGTTGCAAAACACCATGTTCTTCTGGCCTCTCTGCTCCAATCTGAGACAGAGAGAAGTGTGATTCTGTTGGAAAGACCACCTCTAGTAACAATAATGACACCACAGCATTCGCCCACCTCACAGGTCATGTCCCCTTTGATGCCAAAACTGTGCTGGATGATCCTCTTGCATGTGGCTGCGTGCTCTGTGCACTCAGATGCAATTCACATTGTTTGATGATGGAGGAGCTGGCTTGCGTTACCAAGCAGATGCATCTAATTAAGCGGCCTGGGAGAGTGTGAGCTCACTCCAGAGATAGAAACACACTCGGCATCATACAGCGAAGACTCGTTTGTCCACTAAACAACAGGCTGTTGACTGAACTGTTGTTTAGTCTCTAGCTCTTGACTAAACAACAGTTTAAGGGTCGGAAATGGTTCACAGATGGAAACAAACCATACGTTGTTCCCTTCGATCATGATGCTAACCAGGGGACGAGAAGCCTTCACTTTTCCAACATTTCGTTTTTACAAAAAATTGTTGAATTTTGATGGCCACTGGTTTCAAACGTATTGTATGTAATAATGTCCTTTGTAATCATGGACTATATCATTAGTCAGCAGTTTTGTCTCAGTTTTGTGCGAGAGCCTCCTGACCTCCCTTTAGCTCTAACATGGACAGGGAGCACATTGGATACACGTAGACAGATACAGAATATATCTTTTCTTTATCACATTCAGGTGACTTTGTTACTTCTGGTGTTGAACATCAGGATAAGAGTAGGGACATCTACGGGAGGATTGGACAAATTACGTTGCAGTAAATCATTATTTAGGCCAATTTTCACGGAGTGTCTGAACTTGTCGCCCTCTGTTACCACTCTGCTCTGCTTCGTCATCATTTCAGTGATATGTTTGCATGACGATTGCTTCATCAAAAGGCAGCTTTTTACCCAATTTTCCTATATGAGCCTTTTAGAGTGTGAGTGTTACTGTGTTCGAACCACCTTAATTGGGTGGATGTGGACTTAAGGATGAACAAATAAGAATTAAGAGGTTAAAGGTGATTGTGATGTCTTTTGGTCCTAACTCAAGAATTCATACGCCAAATAGGCTAAAATGCTCTTAATATACCCTTCATCAAATTCCTTTAAAGTCTTCATTATATACCTCATGAGTCTGGAAATAAACTGTATGTAGACTAAATCTGCAGTGGTGGGTGAAGGCTTCTAGTTTGATATCCACCCTGAAGGTCAAATATGAAGACCATATTTTGTCCCGATTAGATTATATATATTGGTAGCTGTTGTTTGGTACTTTTTTGCGTTATAAAATACCTGGCTGTGTATATATTATCGTAAGTAATCACCTCTTGATGTTTAAATTACCAACTCAGGATGCACATAGTACAGTTTGGTTATGTTTATCACCTATAGAGGCTAAGCAACATACAACAATGCAAACAAATCTGATCCATTTTGTGTTCATCTACAGCCTGAAATAACTTAAAATGTCCTCTTTACATACAGAAAGACTGTGACACAAACTCAAATAAGATCCTGATCATTTGTTTTTCAATTTACCTCAGCCACTTTATCAAAGTATATCCTGACCAGGTCTAATTCAAATGAAAATAGTAATGTGCCGCTCCTATTCTCTTAGACACCTGGTCTACTGTATATTTGACCTTCTGCTGGAGTTCCTGGTTCCTGAAATACCTGAGGCGGACTTCCAGAGGAGGCTGCTGCAGACCCTCTCTAAAAACCCTGAGAAGTTGCTGGCATGAGGCGACCACCCACAAGAACACCTGCAAACCCAGCTTTTATTTTTCATCATGCTGACTCGTCATTCAGCTCAGATGAGATGCTGTAAAGCAGCGTGACGTCGAGGATGCTCCCGTTCTGCTAACGTTATGTGATCACAGTGTGAGTGAATATTTCTAGTCAGACTGAATATCCTCTGTCCCCACTTTAATCTCCCGAGGTCAGTCTGCCCTGTCTCCAATTATGTATTGATGTACGGCCATGAGTCTCCTGAGCACAGTGTCCTGTATACGAAGACACATGTTTGAGGAAGCATTAATTACACAAGAGCACCTGGTTTGTGTTTGATCGAATGTGTCTGACGTGCGATCCAAACATGTGGCAAAGCACTGTCCGTTGTCTACGTCCAGCTTTGACTAAACTCACTGCAGATGGTTTTTACACTCTGTCCTCATCCCCTCCCACGGGCTCTGGGAACAAGTCCTCACACCTCTATCTGTCATCTAGTGAAGCAGGATTTATCACCCCAAGATTAAGCTGTTGACGACAGTTTCATTCCTCAGTGTCCTGCTGGCTCTGTATAAACCCAATTGTGACTCTAACACAATATTCTTCCTTGTGAGTGGAGCATAGGTCTCTTGCAGTGATTTTAAGCCTGCAACTAACCGAATGTAGGAAAAGTACATGTGAGTTGCAATGAAGAGTTGGCCATAATGTATTTTACTGGCTTTCCAGGTAGGTTCTTTTAATAAGTTCCACGGTGCAGTAAATTTCTAAATAATAAGCGAGCCGAGCCTCACAAAAGCAGGTATACGAAGGACGTCTGCTGTTGGCAGAGCTCCAGTCAATAACTTTTTTGTAGGCTAATGTAAAACAGTGGGCTGGCAGGCTGGTTAACCACAGGCCTTTAAGTGGTGGTAAATTACATAGAAGGATATTCTCTTGTGCAATGAAGAAAAACCAACATAAATTGTTTTGGAAAGACATTGGGTCACCATGTGCCACCAGAACAGCTTCAGTGAGTCTCTGAACTCTACTGGAAGGAAGATTTCCATTCTTCCCAACGATATTTCCATATTTGGGGGTTTGATGACGATGGTGGAGCGAGCTGTCAAACATACTGGTCCAGAATCTACTATTGGTGTTTAACTGGGTTGATATTTGGTGACTCTGAGGACCATAGCTCACAAAATTGTTATACTCTGAAACATAGGCTGTCTATAAAGATGGACGACGAAGTGAAGCCAAAATATAATATGTATATAATTTAAAATATATATTACATAGATATGAGCAGTGGTAGTTGGGTCCTGTCAATGTCCATGCTCGACTAATCACGAGTCAGTCTCAATTGTTAATCATGACATATCACCCTGTTATTAATCATCAAATAACGAATATAAACCAAACTTGTCAGAAACATAAGTCAGTGTTGTCATCCTGTTGTGCTGCTCTTTAAATAACAGCATCTGATCATCGGTACTAACTCACTTATTCTTACTCATTCTGTTGATTATCAAAGTAAAGGCAGGGTATATATGAGCTGTGAGACAGTCAGCAGATAATCATGATCATAGATTCTAAATAAAGATAGATGACATGTTTTCATTTCCCCCAATTGGCCTAAATGAAATCCTGGAATTCCACTTCACAAGCCCCAGATCTGTTTGATGGCCACATGAGCCCGAACCCTCGTCCTTCAGTCACCTTAGAAACCATCTGAAGAGGGTCACCACATAATCTTCAGTCACTGTAAACAAACTTTGAAGGTTTTCATATTTGTGAAAATTGCCTTATCTTATTGCCTTATTTGTGGTCAGTGCCACTTGGATAAAGAATGAAAAGAAAACGTTGTAACCTTAGCATTGTCCCACACACACACACACACAAATGATGTAGCACAGAGTACATCACCATTTTCTGCCAACATTCTTTTTGTTCGTGTTTGTGGTGATAAACAAGGCCATATTTTAATGTTTTGATCATTCCATTTTTTTTGCACTTATACCCGCAACCTTGTCTTAAATTCCATTGTTTCTTTCCATGGTGTTTACTTGTGATTCAGTGTATTTATTAACCTATTTATGTGTTTGAAATATTACATAATGTCTTGTTCTGAATTCCAACCATAAAAGAAGGAGCTGGTGCTGAAGGAGAGGGGCCCCCTGCAGTATTGTGAAGTGCTTTTTACCCCCTAGGTTTTGCCTTACAGGGAGGTTGATGGAAGTTTGGTTTGGTGTGTCCTGCAGGTGTGACCCTGATAAGCAGCCCCTTGTAGCTCCCTGTGGTGAACCTGTTTACTCTTCTTTTTATTGTGAGCGACTGCTGAACTATGAAGCGTTACAGTTGTTGTATGTTACAGTTTTTCTATGTTACAGTTTTTGTATGTTACAGTTGTTGTATGTTACAGTTTTTCTATGTTACAGTTTTTGTATGTTACAGTTGTTGTATGTTACAGTTGTTGTATGTTACAGAATGTTAGGAGGGTCTTATATTTACTTTCTCATTCTGTCTGATGAAGGAATTCCATATATGTTGATATGATTAAACTGCAAAGTGCCACAGAACATGATCACATTGCTTCTTACAACTGGCACAGAGACAGAAACGTACGTGCTCGTTGTATCACTGCTTTAACAACATCCTTTAATATTATAAGATCACATGTTTCATCTTATCTTGATTTTTCATCATAGTGGTCATAAATCTGCACAAAAGAATCTGAAATTAGTTCACAACAATAATGCCAAAAAAATCTCCTGCCTGTTGGCTACTGTGTGTTGCATAGACTGGATATTTTAATCATAACAATGTGCAAAAACTTATGTTACAACAAGAAAAGTCTGTATAACATCAGAACCGGGAACTTTTGGGGTTTTTTGTTTGTGAAAAGCCAACTGTTTTGGTATGTGATCATTTCATATGTAGAAATAACCAGAATGTTGAGATACAACGGAATGAGAAATAATTGTTAAAAGGATCATGTTAAAGCCTCGTCATCATTAACCCAAGTAAGATAGATCGTTATTTGTCATGTGGTGGCTGCTGTATTTTCCTGCTTCAATCAGTAGATGGTAGATGTTTAACTCCTAATTGAAAAATGCACAGTGCTGTTTGCTCTTAGAACTTAGAACAGCAGAGTTTACATGGATTTATAACTCTCCACAAGTTTATGTTGAAGTCTTTCATAGTAATGTATGATAATGATTAACCGTAATTTCCTTTCTCCTCTGCACTGGTGTTCACGTTTGTGTCTTGTTGTCTATCAGACATTTAAACATGTGGTTGTGTTAATATGAACACTTTGAATCCCTTTTTCCTCTCACCCTTTGTGTCACAGTCTTTTAAAATGCCTGCTCGTGGTTCCTGAACATATCTGCCAACACAATAAAGTTACCAAACATGATTTATTAAGACATCCAACTGTTGCTCACATTCGTTCTTTTGTCCTGAGGCTGTTTTACATTTTACAGCAGGCTGGTGAGTAGGTGGCTTATTTTTTATGAGATGTAATTTTATGTGTATCCCATGCCTGGTTCTAACAGTGCTGAGGTTCATCAGAAATCTCTGTATTCCATATAATCTCTATTTTCTGTGCTCTGGCAGCCTGCCACTAATTTGCTGTAGCCTGCAGACTCATGATTCATGTCCAACAACAACAAGGAGATTATGGATAAAAACCTCTACACAAGCCTTAATAAAGATCAGACCCATTTTTTTGGAGAAGTTTGTGTTCAGTTCCACTTCTCTAACAACAAAGGAGGGTTGGGATGAGATGGGAGGCCATTGCAGGGCAGCTTTGCATTACTCCTCAGACATTTGATTTACAGATAAAACTGTAAAGAACACTATTGATAATTTGAGAAACCGAGGAATATAGACAAAGGCATGAGTGTGTTTTGTTGAAAATGTACACAAATCAAATCAAATATGACATTTATGTCCTCATCTGACTTCTGACTCAGGCTTGGACAAGTGCTTCACAGTTTAAATGTCACCATCCCAGTTAGTTTTTGTAACATTAATTGATATAGATTTGATTTTGAAAACATAAATTGATGTATTTTCCTGTGATGTATCACTGCCAGGCAACAAATATCAGCCTGGGATGTGACCTGGATTGGAAGCCACTGACAGTCTGAACTCCAGCTTCACCTGCAGAGCTTATGTTGGTTCTTTCAGAGGTCTGTTTAGAAACCGATACAATCTTCAGACCTAAGTTCACGACTTTTTAAAGTTCTGTAATATACCCTGGAATTATGCACTGGCAACGAAATGGCATTGTGCTTTTACTTTGAAGACAAATTGCTAAAGTCAAAGTGATTCGGAGAATGATGTTGCCATAGTGGAGATCAGCATGTGTGAATGTCTCTTTGAAATAATGTCACACCAGATTCGGCTATACACTTTCTCGGGCAATTACTCACTTTTTCATGAGCTTTCAGCCGTGTTGCATCATCTAGGGATTCATGTAAAGTTCTGTGTTCTGTTTGCAGTCTCCTGAGGATTAAAGCTAAAGTTAAAAATAAATGTCACCTCTCTTGATAAATATCTTGTTGGGGCCCCATGCATGGTAAAAGAACAAATTCAATTGGTCCCCTCATATCCAAGTTTCCATCAAGTACAGTATACACAGCAGAACATAGAGAGAAGCTTTGTGGCAGTGCCTTGAGACCCAGAAACCAACCCAGAGCCACAGCCACCGCTGAATTTGACTGACAATCCAGCTAAAGATGTCCTCTGCTAACAAGCTCCAGGAAATTAACAACACTTATTAGCACCATTGGGCCCATTCAAACAAACTGGCTCCACTATAATTCCTGTAGCACATTTTCAAATATAAAATGCCCACCCCGGTGAAACACTCAGAAAAAAAACGTCTCAGTTCTGTTGTTAGGAGCCAGAAACATTCTATCAATGATTCTGAAGCACGAAACCAAATTTGTAAGGAGCCTCAGGATATCTCCCGTGTCTGTGGGCACATTAGAGCGTTGGTAAAGTGAGCAATACCCAGGAAAGAAAAAGGCCCCGTGCTCAATTTCGTGTCGAAACCAGCCAGAGTCATAACAACGTCTGTTAGAAAAACAGCTAGTGCTGCAAATATTTGTTGATCAATTCCTCGGTCTGTAAAAGAAAAATCCTAAACCAGAGAGAATGTGCAACACAACCTTCTCCAGCCTCAGATCATGTCTTGTTTTGTGAGAGGAAAAGGATTTAAAACAGAGAAGCAGCAGGTCCTCGCAGTGAACCACTGGGACCACAGAACCATTAGAGATTTGGAAAAAACTAAGTTATTGCAGATGAATATTCTTTGGACTGAATAATGAATTGTTTCAGCCACATTTAAGCGTCCGAGACAGTGGACTCTTTGATTTTCTTTGAGGATTTTCTCAACTCTTTTGAATATATGTGAGAGTGATCACATGTGGGATGGAGGGTTTGGATTGGACACAAACGTATGCTTTACTATTGCTTTATTTATTCATTTTCTCTGGATGACATCACTTTTGTTGTGCTGGCCAGACATTTGCAGTCGTGCCAACTGTGTAACTTATTGTCGCTGAATACACACTCAGATTTACTGCTGTGGTGAGATCGCCTGTTCCAGAGCAGTTTGGGAACTGAACACACTTTGAGTTGAGATTGTTCCGTCAGATTCAAACAGCGATTATTTCTAATCGTGTGTGATACAGATTGTTTACTTGGCAACAGAGATGAAAAAGCAGCCAAACATGTAATTGCACAAATTACCTCAGTCAACAACAACCGACAAAAGTCATGCGTCATTAGGGGACGTCCATCTTGTTCCAGACCACAGAGCTAATTGTCTGTATCATCAGCGTGCGGTCCCGAGTGGCAGCATGAAGCCACCGCAGTTAATGGAGTAGAAGCGTGGTTTCACATCAGAGTCAGTCTGCAGCACGGACAGATTTACATGCTAACCACTTATTATAGATTATGTAATCCCCTCTCATCACAGCCCAGTCTGCTCTTGTTTTCTAGAGGCTCACTCCACCTTGTCGTTCTCTGTCTGACTCTTTGTTTTCTTTTATTTCTTACGTAATAAAACACAGATGCACACACACACGCACACACACACACACACACACACACACACACACACACACACACACACACACACACACACACACACACACACACACACACACACACACACACACACACATGGGCCAGCAGCTCTGAGGACATACATGTTAGAGCAGACAGCCCTTTCAGGACAACACCTGAGACTGAACCCCCACACGTACTTTTACTGACCTTCAGCTCTGTCTACTTCTGGAAGCATGAGTAGCAGTTTTTTAAATAAAATAAAATACAAAAGATCTATGAGGCCACTCCGGGATGTTTGGAGCAGATCTTTTGTCAGCCTCATTGTGGCTGTAACACCCTGGAACAAATAAATGTATGAAAAATCAACTCAGGACACTGTGACCAGCCAGAAAGAATCAAACTACTCAGCAGAGTGAGGTCTCCTTTTTAAAATCAATCTGTCCAAGCCCATCAAACACAAACAGAGAGAGAGAGATTAACAATATAAGCATATAAACAATAACCTTTTGTGCTTTTTGCCAAAGTTATGGGCTCATGATTTTCTCTTATAAGGTGAGGTGTTCATTTCTGCCTGCGTGAGAAGTTTGCTCTTTTAACAAAACGTGCAACACGTGATGTTAAACTGGCCGTCTTGGAATCTGGAAATGTTGATCTCCCCTGATGGTCACTGGAGTTTTACAATCTGGCTGAGAACAACATGCATATTTTAAATGACACTATCCAGGAAGAATTTATTGTCTATCAATGTTACCGTGCTCCACCACAGCGCCGTCTTCTGTGTCATAAATAAAGTAAGAACTATTTGTGTCTCATGTCAAAGTGAAAATGCTTCAAAGCTTGAAATGACTTGAAATATAGTGAAAGAAAAAGAAAACATAGTTCAATATGGAAAACAATACAATCTGAGGAGATTCAATCGTGTTAAATGAATAATTCTGCATGCAAGTTGTGTTGTCATTGACTGCATCTTCCTCCCAGTAAGTTCCTCTGTTTTCAAATGGCAGCTTCTGGATCAAACATCAAAAACTGCTTCATGAACAAAATGGAGAAATAAGATATCGGCACCAAGAAATAAATAGGAGACAGTTTAAAATGAAAACTAAAACAAATTAAATTTATCAAATGAAAGTTGCTCTTTAACTGTCTTAGGTGCAATGGGAGACAGATCCAAGGAATTAGAGAACACATTTTTGACCGTTGTAACATCCAGAGCACTTTTAATTACATTTATAACTGACTTTACACTTAGTCTCATGGGCCATACCAAACCGAAAGATTTTACATTGTTTCTGGGAAGGAGCGAGACGTGTGGCTCCTTCGCCTCTAGATGGCAACAAAATCAAACTATGGACCTTTCGTCCATTTTTAAAGTGACCATAGGGAGGCGCTACAGGGCAAAGTAACGGTGACGCACCTGTTACTGCTGAGAACAGAAGGCAGTGGAGGTGAGGATGTAGCAGAGGCAGCTCAGGGGTTGTCTGTATCTTCTATTATTAATAACTATGATCCTCATCAGAAATAGTGAGCGTGGTTTCTGAAGGGGGTTGTTTGGTGTTTACTGTCAGCAGCGAGTTAAAGGAAATGCATCAGTTAAAAGGGATGACAGTGAGGCTACGAATGAGGAAAATAAATGATGGCCTCATGGAGGAGATGGGTGTAAAAAGCACCAACAGTGAGAGAGGGGTTGATTCCCAGTCCAGCCTTTTGTTTTGGTGGTTACCAGCTCTCCAACTCACTGTCGCAATGCAGCCAAACCACAGTCTGAGCAACACCCACAGCTGGGTTGGTAACCAGAATCCTCATCTACTGAATTTGTTTCCCTGCCTGCGTAAATGTCTCATGCTGTATTCGCATGTGTGTGAAACTGGGAAATCCTCCTCCAGTGGTGAAACAGCAGCAAAAACTTCTTTAAACTGTGAATTTAATAAAGATGCTCCTGCTACGCTCACTCACTGAGACAACAAAGTGATGGGGAATGAAACAGGTGAGGAACAATGGCCGCCTGTCAGTGTGCATCATCTGTGAAACAGCAAAACATATGAACACATCAACTCTACTTCAACGGAATCTTATTCTTCTTGGTATGTTCCCTGAATATTCTCCCCACATGTTTCGGAGACTTTTCAATAAAAGTGTGTGGGGTTTTCTTGGCATCTAAAAAAACTTCATAAAAAATACCTGTAACCGTAAAGCTGCCGAGCACAAAAAGCCAGATGAGAAAATCAGCCTCACTCCCACCTCCCCTTGACCATCCTCCTCTAATAAGTATAAAACCAGACTATATTTATATGTACTGCTGATCTGCAACTATAGGAAGGAAGTATGTAAACTTAGTTAAGAAACTTTCATTAGAGTTACTGCCTAGTTACAAACTGTTCATCTGGACTTGAGTGAATGAGTTTGCAAAATGTTAAATGGCAACGTTATTTCTTATATGAACACTTGCTATATTATATCCACCTGTAGGAGGTAAAGAGGAATGAATATGTTTTTTTATTCTTGTTTTTAGGGATCTCAATATAAATCTGACAGTCAGTCATTCTGCAACTTTTGTCAAGCAGTAAACAAAGTCAATGAAATGTACTGAATACTCAACAGATTGCCATGTTGTTGTACCTCTGCCAAAAACGATTGTAAAGTGCGGAAAACATAAGCATATTTTCACTATATATTTGGCTTGAAATGCTTTAAAAAGTGGTCTGTTCTTTTAACCAGTCATTTTAACCAGATTTACAGCAATATTTTGGTTTAAATTTAACATTTAATATTGATATTATCTCTAATATATTTCAAGGGACACATGAGACACATACGACACATGAAAACATATGAGACACATTAAGACACATGAGACACATGAAAACACATGAGACGCATGAAGATACATGAGACACATGAAAACATATGAGACACATGAAGACACATGAAGACACATGAAGACTCATGAGACACATGAGACACATGAAATCACATGAAGACATATGAGACACATGAAGACACATGAAAAACATGAAGACACAGTAAGACACATGAGACACATGAGACAAATGAAGACACATGAAGACACATGAGACACATGAAGACACATGAAAACACATGAAGACATATGAGACACATGAAATCACATGAAGACATATGAGACACATGAAGACACATGAGAAACATGAAGACACACGAAGACACATGAAGACTCATGAGACACATGAAGACACATGAAGACACATGGAGACACATGAAGAAATGAAGACACATGAGACACATGAAGACACATGAAAACACATGAAGACATGAGACACATGAAATCACATGAAGACATATGAGACACATGAAGACACATGAGAAACATGAAGACACATGAAATCACATGAAAACACATGAGACACATGAAGAAACGTGACATATAAAGACACATGAATGAGACATATGACGACACATGAAACAAAGACATCAGGTCACATTAGATTTTTTGCGTAATGTTTATTGAGGACATGCAGCAGGCTATAATTGAACTTCAGTGTTCAAACGTGTGATTTCATTTAACTTTAACTGATGAAGGCTACAGATGTTGAAACAGATCAACATGTGGTCTGCTGCTGCTCCTGGATAGTAACTAGGGCTGCGCAGGATGGATCTTCATGACGATGGACTTCAGAGAGTAGCCATAGGTGTTTTTCCAACTGTGCCATATAACTCCAACAGCAAAGGGAGTCTCCTCCTGCCTCCAGCGATAGACCCCATTAGGGTTTGCATGGTGACATTGGTTGTACCAGAAAGCTCCCATGTATAGAGAGGCACAGTTGCGAGTATCTGGGTCCTGGTCTTTGTCGAAGGTTGAGAACTTCATGCCATTGTGTGTCATCATGGAGTCTCCTACAGAGACACAGAGAAGACGCAGAGAAGACACAGTGTTATAGACTGAAAATATCTGTCATCAACGAGGTATTTGTCTGAAGGAAACATGTCTCTATCTGTCTCTGTCTGTCTCTATTGGTCTCTGTCTGTAAGTCTCTATCTGTCTCTATCTGTCGATTTGATGCCGTCTCTCAGGACAGTGTCCATGGAAAAGATTTAAATAGTTTTCTTTTGACTAAAAGAACAAAAACTGAAAAACATTTTTTATTTTCCAGAATGAAAGAAGATTAATGATAAATGTCTCTCACACACACACACACCTACCTGCTCCTTTATCTGTGAATCCAGACACAGTCAAGTTGTATCCGTTACACTCAGAGCCGACGGAGAACATCCTGTAATGCGCGGACGCATTATTTCCCTCAAAGTCCTTCATGTCCACCTGTAACTCAAACTTCTTGGGTCCTGAGGTCAGATAGTGTAGGTTGTCCAGACCTGTGACACACACACACACACACACACACACACACACACACACACACACACACACACACACACACACACACACACACACACACACACACACACACACACAAGGGGGTTGTGTATTAACAGTAAGGTTCTCAGCTGTTCCTGTGGTTCCACTTCTCACCTAGCCAGTGTTCTCCATCCACCGAACCAAAGCCGACCTTGTACTGAATCCAGGGCCTGTAGAAGTTGACGGTTCCATCCATCCTGGTCTGAATCACCTGAGCAGGTAAACAGTGGAATATGAGTCTGACTGATTTGACGCTTATTGAAAGTCAGTACAAATACTCACTGTCCAGGCTGGTTGGTCTGGACTCTTCTGACAGTACACCTGCAACACATCAATACATTTGATCAATTCAAATGTTTCGCTCACATCTTTTTCACTTTCAACACGTTAGGTGAGACTGACCAATAGAAGCCCAGAGATTCATCTGAAACCAGTGATCATGGAACGAATCGAGTCTACTTCATTTAAACGTTTCCTCCTGAAAGCAGCAGCTCGATGAAAGTCAGTCTGATGTGTGAGTGTGAACAAGAGAAAGTTTCCTCCTTCTCTCCCTGAGCGTCTGTTCTTTGTAACTCTGGTGAGTGGATTCCATCTCCTGTGAGAAGAACTGACTGAGAGTCATAGCTTCAACTGTCACAATCAGCCTGCAGTTGAAGTGTTAGGCTGAACTGAGATCAGTTCAAAAGACTCTGAAGTTATTAAAAACCAGAGTTTATCTCCAATATTCAGCAGGAAACTGTGAAACATGAAGCATTCTAAACAGCATTACCCCTCATGTGGCTGCAGTAGGTGCTGTTGACAGTGTTGGGAAGGATACTTTCAAAACGTATTCCGTTACAGAATACAGAATACATGCACAAAAATGTAATCTGTAACGTATTCCATTACATTAACTAATCTGAGTAACGTATTCTGAATACTTGGAATACTTCCGGTTTGTATTGCATTTTTTAAGTGTATGATTGCGGCGTTGTTATAGTCAGTGGAGCAGCAGCAGTTTAAACTCTCTCTCCGCCGATGCGTCGGGCCAGCTGGATGTCCGGCTCCCATCCACTCCCATCTCTGTGCCGGTCCCACCGGAGGCTGAAGCCCCGCCCTGCGCCAAGGCTGCCTCGCGCCGTGCAGCGATCGTTTCGGCGTCGAGTCTATTTTTTGCGCTTGACGCGAGCATATCGCTCCAGGAAACACACTGAAAAATGATTTTAAACGATATTGATGACATATTTTATATGATATAAATGATAAAGCATGCATCCCATAGTTTGTATTCCCCCTCTGTTGTCCTGGAGTTTTAAATTTACCAATTTGACCGATCACATTATTAAATGCTCCCCTCCATACAGACACACAAGCAGTCATAAAGATAAAAAGAGAGGGGGGGGGGGGGGGGGCGGAGAATACGTCATTTACCCTCGACACCCGACATTGAACGGAGCAAACAGCGGAGAAGTTCTTGAAGATAGATGACATTAAATTGGGACGCTGTTGCAGTTAATGTTGGAGCAACAAGTGACTTTATGCTTTTATACTACTGGGTCAACGGGTGATATTATTTTAGCGTCGCTTCAGCGTCCGGTGTGAACCCTGCGTGCCTCGCTGGTCTCCTGCAGAGCCATGACAGCGGAGCTCTGGGAGCGCAGGTCGGTCTTCTCTCACCAGGCGCTGGAAGGGCAGCTTGCGGATCAGCAGCTCCGTAGATTTCTGGTAGCGACGGAACTCTCTCAGAGCCTCGGTCCCGGGCCTGTAGCGGTCCCGAGCCGGTCGCGGTGAGGCTCCTTCACGCCGCCGGGGTCCGGGCGCTCTTACGGCAGCCCTGGTCTCCAGCTGCTTCCTGGGGGCTTTGCCTCCGGTGGATTTACGAGACAGTGATTAAACTCGTGAAACAGAGAAGTACCGTCATGTAATCCACTGATTTCAACAATGTAACTGTATTCTGAATACCATCTATTTAATTTGTAACTGTAACGGAATACAGTTACTCATAATTTGTATTCTAAATACGTAACGCCGTTACATGTATTCCGTTACTCCCCAACACTGGCTGTTGATCAGTATCAGTGACATGTTGGTTTAATGATTCTACGTATGAGAGGTGAACATGTTTCTGTCCACTAATAAAAACACAAGTGAACGTACTCGGACTTCGAGGTTCTCTCCTGCAGGGTAGATATTGTTGGGGCGGCTGTGGTCGGGATCTCTGATATCATACGTCTGGCTGCAGTCAGTCGGATATCGGGCAACGTAGCAGCTGATCAACGCTGGAACCAAGAGGAGGAGGAGGACGACTTGAAACATCTGGAACAGAACAGATGTTTTCAAAACTTTGACCTTTTGAGTAATGGGGGTGTGGTCACAGTCAACACAGGTGGAGCTTATCAAGATAAAAAAACAGATAGTTTGTCCCCAAAGCCACAGCCACAGCTCACAAACCAACAACACAACAGAAGATCACATGTTCCTGAGTGGAGTCTAACAACATGTATGAAACACGCTTATAAAACATGTATAAAACACGTATATAAAGCATGTATGAAACAGGCATGAAACACGTATAAGACATGTATGAAGTACAGACCTGGTCCTTACCTCCCTTAAGTTCTGTTGTTATAAAGTTAAGACAAATACTCAAGTAAAGTGCAGATATGTTAAAAATATACTTAAGTACAGGAACAAAGTATTTGTACTTCGTTTCCTCCCCCTCTGGTTAGTATTTGTATATTGTTTCACCTTCTGGTCTCCTTGATGCATCAGCTGCTGCTTGACTCCTCCTTTCACCAACTTCCAGGAAACTTCAATGATGAACAGATTTCTGTTGAAACTGGACTTATCTGAAAATAAAACAAAAACACAGTCAACCACTGAGTGAACTCACCTGTCTCCCTACACCTGTCCCCCCTCACCTGTGTGAACTCACCTTTGAGTGAAACTGAAGAGACGTCTTCACCTTCAGAGGAAACAGATAAACTGCTGTTTCTCCTTCACGTCTTTTATACACCACTCTATGACGTCTCATATGTAAACAAACCACCACATATCAGTGTAATGGAAAATTCAACTGACCAGGTGTCCGTTCCTCCCTCTCTCCCTCCCTGGACACTGATAGCACAGATGGTTCTGATGACGATACAAAATTTTAGTTTTTTTATGTGATTTCTTTCCCCCAGCTTGCTTATGTGTTTCTTAGTGATTTCATTAGACAAAAACAGCTACTCTAATTATCCTTTCAACTTCATATTTTATGATGCCTTAATTTAAATCTCTGTGAATTTGTAAGGTTGATGTGAGTTACTTTACAAAGTTTCTACATACTTGAAAAATAATACTTACTAGCAAGAATTCTAAAAGTTTTTACTGGATATTTTCAACCTTAGATATACTATATGGTGACATTTAACGTTATATTACATTTTAATATGAGTTACTTTTGCCAATCAATACAGTATGTTACATTTTGATAATGGTTAGTGAGATGATGATGTTGTTTGACCTGATTTCTTTCCATATTCATTTTAAATGCTTGCCCCCCCCCTCAAACTGTCCCAAGGTGAGACTCTGCTGGTTTCAACAGAGTAGCTGAGTTTTGGTACTAACAGTGAGCAATGATATTGTTCCTGTCATGTTACAATAGATCGCTGGAGATTTTCCCCTCTGTCCTCTCTCATCTTGGGCTGCCAGAATCTGTTGAACTTGTATTTGGCTGTAAACCCTGATGAATGCGCCCTCTGGAGCAGAGAGCAGCAGCACCCCTGGTTCATGTGATCCCACCACCCCCACACACCTCCCACCAACACCTTACAGAAGTACCACATTAATTTCACATGCGAAATATGCATCATTCTCTGTGGTCATAGCGAATTTCTGCTCCTCTATGACCCATTTTAATCCTAAAGGCTCCATCCAGACACATCAAGACACATGAGACACATGAGACAAATGAAGACACATGACATATGAAGACACATGAATGAGACATATGACGACACATGAAGACACATGAAGACTCATGAGACACATGAAGACACATGAAGACACATGAAGACTCATGAGACAGATGAAAACACATGAAGACACATGAGACACATGACGACACATGAAAACACATGAAGACTCATGAGACTCATGAGACACATGAAGACACATGAAGACACATGAAGACTCATGAGACAGATGAAAACACATGAAGACACATGAGACACATGACGACACATGAAAACACATGAAGACACATGAGACACATGAAATCACATGAAGACATATGAGACACATGAAGACACATGAAGACACATGAAAACACATGAGACACATGAAGACACATGAAATCACATGAAGACATATGAGACACATGAAGACACATGAAGACACATGAAAACACATGAGACAAATGAAGACACATGACATATGAAGACACATGAATGAGACATATGACGACACATGAAGACACATGAAGACTCATGAGACACATGAAGACACATGAAGACACATGAAGACTCATGAGACAGATGAAAACACATGAAGACACATGAGACACATGACGACACATGAAAACACATGAAGACTCATGAGACTCATGAGACACATGAAGACACATGAAGACACATGAAGACTCATGAGACAGATGAAAACACATGAAGACACATGAGACACATGACGACACATGAAAACACATGAAGACACATGAGACACATGAAATCACATGAAGACATATGAGACACATGAAGACACATGAAGACACATGAAAACACATGAGACACATGAAGACACATGAAAACACATGAGACACATGAAGACACGTGACATATAAAGACACATGAATAAGACATATGACGACACATGAAACAAATGAAAAGACACATGAGACAAAGACATCAGGTCACATTAGATTTTTTGCGTAACGTTTATTGAGGACATGCAGCAGGCTATAATTGAACTTCAGTGTTCAAACGTGTGATTTCATTTAACTTTAACTGATGAAGGCTACAGATGTTGAAACAGATCAACATGTGGTCTGCTGCTGCTCCTGGATAGTAACTAGTGCTGCGCAGGATGGATCTTCATGACGATGGACTTCAGAGAGTAGCCATAGGTGTTTTTCCAACTGTGCCATATAACTCCAACAGCAAAGGGAGTCTCCTCCTGCCTCCAGCGATAGACCCCATTAGGGTTTGCATGGTGACATTGGTTGTACCAGAAAGCTCCCATGTATAGAGAGGCACAGTTGCGAGTATCTGGGTCCTGGTCTTTGTCGAAGGTTGAGAACTTCATGCCATTGTGTGTCATCATGGAGTCTCCTACAGAGACACAGAGAAGACGCAGAGAAGACACAGTGTTATAGACTGAAAATATCTGTCATCAACGAGGTATTTGTCTGAAGGAAACATGTCTCTATCTGTCTCTGTCTGTCTCTATTGGTCTCTGTCTGTAAGTCTCTATCTGTCTCTATCTGTCGATTTGATGCCGTCTCTCAGGACAGTGTCCATGGAAAAGATTTAAATAGTTTTCTTTTGACTAAAAGAACAAAAACTGAAAAACATTTTTTATTTTCCAGAATGAAAGAAGATTAATGATAAATGTCTCTCACACACACACACACCTACCTGCTCCTTTATCTGTGAATCCAGACACAGTCAAGTTGTATCCGTTACACTCAGAGCCGACGGAGAACATCCTGTAATGCGCGGACGCATTATTTCCCTCAAAGTCCTTCATGTCCACCTGTAACTCAAACTTCTTGGGTCCTGAGGTCAGATAGTGTAGGTTGTCCAGACCTGTGACACACACACACACACACACACACACACACACACACACACACACACACACACACACACACACACACACACACACACACACACACACACACACACACACACACAAGGGGGTTGTGTATTAACAGTAAGGTTCTCAGCTGTTCCTGTGGTTCCACTTCTCACCTAGCCAGTGTTCTCCATCCACCGAACCAAAGCCGACCTTGTACTGAATCCAGGGCCTGTAGAAGTTGACGGTTCCATCCATCCTGGTCTGAATCACCTGAGCAGGTAAACAGTGGAATATGAGTCTGACTGATTTGACGCTTATTGAAAGTCAGTACAAATACTCACTGTCCAGGCTGTTTGGTTTGGACTCTTCTGACAGAACACCTGCAACACATCAATACATTTGATCAATTCAAATGTTTCGCTCACATCTTTTTCACTTTCAACACGTTAGGTGAGACTGACCAATAGAAGCCCAGAGATTCATCTGAAACCAGTGATCATGGAACGAATCGAGTCTACTTCATTTAAACGTTTCCTCCTGAAAGCAGCAGCTCGATGAAAGTCAGTCTGATGTGTGAGTGTGAACAAGAGAAAGTTTCCTCCTTCTCTCCTTGAGCGTCTGTTCTTTGTAACTCTGGTGAGTGGATTCCATCTCCTGTGAGAAGAACTGACTGAGAGTCACAGCTTCAACTGTCACAATCAGCTGCAGTTGAAGTGTTAGGCTGAACTGAGATCAGTTCAAAAGACTCTGAAGTTATTAAAAACCAGAGTTTATCTCCAATATTCAGCAGGAAACTGTGAAACATGAAGCATTCTAAACAGCATTACCCCTCATGTGGCTGCAGTAGGTGCTGTTGATCAGTATCGGTGACATGTTGGTTTAATGATTTTACGTATGAGAGGTGAACATGTTTCTGTCCACTAATAAAAACACAAGTGAACGTACTCGGACTTCGAGGTTCTCTCCTTCAGGGTAGATTGAGTGGGAGTAGCTCCGGTGGTTATCTCCGAATTCATTGATATGGCTACAGTCAGTCGGATATCGGACGTAATGGCAGCTGATCAACGCTGGAACCAAGAGGAGGAGGACGACGACTTGAAACATCTGGAACAGAACAGATGTTTTCAAAACTTTGACCTTTTGAGTCATGGGGGTGTGGTCACAGTCAACACAGGTGAAGCTTATCAAGATAAAAAAACAAATAGTTTGTCCCCAAAGCCACAGCCACAGCTCACAAACCAACAACACAACAGAAGATCACATGTTCCTGAGTGGAGTCTAACAACATGTATGAAACACGCTTATAAAACATGTATAAAACACGTATATAAAGCATGTATGAAACAGGCATGAAACACGTATAAGACATGTATGAAGTACAGACCTGGTCCTTACCTCCCTTAAGTTCTGTTGTTATAAAGTTAAGACAAATACTCAAGTAAAGTGCAGATATGTTAAAAATATACTTAAGTACAGGAACAAAGTATTTGTACTTCGTTTCCTCCCCCTCTGGTTAGTATTTGTATATTGTTTCACCTTCTGGTCTCCTTGATGCATCAGCTGCTGCTTGACTCCTCCTTTCACCAACTTCCAGGAAACTTCAATGATGAACAGATTTCTGCTGAAACTGGACTTATCTGAAAATAAAACAAAAACACAGTCAACCACTGAGTGAACTCACCTGTCTCCCCTCACCTGTGTGAACTCACCTGTGTGTACTCACCTTTGAGTCAAACTGAAGAGACGTCTTCACCTTCAGAGGAAACAGATAAACTGCTGTTTCTCCTTCACGTCTTTTATACACCACTCTTTGACGTCTTGTATGTAAACAAACCACCACATATCAGTGTAATGGAAAATTCAACTGACCAGGTGTCCCTCCCTCCCTCTCTCCCTCCCTGGACACTGATAGCACAGATGGTTCTGATGACGATACAAAATTTTAGTTTTTTTATGTGATTTCTTCCCCCAGCTTGCTTATGTGTTTCTTAGTGATTTCAACTTCATATTTTATGATGCCTTAATTTAAATCTCTGTGAATTTGTAAGGTTGATGTGAGTTACTTTATAAAGTTTCTACATACTTGATCAATAATACTTCCTAGCAAGAATTTTAAAAGTTTTTACTGGATATTTTCAACCTTAGATATACTATATGGTGACATTTAACGTTTTATTACATTTTAATATGAGTTACTTTTGCCAATCAATACAGTATGTTAGATTTTGATAATGGTTAGTGAGATGATGATGTTGACTCATTCACACTTTTCAATTAAGTTGTACGCACAGAAAGCGTGGTAAGGTGTGAAAAGTGAAAATGTGAATGTGAGGGTTTTTTGGATAGTAACACAATTTCTCCAGAGCTCTCTCTTTTTTAAAAGGTGGCTTCAAACACAATAGGACACAATGAGACAAACCATCAAGACTTCATCTTGCTTCTGTTGTTCTAATGATGCCTGAACAGGGAATACAAGTAGATGTGATTAATGTTTCTGGAAGGTAATTTGTTTGGAATAAACAAAGGATAATGAGTCAGGAGCAGTAAACCAATCTACAGAGGACAATGATAAATTCTTGTCTGCCTTGAATTTCAGTTCATATGTCACAAAGTAGCAAGTTTAGGTTTAAAGCCTCAATGGGTTATTGTCTCTCTTGAGTATTTTATTGTTATTAATATTTATTCTAACCATATGTCCTTCAAAAGACCCAGATCTTCCTCTACAGCTGTCAAAGAGGAAAAGGGAAAAAATCTATCTCATTCATCAGTCTACTCCCCACTGCTTATTATCTGACCCACACCATTAGTTTTAGGGTCTTGTTTATTTACAAATGGCCATGGTAAAGCCATTGCATTCTTTTCCTCATGTCTCCAGCTGTGTGACTTAAGGCAAGATTGGAGCAACACACACAGAGGTCTGAAGACATGAGCAACATTTGTGACCTTTAAGTATCAATAAATCACTGCAGAGTCGTTCTGAGACATTAGCGTAATGAATTTATGGCTCAATAGCATTCTCCTAAGAGTAGTCATAACTTTACCCCAGGAAGAGGACATGAAGGGAACAAGCATGGGTGTCTTCTACTGTTCCCAGCCGATTTAACGAGAGTCAGCAAAGACTCAAACCAGAATTCATCTCTGACATCAGAACCAGTTCACTTACTGGAACAAAACAACATGGCCACCTCAATTACGCCACCCTCACATTCCTCAAGACAAATCCCTAAAAATGTTTGCACCCGTCCCCTCTCTCCATGATAGTCATTCTGGACGATTCGTGCTAAATGTTAATGTATATGGAGCAACATTTCCTGACTTCCTGAAACGACATTTCCTTCTTCAACCAAGCTCCTTCCAAAGCTTTCAGTGGTTGCTATGGTGGAAGAGTGTTTGGTTGCCTGACATCCTCTCAGTCCACCCTATCTGACCCATCCTCACCTTAACAACTATTTATTTATTTTGGCAATGAAGTGTTTTTAAGCTGGAACTGAAATATGGTAACAGATAAGAGAGTTGAATGAAGATCATCTGGGTGGTGGGAGGAGGGAGAGTATAGATAACGCCCAGCCAGCAGCACACACTGTAAGGAGATAGATGCAGATGGTGGTGCTTGGTGGGCTGAAGGTTAGAAGGTTTATATGATGCAGCAGTTGTTGAGAAAATGAGTCTCAGGTGAGTCGGTGGGAATCCAGTCCAAAGGCCTAACCAGGAAAACACACACACACACACACCACACACACACACACACGCACACACACCCACACACACGCACACACACGCACACACACGCACACACACACACACATACACACACATACATATGAGGGAAGGAGAAAACACAGGAAAACATGAAAAAGTGGGAAGATAGGACTGGGGTCCGGAAATGTAATGCAACTAAAGGATGATCTATCATGAAAGACTCATACATGTGGTGAGCTCCAAAATTGGAAACTAAGAGATGTGACTCTGCTCAAAAATATTTTTTTGTAGTTATTTTTAAGTGATGAAAAACAGCTTCTGCATCAGACAAAGATCTTTGCAGCCATCTTGTTGCAACATGCCCAAGGAGCAAAGAGCAGTTCTCTCTCACCTAAAGCACAGAACTAGATTAAAGACAATGTTAAACTTGAATGGTTGGGACGGTGATTGAATGATGAGTTGAGGAATGAAGTGCATGCTCTAGGTTTTACAAATGATAACATTATATTCTTGTTGCTGCAGTTAAAGCCACTGGAAGGAAACAGTGCACAGAACGAGTGGAACTCATTAACAAGGCTCAATCTCACAATGTCGGCTTGTTTCATGGCAGAGAGCAGATGCTAATGAAGTCTTACTTCCAACATCATGTTCAGTGGTGAAGAATAGAAGCCTTAAGCTAACGAGGGCACGACACAAAGTTCTGTTTGCAACAAGAAGAGACCGGGGCTGTGAAGGAATGGACTCCATGCTGAGGAACAATGCCACTGGTGTCTTTAGGTGTTCAGTCATCCAAGTCATGTGATATCTCACGGAAGTTTAAGTATGAGTACTTGCTGTTTGGACTTGAAGACATTTCATTACTCATCTGCACAGCTCCGGCAGGTCTGCTGAAAGGTAGGAACTCTGGAGAGACCACACAGCCACTTAGGGACATATCTCATGACAAGACTCATCAGTACACACCTCACCTCAAGGAATACATTTTTGGGGTAAATGGACTGACAGAAGTGAGTAGCACAGGATTTACTGCACACCTATGTCCAGGGAGGGGGAGGATTTTTACCAAGTGTCAGTTTCACACTGATATACACTCTTCCCCTATAACTCTCGTGTAACATGTTGCACAAGCGTAACTCGACCACAGAAGGTAATACAATAGGTGGCATCCTGAATTCATGTTTTGCCTTGAGAATGTGATACCTCAGCAACACCTCACAGGAATGTTTTCAAATTTGGCACACACGTTCACTCGGATTTATGGATTAACTGCTACCATTTGGTGGTCAATGACTGATGACATTCGACTGTAGAGTCTTTAACTGCTTTCACACCTGCACTGAACTCCGGATAATCTCATGAAACTATCCAGAGGGGCTTTATGTGAGAACACAAATGTCTGACAGAGGCTGTGGACAGTCGCCTGTGTTGAGTGAGCCCATGTGAGAATACGTAGATCCTCCAGGAGGTTTAACTGCGAGTGAGTGGGTGTGTTGTGTATGTTTCTAACAAGCAATGGATGCAAAACTAAACAAACTAAAAAGAAGACAACAATCTCAGGATTAAAAAAGACATAGTCCTATAAGACACGTGGACTCATACAAAAGAGACCTTTTAAGAGAGATTACAGAGATTTTAGATAGTTGTGTTACCATGTAAACAATTCCTATGCATTTGACAGCAATATTCTCCATATAACACGAATGCAGTGTATGTCCCCATATGTCTGTTGGCTCGCTGTGAAGTAAAGTAAATCTATGCAGCCTGAAGATTAACTTTTGTCTCAGTCATCATAACACTTTTAACATCAAAGCATATCACGGAAATCATAATTGGACTGTCAGTGAGAGATATTGTTCTTTATGTGGCACCTACGAGAAACAGCAGCTGATACTGATCGCAGGAAACAGATGCAGATCTCACACGTCATCCTTACTAAATGTTCCAGTGAAACCTCAGTGGGCAGTTTTCTGTGGGAAAGTTACAAAACTGATCAGTTTACAGACATATTACACACACTGTATCTTGCCAAAAGTTCACCCTAATCACCGTGGAGATATTATATTGTTTTCATTCTGCTGCCAGTGATTTGATTAAAAGAACATGTTTATGTTACCATTAATGGAGGGGGTGTTCTCGAGCCGAAGCTTGTTTCTTGTTCTCGAACAAGAAAAAAGAAAGAGGCAATGGGGGAGGGACCAAAAAGAGGCCTTGCTAAGGTGGGAGAAGAACATGGGAAAAGTGGAGGAACAACAATGAGCAGGAGTTTTTTTCAGAGAAAACCATCCACTGAATCATTCCTCCTCACATCTCCATAGTTGAGCTGAAGGTTAATTTAAAAAGTACTTGTATGTTTAGGCAACCAGCAAAGGCCCAGTTTTATCAGTAGAATCATCAATTTCCCTCTCTATCGTCCTCCCTTTTTTATTCTTCAAGGAACCTCATAGAGCCTAATATCTAGAAAGAATTTCCCACATTTATTTGTATCTACCGCTGTGGCCATTGTTGCATAGCAAGGTAATGTTATTGTGGCAATCGACGTTGCCACTGGGGTCTCACCACAAAAGCCAGACACAAACCAGTTACAGCATCTTTATTAAATTAACCAGAAAACATGAACAAACCCTTAAACTAAAAGTACCAGCAGTGTCTGCTGGCGACTAGCTTCGCAGCTCAGTCTCTGTGATCAGTCCTCTGCGTTCTCCCTTCTCTCTGACAGCTCCGCTGCTGTCTTTTAAACCTGAGGATCACTCGGCAAACAGCTCTCAACTGCACTGATCGAAGAATCCAGTGGTGCACATTTAAAGGGATTTTAACTCTGTTTGAAGGTAGACAACCGTATGTGGTGTTGTGCAATCACCACAAAATCTTTCCCAGGGAATCAGAGAAAATGTTTGGAATGTAAGCATCATCTAGATGTCATATTGCACATGTGAAATGTAAATGTACACATGTATTTATTGGTCGATGTTTGTCAATAGCCATATCCCACTACAGTATTTTGTATACATTTTATTTTTTAGAATTTTTTGTTTCCAGTGAAACAAGGTGTGAGAGGGGTTTTAAAAAGAGTTCAGCATCCGTAGCCCCATCCATCCATCCATGCATCCATCCATCCATTTTCTGCCACTTTTCTGGATTCATGGCAGCAGGTTCAGAATGGTTGTCGACTCTAGATGTCCCTTGTCTCCCCAGCAACACTTTCCAGTTCCTCTTCAGGGACCTCAGAGAGTTCCAATGTGCACCCATGAGACACTCTTCAATCTCTGCAGAGTACACTGGGTTTGTGTTTGGGAAACTGCCAATGGAAGCTGCCCAGAAGGCTCCCTGATTAGCTGCCCAAATCCCCTCAACTGGTTAAGTGAATGAGCAGCATCTCTAGCTCCCTCCAGATGTTCAAGCTTTTTAGGCTGTTTATTATAAGGAGTCTAGTCACTCAACAGAGGAAACTCATTCTAACTCAAATCCAAATTTATGACCATGTGTGAGAGTTGGAACGTAGATCCACTGGTATATCGAAAGCTTTGCCTTCTGGCCCTTCCTACGCTCCAACTACCTGTCTTAAATTTGTCAACGACAACATTAAATTGTGTCTTGTGTGGTATTTAATTCCACAGGCTACAATTATTTTACCAAAAGCTTTCATCCTGCCAGTTCCAACCTGCAGTGTTGAACATTGTCATTTTTACATGAAATCTCCAAAGATTACAGTGATGAAATAGAAGATTAAACACCCTTCAGATCCTATAGCAGCCTGTGTCAGAAACCAACCTGATTGCTACATACAGTGTTAATATTCTTTATTGTATATATCTATGAAAACTTTGGCAACATAGTTGGTCCAGGTTTGAAGACAGTAACATAGACAGAGTTTAGGAATAATGACGTGTGGGGTTTTTATACGGCTGCAAAGTGTGTGAGATATGTGATATTATTCCACATAGCTAATTGTATTTAATTGTTTGGTTTATAAAAGACAAACATGTGTGTATATAACATCCACCAGTTCACTCTGCATGTCAGGACAAAACCAGGCCATAAAGTTTAAGGAACTCTCTTTGATTATGAAAAGGTACAGATCAGGGCGTAGGACATCATCTCTTAAGCTTTGAGTGTTTTCAGGAGCACTGTGGTCTCAATAAATATGAAACGGAAGAAGTTTCGAACCACCAGGACTCTCCTCGAGTTGGTCGTCCAGCAAAACTGAGTAATGACAATGATCCCAAACACACGGCAAAAGAGTTAGTAAAGAAGAAAGAAGTTAAAACAATCTCCTAGCCAAAGTATTTCTGCTGACTTGAATCTAATAGAACCCCTTTGGAGTATTTTAGAGAAAAGAGCAGCTAGAAAAATAATCTATTCAAAATGACGGAACATGTGGTGTCAAACAACTGGTATCATCCACACGCACGAAGAAAGAAACTATTTTCAAGAATAGGAAGACATTCACAATATAAGGAAGCAACATTAGCTAATGGTGCATGTACGGATTTGACTACCCCTATGTATCTTTACTTTAATATTTCACAATATTTATTATTTTTTAAATCAATTGGCCAAAGCCCAAGAAGAATGGCTTCATTCTTCTCGTCAAACATAATTAGGTTTTTAAAAGAGACGATCCACTGAGGTCAGAGAGGTTTCTCAGCCCAGAAAACAGCATGTAATTTGTCATCCAATCACCACCACCACTAATGTTCACCCTCTGAGATCCTTGGCCTTCCTCAAGAGACACTGTGGTTTGGTGGTTTCCTCAATGTCTTTAATCTGAAACTCAACAGATGGCTGTCAAAACAGCTTCAGACCAAAACCACTTCTCCAGAGTGGTTTCCAGGAGTGACACATGAGTAGAATAATAACACGCTCTCCATGTCAACCCGTGCTGTAGGATGCTTGGTCAATATTCTTTTAATTGCCACCCCACTATCCCAACCCTCTCTGGTTAATGTTAATAGTTTGCCAAAAAAAAGGAAGGAAATAAAACCCTCAAGATCCACTTACAATTTTTTCAGAGGATTAAAAAGCTGATTGTTCCCATACCCAGGCTCTTTCAAATGGTGGATCGGCCCAAATGTAACAAGGTTTTTTCAAGGAATTAATGAAAAAGTTGGCACCATATTATGTTTAAGCACTTAATAATGCTAGGCTAAATGGTTTTCTTTCCCACATCATTTGTTTTGTGTCTTTTATGGTTAGGCTTGGGACCAACTGAAACCTACAAACTGAAACCACACAAGATTGTTTTCACCAATTTCAACAGATCTTTAGTTGCCAGTGATCAACATTTAAACAGTCACAAACACTCATAAACTCTGCAGCTGTTGACACAGATGACACCCAGAAGCTTGTTGCTTTTTATGCTTCGATTTCCCACTGAAAAGGCAAAAAAAAGATCCTCTATCTGAGTTGTCCGGTGCTCTCTCTCACATCAAGCCTTTTGCTCAACATGCTTCTTCTTTCTTTTAGTTACTGGTGCAGCACATTTCCCTTGTGCGACACGAAAGCAAAAACATCAGCTGGCAATGTCACTTGCAAATATGAAACATGTTTAAAATAACCTCCAGCAATTGGAACTAAAGATTTAAGATGAGAATTCAGACATATCACACACTACATGATTTTATTACGACTACGCTCAGACTAGAACAGCCCTGGTTTACCTTGGTAGTGCGTCCCCCTGTGCTTTGGTTAGTCCTAATGATGCTTTGATATTTACATGGGTGGTGTTTTGCTGTGCGTTGAAATGACTCCCGACGTCTTTGCTGCAGAAAAGAACTAAACCATCTGTCTAGCCACAGACTGTGAAATACGAGAAAAACCTCAGGAAAAAAAGTCAGTAAGTGGATCATGAGTTATGGTTTTTTATAGAAAACCACAGCATGAATAACACTCCTACTATAGTAGTATTTATCATCTTCCTGTATGTATTATTATTCTTTATTGTATATAATCTAATCTGATTATCTGATTATCATTGGTCCATATAAAATGTCGGACATATAATTAAATAAAACTGTAATTTCTGAACTGTTTTATTGCATAAACCTTTCAGGATGTGTATTGTTAGCAAAGCTTCATACAAAAAAACGGTGAAATGTGATGCGATGCTCAGGTTTATGAAAAAGCTCCGGGGAGTTCCGACAGCACAGACTTTGGTTTCGAGCCTGGAGTTGTGGATGCTGATGGATGAGGAGCATCTTTTTCAGAGAGCAGCTGAAATCTCTCTATTCTACCTGGACACGAGCCAAATGGATGAAAAGCAAATGTTCCCACTGAGAGAAGAGAGGAGGAGAGTTTTTCCTCTCGCAAAATTCCTCTAAGAGAGCAGGGAATTAGTTAATCAGCTGCACCTGTTGCAGACCCTGGGACCGCTTGGTGGGAAAACACACACGCACACGCACATGCACATGCACACACACACACACGAACACACACAAACACACACAAACACACACACACACACACACACACACACACACACACACACACACACACACAGCTCAGCATTTTCACACACACATATCCACACACCCACATGCATGTAAAACCCCACAAACACACACACACACGCATGTAAAACCACACACATACACACACACACGTAGGAATTTGCACACTCACATACAGACATACCCCTGAGCATTTGCACACACACACATAAACACACTCACATACACATACACACACACACACAAGAAGGCATTTGCACGCATACACATAGAGATCCCACACCCACATGCATTTAAAACCACACGCACACACACACACACACACACACACACACACACACACACACACACACACACACACACACACACACACACACACACACACATACACAAACAAAGAAGGCATTTGCACACATACACATAGAAATCCCAAACCCACACGCGCACACACACATACACACACACACACAGAGATCCAGAGGTTGGTGGGAACATGCCTGTGTGGTTGGTCAGCCTCTCTGGAGGTAGCTAAGGTCAGAAGCGAGTGTTATGCAGTGTTGTGATCACTGCTGTCACAGCTCACCAGTAACAGAGGGACTTTCCAGCGCAGCGAGCTCCAACACAAAATGGTTTATGCATTCATGATGTCATCTTTCAGTGTGTCACAGCACATTTGGAAAACGTTAGCACTTTAAACCGTGCTGCAGCCCAGATTCAGCACAGGCGTCACAGAGCTCAAGAGCACATTACAATCGCCCTCTTCTTACTATTAAAATAATTAATAGAGATAATTGTAATAATGTTAATTATAATATGACGATCTGAATAGATGCTTGACAGTTCTCTGCTTTGACCCACACCACAGCTTTGTTTAATGATCTGCTTGGGCTCCAGCCACATGACAACAAGCCAGAGGAGGAAGAGAGGAGGCATATGATTTTGATGATAATGTCTCCAAACAGTTGTGCGTTTGTTCATGCTCAGACTGAGGGGCTAATGTGGGCCAGCACTTTCCTGGCCCCTATTAATCCGATTATCTGATTGGTCATTGTAGTATTTCTCTCATGAGATTAACATTCCTCTTCTGTTTGACTTGATTGTCACCATTGATTCTGGTCAATACCGTCAGGGAAATAGCTGAGAAGTTTCTCACATTGACAATGAAATGTCCACGGCTAGGAGAGGTGGTTCTGTTGTCAGCGTTTGGCCCCATGGGACGAGCTATTTCCAGAGCCCTCTTGCTGTGTATACAGTGTGAATATAAGCATTATGCAATCCCGTCTGTTTATGTAAAATCAGTATTTCTTATGAGTCAGTGTAGATTGTAATAACAAGCCCGAAGCTATAGATCTGGATTACTTTACGTCACACTGACCATGCCCTTTACATATCAAATGCAGCTAAATCTCTTAAGCCACAGGAAAATACAGGAACCTTCTTGTATCCGTCCATGTGGACCTCCAACGACAGCGTGCATCCACCCGCTAGGAGGTGCTAGCTAGAAGATATGCTAACGTAGAAGGTCTGCTCCAGCTCAGGTCCTGCACTCAGCTCCCGACACACTGGAAACAATTATGACGTCATTGACTTCAGTATAGAAAAGCTTTTAAATGTCATGTAAGCACTGCATCTATATTTGGAGTGCCAGGGGCCTGTCGGCATTAATGAGGATGATGTTGTTACAGCGTTAAGCAAAAATGTGGTGAATAACAAGCGGGCTCAGGCCATGTGTGCCTTACTGGGAACATGCAGGTCGAGAACGAGACCAACATGCAGAGAGAGAGAGAGAGAGAGAGCGAGAGAGAGAGAGAGAGAGAGAGAGAGAGAGAGAGAGAGAGAGAGAGAGAGAGAGAGAGAGAGAGAGAGAGAGAGAGAGAGAGAGAGGTAAAATAAGGGGATTTTGGGTGCTTTGGGTGTGGTGGTTGGATGATGGTGATGATGGAGCATTAAACTCAGTGAGGCGTTTCAGCTATTTGTGTTGGCCAGTGTGCTGTGTGGTTGCTAACCAATGTTGTGGATCTGGCCCATGTCCCTCACTCGCTCCACTCTCACTCTGACAGACACACACACTTGCACACACTCACACAGAGTCACATATGTGATACACACATGGCACTAGCACAAAATCCAGGGTGAAAGTAGGGTGTCCCCACTTCATCCATTAAAGTAAATGGGCCAGACTGATTGGAGTAAACCAAGAGTAAGAACAGTAAATGTTATGTTGTAAATACTTTTGAGGAAATGCTTTTTATTAGTCGTCCGTAGGAAAATGACATCCTTCAATATGTCACTTAATTTGTCCAGTTAATGATTCAGACGGATATGGAGACCCAATAATTTGTTATGAATGCCGTCTAAATGCAATTAGAGTTTAAGGCAATAAAAAAAGGAAAAAAAAGAAATAGTCCTACATTTCAGAATTATTGATTTGTCCCTTCGAGACAGTTAGTTTTTTTCCCCCCCATGGGACAGTTCAACAAGCTGTACAACACCAATACCTCTCTTACCTTGTAAAGTTGATATAGTGGAGTTGTGTATTCATTAGACACAGAGCCATGCATTAGTCGTGTTTTCAGTTACATCATTTGGTCCAATATTAGCTCTTTTTTTGCTTTGTGTCAGTTTCCTGAGAAATGCATCTGTTCTGTTCGGCTGCTGGATGCACCCACTTTGCTCACCAGTAGGTAGATATATGTGTTGGATTACATACACATACAACTAATTTATTAAAACTAATATGTTTTGAGGGAAACATAACTGGAACCAGCTGTTCCCTATAAAGTAATGAAGATAAGTTGTTAATTTATGTATGCAGCCACAACATAATTGGGAAAAAATTTAGTCATAAATGGAAGTAATTTATAGGACCCGGTTGATGATTGATACAAAAAAAAAAATGTATAGGCTAAAGTTAAAGGCTTTTTGTAAAGTTCAGCAGAGCAGTGGTTTTTCAAGCCTATAATTAAACACATACACATTACTTTTGACTCAATGTTATTTTTAAAATATTGATTAATGCAGGTTCAGCTAAACACCCTGCAATGCTGATTGATTTTCCTACATTATGAGCATTAGCTGTAGTTCACAATTAAGAAAATTACAGTACCATGCACAAAATAGGAATACACCTGTACCCACCCAACCACCCACCCGGCACACACACACACACACACACACACAAACACACAGCCAAACACACCCATCTGCACCTGGCTGTGAGTGACAGCTTGGCGGTGGGTGACTCTTTGTGGATGACAGTGGTGACCTCAGACTGGGTGACGTTGCGGCAGCGGCAGCTAGCTGATGCTGCCAGATGTGCTGGCTGTGGCAGGTTTTTACAGCTGTGCAGGGATAAAGGCATGGACAATATCCAGTAACAACCTGTTCTGTTGCTATGATCCCTGGAGACTCGTGGCCATGTGAAAATAAATTCTTACAAGAGCTGCAGTTAAGGGAAGCAACTGTAACACTGTGTGCTACACTTTATTACCTGGAACAGTCAAGAGGTTTTTGTGTGTTCAGCTATGGCTAATATTGGCATTTTAATCTTTTAGAGGATAATATATATTTGTCATTTCAATTTAAAACTAAATCCAATCTGAATGTATACATATTTTAAATGTAGTTTCTGCCAAACCATTCCCATCAAGCATATGTGTTGTTAGGGTTTGTTTGTTAGTGTTAACACTGATAACCAGTATTTGAGTGTGATCTTTATCTTTGGCTGAAAGCTTTGCTGTGTTATATTTCCTGGGACAAATAACAAAGCAGTTCCACAAAATGTTCCCTATACACACTGATTGGCAATAAAACATTTGCTCTTTATTCGATTCAGGGTGTGTGAATGGAATTTAGTTGAGCTGATTGTAATGTAAATACTTCCCACGATGGTTCATTCCCAGAGTGAATATTCCAGGAATTAGGAGCTCTTTTGTTTCAGGCGTTTCAAGTGCGCTCTCCAACTTAAGTATAAGTGTATATGTGAATGTGTTGTAGTATGGCTCTGATTTGTGATGCGTTTTTAATAGAGTGTGGTGCGAAAGGTTAATCTTTCTTGTGCTACATCATGTGGATGAGATACGGACCACGCAGTTCACTCGTATTTGGACAGCTGTCTTAATTTAGACTCCTCTCTCGTGCTCTCTCTCTCTCTCTCTCTCTCTCTCTCTGTATGACATCATGTGATCCATTACGTAGTGCTCTTCACATTGTTGTGCATGTTCATTTCATGTGCACAGCATCATCATTATAGTAACTCTATCAGTAAAGGGATAATGGTGGAACAGCAAACTCCATTCACCCATTGATAAAGTTATAAGTTACAACTTATTAAGCCCTTAATATAGTAGACCTCATTCAACTGTGTTAGGATAGAGCAGTGCTCTAATGGGTGATGTTTTATAAACCATTAAAGATGAAAAAAATGTAAGAGTTGACCACGTTTTAAAAAATCCTTTGGCTTGTGTATTTCCTCCCTCTGCATAACCTGCTTTGTCTTTTTATTTAGCTTTTTAATTCTTCCGTTTGACAACTTAGTCTCTGGAAAAGAGCCACAGACCCAACAGACCCAAAAGAAAAAAACAGCTGCCCACTTGATGGATTGTTTCCCTCTATAAATGGCATAAAACCATGTTAAACCAGTTAACTTATTCTTAGCTTGGATCCCTGCATTACTACATTCCATCTGCATTAGATGGAAATGAAGCCTTGATGAGAGTCACAGTCGTCCGACCACAAGCAGCAACAAGAGTAGTCATCAGCCACTAACTAAGAAGAAAGCCGTTTGATGAGCACACCAGGGTATACGACGGATTAAGTTTTTGACCAGATGATGGTGTTAAAGTCAATATTTTCAATGTACCTTTAAGTCTCACGATCAGAGAAGCCAGATTATCAGAAATACCTTGTGTTCCAGTTACAATATAATGATAAGTTAGTAAACCAGGTATAGTAAGGTATGTGAGTATGTGAGTAATTAATGACAAGCTAATGGAAACTCCAGTACCAGTGACCGTAGTAGATCTATATGCACAGAATTGATTTATTCAGACCCTCCAGACACGGCTCATCGGAACTCTGAGGTCGAATGTAAGTTCTGAGCAGGTTTTTTGACTCTTGCTCAACACTCTCAATGTTACATCCACCACAACACAAAGACCCAATCTGTTATACAGTGGAACTATCTGCATAGTTAAAAGAACAGCAAAGTAAGAGCTTGACTGTCTGGACACTGGGCGGCACAGTGGTTAGCACTGTCACGGCAAGATTGTTGTGTTTTTTAACCTATTGGACGACCACCGTTTTTCTGCGTGGAATTAATGTTCTCCAGCTTTCTCTCACAGTCCGAAGTCATACAGCTTAGATTTATCGGAAGCTGTTAATAGCCCATATGTGTAAATGTTAGGATGACTGGTCGTTTTTTTCTGTATGTCCGCCCTGAGATCGACTGGTGATCTGTCCAGGGTGTAACGTTTTGGTGTTGTGTAAAAAACCAGCGTGCTCTTTGAGGAAATTGTTTTTTTCACATAATTGTAATTGAGAATTCAGTGTAGTTGAGTGGGAACATCACATTTAGGAGAATGTGCCTGAAAATGTTGCTTTGCGTCTCGCTCATTCAGTGGACTGGATCCCAGTCCTTTATAACAGCAGATAATCTGAATAATGAAACTAGGAATGACTGTATGTGCACTCTTATATTGCACATGTCCAATATGACCAGAGTATATGACTTATGATGAATTTTCATGACCAATTGGTTGGATGCATAATGGTCTCTATAACCTTACATACATGTAGAACGTACACTGCGTTGTGTTCTAATGCGTTCTTGTTCTTTCTGTCAATCGCATGTAAAGGGCTAATATGTCCCAGATGACATAAGAATATTAGTGTCTCCCCAGGGGACATGTTAGCCTCCAAATTAGCATCACTGAAAAAACATTTACACAATGTTTCATAAGGTATCGAGTGACGAGAGGATTTCAGTCACACGTTGAGTCAAGGTGGGCTCTAAAGATGTGACTCTTGTTACAAAACAACAACATACCAGATGGATGAAGTCGACTTGAGAAAAAAAAAACTGCGGTTCTTTGTTTTTCTACATTTCAAAGAGAGAACATGAGCTCATTTCACGTTCTCCATCCACACACTGTAATATATTGTTTTACCATTAGACCTATTACAAATATAAACAGACTATTTGAGGGTATGGTGAGTGTGTAGCTAAATGCTGTTCTTCCATTTTGTCACCTCTGTAATGTTATCCCCCGGTGAGATATTGGAATTGTTCAGAATAGAATCTGTGTTTATTCACTACAGATGTTAAAACTGCATTGAGAAAACCAGAAAACCAAATCCGGAGTATAATTCCCTCCTCCTCCCCAGTTTAAATCTACAGACATGTTCATTAGTCCAAAGGAGGAATTTTACAAGGACAAAGACATTTCAGCCGAAACCACAAGTAGCTTGCGTACAGTTGTCTTTAAATAGCCTCAATATGGCCTATGCACAAAGATTTAGCCATTAGTCATGTCTATTTATTTCATAGGCATGTTCCTTATGGTGTGTGAGAAGTAGCAGTAAGTTGCATGTGAGAGCTGCAGATCGCACGCAGCACAAATAATATATGTCAGGTGACAGGATCAGTCAGCTGCATTTGGTTTTAACAGGCAGGGATAGAGAGCAAGAGAAACCACCGATTTGTATACTGTATTTAAGGAAAAGTAATGAACACTAAAGGTGTAAAAGGAACTCATGTTTGTTGTACAATTACATTTAAAGGTGGGTAATCAGGCAGTTTATATCCTGCAGTCCTGCTATACCGACAGCGAATTGTAGAGATTGAGACATTTTACACTTGTTCCACGTTAAGAACATGGATCATAGCTGCGTTCACACTGAATAATTCCCTTTATCATAGCTCTGCCGGTTGGCCAAATGAAAACTGTCCTGAGATCAGATGTAAAGAAAGATATTACTTCAAAGCAAACATGTCAGTGAAAATCTGTCAGTCCAAAGTGTCCTTATACATATAAGGTTCTATAACAGCACCATCATGAATGTAAGATGATTAAAAGTATGTTTAAGCTTTTTAAGCAGGTTTTTTACTGTACGTTAAATGCAGAGCCTACACCGCAGCCCACACAAGTGGCTATCAGTCACTACTGTGTTTTTTTGGGCCCCACACGTATCCAGTAAGAGACAATAAGGTTGTTAGCCAGTGTATCAGAAAAGCTTTTTATCGTCAATATGACTCTAAAGCCATTTGATATACAACACAGGGCTGACACAGTATGCACAGGATGAGATGAGACCTAACAGGAGCTCAGCAGGCAGCAGACTAAACATGTTGAGGCCCATGTTGCCTCATCAGACTGGTTCGCCGTTTAGGCAAACGACAGGGGGCCCAGTGTGCTGCATTATAATGTATTCGGTTTGCTATATGCACTCGGGTAACCCTGTCGATTTGACCACTTACATGACCATTACTGTATATGGCCTTGTGAACACAACTTTACTCACCAAAATAACACACAAGGTGGTAATAGTTAATTTAATATAATGTAATGTAAAGCATTGTTCTAACAAGTGTAAAATGGCCATAATTGTGGAAAACAAACGTATTAATTTTTCCAAGATAGAGGGGTTCCCTTCATTGATGTAGTCATGGATTAAAGTTGCACTTTGTTTTGTTTTCTACTTTGTAGGTTTTTGTTCATTCCAAAAATATAATGACACATTTTGTGAAGGCAGCACTGATATTTACATATTTACATATATGTCTAGAGCTTCTCTTCTCTGGTCGGCCTCTTTCAGAAATGGATGTTAATTCTGTTAAAATTAGAGTCAAAACATGGCAACAACCTTTTAGTCATTCGAACACTTGGCTCTTGGAATGGCTTAAGTCAATTTGTTTAAGACCAAATATATTCAGAAGAATTGCCATAAAATATACAGACCTTCTCTCTTCCCACAGAATAATCCTAATAACACCAATAACCCTTTGTCTTCTTCTCTTGTGTCACTATCAAATTTTAATTAATCAAGTTAATGTTTCTTATTGGATAGGTTCAAGATACAAAGTAGGAGAAACATAACACTGACCATAAAAAATTTAAACAACTCCAAAGCGACACAATTGATCTGTAAAATGACCACAGAGAGATGGTGGGGGGTTACGTCTGTGCCCAGGGGCCCGTGTCCCATAATCCATCCCTGCTAAGGTGTTCAGATGTCTGAGACAAATGTAGGCCTTTGTTGCTGGGGGCCAAGGCTGAGTGACAGCTAGCTTACATTATCCTTATCAGGAATAGTAAACGTATCGAGGAGGTCAGACGGGGAAACTTCATCAGGCTCTGCATAATTTCTGGTTTTGTGTCCCCGCCTGTTGTCGAGAGGAAATGTGATAGACCTTGAAAGCACTCACAGAGAGAAGGGACACATAGATTCAAGCAATCTGTGGAACCTCTGAGATAATGTAACATGAAATTACCTATTTCACAGTCGGCTGCAACAGGCTGGTGGCTCTGATGTATTAGCAAAAGAGTGGGATGAACAAAATAACTGAAAAAAAAGAGAGAAAGGTACTTTCCTTCAGTATGACCGGGCACCAGCTAGTTTTTCCTTGGAGGCTGTGTGTAAGTGGGAAGGTGAGTGCATGTGTGTATGTGAACGGCTCGAGTCCTGCACGTATTACATTTCCCACAGCCCGCAACACCCCCATCTTCACAGCCAGACAGCATCTGTCGGCACTTGTTGCCTTATTCTCTGCCAGAGCTGCAGTCATGGTGGTTTACCCTGGTGCCCAGATACAACGAAGAGAAACAGTGTTGTGACGACTGAGCAGCGGCGTTCCATCAGGAGAACGAGGCAAGTAGGGCCTGTCCAGTTCAACGTAAATACAGAACAGTTAGAACAGAGGTGAAGAACCTTCTCCTCATTACTGTCCATTTCAACATTCTTAAAGGGTCATATTAAATTACTGAACCCATATTAAACTAACATCACTAATGCAGAGGATGGAACTGCTGTTAGAGATGATGATGATGATGATGATGATGATGATCGCAGCTAAAACCTACCCTTACCTTTGGTAGTGCCATGCATGATAGTAAATCCTCCCTCATAAAAACTCAGCAGTGAAGTAGATCTATATTCCCATGTGGCCAAAAATTATTTTCTTTGTTGGTTCATTATTGGATCATTTAAAAAATCGTCTACAGTCAGTAGGACAGGACTCAGGGTTTGTATCTTGTGTCTTGGTTTGGTTTAAGGGGTTTTGGAGGCAGTGAAGCTAGATAAAAACACACTGACACAGACCTATTATCACATAATTTACATGGTGAATGTGTTGCAAGAGTTCTGGAGGACCACTTGATGTCCACATGATGTTTATACTGTAAGTTCAATATACTTTGCTTGGCTGCTGGACAGGTGTGTACAACTAACATTTTCACTTATATAACTTCCTGCTGCTGCTGGAGACGAGGATTACAGGGATGAGACTAAAACAAAAGAAGAATTTGTGGACTGCAAAAACCAAAGCAATGAGCTGAAAGAGGCTGCACGCAGTGAGTCTCAGCAGCAGCACAGGCAGAACGGAGACTGGCTCATGTCTATGCTCTAAACTTCACCCAGTAACATTGAACTGACATGTTAGATTTGTTTCTAGTGACACATTATTGACTTAAAAAACACATTTCTGTTGCTCCTCTACAAACAGTATTTTGTTGTAATGTCAGATGCTCTACATCATTGTCTGAAATAATCCAAGTATATTTGTGTTTTACCGACTAACTACATGTTTATAATCTTGTAGGCAAACTCATTACCTACACCAAGGAGGTTGTTTTAACTTTTTTTGTTATTTAGTAGGATTACACAATATTTACAGAACATATTCCACAAAACTTTAAATCTGTTGACTTTCTTCCTGTAACAGGACACATCCTTCAAAAAATGTCATATCCCCCAAAAAATGTCTTCCGTTCAGTGTACTGCACACCTCTGGAATGTTAGACAAAAAAAACGGCACATAACTCCCGGAGCATGTCTTCGTGCCAAAACAAAATAGTCATTAATTACCCTTGTCCTGGGGCACAGCTAGATATGGCTCTGACTGTGAATTCTTCAATGCAAACACATTACTGTGCTCTGGATGTATTAGGCCTGGGTGTCAAAGATGTTTGGACAATGAGAGGAAATAATTCACATCTGACAGAAGGTAAAGAAAACAATGTATTTTGGCTTACACTAAATAGTATACACAAACAGAGTCAACAGTTGGACTTCATGTGCTTTAGTTTAAACATTGTCACATACATACAGTACCTGCCTGGACCCATTCTCACACACGTACACTTAATTTCCTCTGCGTTTGTCCCCTCTAGTAGCTCAGTGTTTGCAACATGCCATGAGACCTGATATAATAACTTGTAGAGAGTGAGGTGTGGTGAGAAGAAACTGACACTTCCTGAGGTTTCAGCACAGTGACATGTGGAACAGCTGCAGCGGCCTGATGTGGATTCTTCTGTCTCTGCAGGGTGGTTTGATAAATTAACCTCGTGTTGAATTGGATTTTGTTGTTTGTTAGAAACAGGATTCTTCTTGTTGCTGTGGCACACTTAACTCTACAGTGTCAGAGTTTCTTTTTCCGTAACTGCAGGAGCTTTTTGGACATTATTATAGAACAATGTATTTATATAAACAAAAATATACATACAAGTGTCATGAGCTGTTTTTTAACACACACTCACAATAACAGACACACAGCCGGAGACTGAAATCTGATCATCAACAAAGAGTATCGGCCTTGACAGGAAGCGGCTGCTCCAGTGCTCTGCCAGTGCTCGATGAATGATGAAACACCTCCACACTTCACTGCTGCCCTTTCACTTAACTCTGCTGTTGTTCTCTGCGGGAGGACAGACTCATTAAGGAGAGCATCCAGAGATGTTCTGCCATCTTGACCCCATCCCACTGACCTTTCTTCAGTCCACTGCTGCTAATCTGCTTCAATCCCTGACTGCTACCACCAACACTCATCCACACGTGGCTGCTCTCAGGTCAGCCAGAGACTCTCACAAACTAAAAAAAAACCCACGTGATTTTGAAAACACAAGCACACTTTATTCTGCCATTGTTGCCTCTGAATGATTTTTTGTGACGACTTTACAACAGAGTAACATGCAATGCCCAGTTGGGAAAAAAAGACACAGCGACACAGGCAATTGTGCTTATAAGTAACTCTGATTTGAGCTATATTATTCTGTAATTCAGCTCAGAAAACTTTGAGTTGGGGGAAAAGTGGTTTGTCCACTAACCAGAAGGTTGGCGGTTCGATCCCTGTCTTTCCTATCCTCTCTAAATTGCCCCTGACGGCTGCGTCAGCAGTGTATGATTAATGTATAATAGACAAGTGCAGAACAGATGTGCTGAATGAGTGTGTGTGTGTTAACCATAGACTGTATATATAAGGATGTGAACAGGTGAATGGCAAAGCTGTACTGTAAAGAACTTTTAATGGTCATCAAGTCTAGAAAAGTGCTGTATAAATACAGACCGTTTACCATTTAGTTGAACATTTTGGTCTGTTAACATGCACTCTTACAAAAAAATAACAAGTTATTATCTCAATATGTCTCAACAATAATCAGAAGAACAGAGCAATGCCAGATATATAGTTTCAAGTCCAAATGAGGAGAACATATCAAAGTAGAATGACTTCCAGCACAGACATGAGATCAATTAACAGAAAAGCTAATTTCTTCAGACATCTAGTCCCCTGCAAGTTGTTCAGTGTGTGAATAACTTCTGAAGGTCTCAACCACATGCCACTGCAAATCAGAAGAGAAAACACTTTCAATCGACTTGGTGGATGTGAAATCCTAATCTGATTCACACACGCCACATCATACAGTGTGTGGTTGACTTCCAAAGCCTCAGTTATGCAATAACGGTTCCAATGACTCATTCTGCTGGCAGGAGGTTATATTAGGGGCTTTTTTTGGGAATGGGCCTCATCTCACTAGCTCATAGTGTAAGTGATTAAATAGCCCAGTTTACCCAAAGGCATATATTTACCCTCTTATATATGTTTATAGGTTGCTATGTGCTTCAATGAATCCTTTTGACTACAACTGTAAAGCCAAACAATCTCCAGACTGAATCAGAACAGTCTTGTTATTTAGACCGATCTGATATCACATTCTGCATAAACCACTGGGTACAGTGTATTCGTAGACCTATGGGTAATATGCATGTGTGCTTTTGCTATTCAATGTTTATATGTGTGAAATGTAGATACAGAACATGCATGAAAATGTTTGTATGCACATGGGCTCTTCTGTATATTGTTTTATGCAAGCATATGCTACCTCATTTCTCCCACATATAGAGGAATGTCCACTGCCTGGCATGGAACCATTGTAGTATCATCTAGTGCAGCTGTGGAAGTCTGTGCCAATGGCTCTGCTACCCATCAGTCATGGAGTTGTCATAAGCCAACAGCTGACTGTGCAACACACATCGCCATGGAGCTCATTCGGGAATATGCACACACATTAGAAACCGACAAATGATGTCATTGTATTTGATGGAACATAACAGCAGAGCTGGCGTGGCTGTATAGAAACAGAAATTCCATCCCAGCCCACACTTCTGCTAGTTGTTCCCTTGCTGGAACAGTACAGAATATATATATTTTTATATATATAGATAACCCCTTTAATGGACTGTTTTGGGGTTCAGACTTGGTTTTAGGGTTAGAATTAGGTTTAGGTTAAGGGTTAGGCCCGCATCCGTTTTAAAACATTAGTACTTGCGTCCAGTGGCGTAGGGGAGGGGCCCGCAAGCAACGCACTGTTGAAGACTCAACAAAATCCTGACTGTTTGCTGTCCTGGCTCCTAAATGGAAGAATGAGCTCTCCAATGACATCAGAAAGTCAACACATCTTCCACCGCAAACTAAAAACACATCTCTTCCGACTATACCTTGAATAAAAAAAAAGTTTAAACAAAAACTTTAGTAGCACTTAAATGGCAATTACTTTTAAGACTTTGTAGTTTTGCCTTCTTGAAGACATTGTACTTTTTTGATTCCTGTTGCTCTGGGTTTGTACCCTCGTGGATGAATGCGCTTTTTGTAAGTCGCGTTGGATAATTGGGTCAGCTAAATGAAATGTAATGTAATGTCATTTAGTTTGGATGGTTAGGGTTAGGGGCCGGGGAATGCATTATGCCAATGATTGGCCTCACTAAGATAGCTGTACAAACATAGTATGTGTGTTTGTGTGCATGTGCGTGTGTGTGTGACTGACTGCAAACAAAATAACTAACAAAGCATGTACAGATTTTCACCAAACTTGGAAAACCCAAAAAGGTTATGCCTCCAGCCACTGGCTCTCGGCGGCACATAAAAAGAGGACATCATTTATAAGCACACTTCTTATAATGTCTGTGAATATGACTCAATATCTGTAATATATGCATACGTCTGTAAATATATTATCCGTCATGGAGTCACATTCTGAGAGTAGGATCCACAAGCTCTTAAGTTCATAATATATTCATGATACCAGCTACAATCCAATAGATTCAGACCAGTTTAGGCAAGTCTAACTCTTATCACTTGTTTCTCTATCGCATTTTTTTTTGGCCTGGACGTGTCTGTTGCTTGACAAGCGCACAGGAAATGTAAAATCATAGCAGTGCACGCTGGCAACTTGCACGCTGAGTGAACTCCAATTAAACAAGGTCTGTTCACCACATGAGAATCTTTACAGGGGTGGTAACTCAGTTGCATCACACACACACACACACATGCGCGCACACGCCCACGCACGCACCGTCGTTCCAGTCATTCCAGCCTGATGAGCACATCTTGATAAACACTTTGGCGACACTCGAAGGGAAAGGTCAGTGAGACGTCACTTGGAATCTGATGATTTTTTCAGTTCCAGAGCAGTGAGGATTCGTGACAACCAGCTCATCTCTTGGCTCTGAGGAAAGTGTCAACGTACCCTGCTGGCGGGATATAGTGACGTCAGTGTTTTCCACAGTTTGGCTCTTCAGTGCATGGACCTCACATCAATTTCAGCACCACAAAATGCGTCATAGAAGAGGGTGCAGAAAGATTCCACCTGTCTTACCCACAGCACGTCTCCCACATGTCCCTCCAGGACATCATCCCTCACCCTCAACCTATCATTTGGGGAGAGGATAGTTGCAGGTTTTCAAAGTGACAAAGTGAGGTATTGGGATTTTGAAGGTACCCTCCTACACAGGTGATAAACAGACTTACCAGTACATTACGTCTGTTACTGCCATACCTCCCATTTATCCTTCTCTCTCTAACAAAGAAGCATGTGTTTTCTGCATGTGTGTGAGTTACTGGCTTCCATTCCCTCTACACTCAACAGGCGGGCCTTTGCATTTAAATAAAAAAATAAAGCCATTAACAGATTGATATACTGTAGAAAGCATCAAATTATTGTGATTTGACACCCAGTTCCTTTCACTTTGCTTCAGACAGCCTTTTGTCCCTTTTACATAAAAAACTACAACAATAGATATATCAGGATTATTTATTATACTGTATATGACATAATATATGTTGTGCAATAGGAGTAGACTTGACGTTGGCTAATTATTAATAATCATGAAATATTATTATTAAAATAAAAGATTATTTATTAAAAATAATTAAAAATGATAAGGCCATAACTTATCGTAGAGGGGCACCACCCTGGTTACAGGGACCAACGAAATCAAGCTATAAATATCAGTCTCATATGATATTGGTTAAATTAATAATCTTAATAGTTAATATTAACGATTATTTAATAAACAGTGAAGGCTTCTAAGTTTGAGCACAGGCAATCATAATCCAGCTGTATTCACACACATATGCACAAATAATCACAGACTACAGATACTTTAATTACAAAAGCATTTATTAAAAAGGGGAAATAAAGTTAATGCTATTTAATGATTCATCATTTTAACAAACTCCAATATTTCAAAGATAACCACAGCAGCAGCACTTATCACAATTCAGAAAATACATGTAAAACCTGCGGTCTACCTATGTATGTCTGTCTCTGTGTGTGTGTGTCTGTGTCAAAGTGTCTCTCTGTGTGTGTGTGTCTATGTGTGTGTATGTGAAATAAAGTTAGTGTTATTTAATGATTCATCATCTTAACAGACTCCAATATTTCAAAGATCACAACAGCAGCTGCACTTATCACAATTCAGAAAATACATGTAAAACCTGCGGTCTACCTATGTATGTCTGTCTCTGTGTGTGTGTCTGTGTCAAAGTGTCTCTCTGTGTGTGTATGTCTATGTGTGTGTATGTGAAATAAAGTTAGTGTTATTTAATGATTCATCATCTTAACAAACTCCAATATTTCAAAGATCACAACAGCAGCAGCACTTATCACAATTTAGAACACACATGTAACCTCTGGTCCATCTATGTGTCTCTGTGTGTGTGTATCTGTCTGTGTCTATCAATGTGTGTGTGTGTGTGTGTGTGTGTGTGTGTGTGTGAGAGCGAGAGAGAAAAAGAAGGGGGCGTGGCAATGACGCAGTCACGTGGTGACGTCACATCTAAGATGGAGGCAGACAATGACTCAAGGAGTCATTAGGCCTAAAACTACAAAACAAGATGGCGGATTCGTTATGAATTTAGAGCCAGAATTGAGGGCGGGTCTAGAGATGAATAATCTCCAATGGCCGCCGGACCACGTGTGAGACACAAAGGAGGAGGTAGAACAAAAGGATTCTTTGTTCTAGTTTAGCTTTGGAGTCAAAATGGCGGCAAGATGCATTCATGCCCTCTAAATATAGATTTAACTATGTGACATGAACTGTATATACAGATCGGAACGTTTGTGTAAAACAGGTTCAGGAGAACAGAGAGAGAGAGAGAGAGAGAGAGAGAGAGAGCAAGAGAAAGAGAACGAACTCTTAAAAATACGCCAGAGATAAGTTAACAGTGGTTCACCCCTCAGCCCTCAAGCGGACGTTGTGGGTTTTGGTCGGTAAAATCACTGCAGACTTCCACAGACGTTAACAGCGCGGCCGGAAGCGCTTCTTGCGGCCCTATTCACTGTAACACAAAACATTGCCGTCAGACCGGAAACCGGCAGTGAACAATGTCTTGGCCTCTCAGGCGGGCTCCCGTGAGCACCGCAGCTGGGCCGAACCGGAGCGGATCAGTCATGCTCCGTGGCGGGATGAGGCTTCGTCTTCTTCTGCAGCAGCGATGTGCGGCTGCGTGGAGCCGGTTGAAGATCGTGTAGGAAAAAGAATAAAAGTCCGTGTCTCACTCGTTTCGCGAGTGAGATTCCTGTTTGGTCTTTTCAAGTTAAAACAGCAAAAAGTCCTATCAAAATAAAACGTCGACTGAGATAACAGAATAAAGGAAATGAAATGAAATGAATAAAACAAACGTCTTATCGCCTCCATTAGCTTGCTGAGTCGTGTGGTCGGCCTCGGAAGGTCTGTTCACAACTTGAGCAGTGGAGAGAGAGAGGACAAAAAAAAATGATTTCTGTGAACTCAGCCCTTTTGTAGCACCTGAAAGGTACCGGCCCCCTGGAGGAGGGGTCAAGGGTCAGTGTGGCTCTCAGCCAATTAACTATCAGAATTTGGCCACAAGGGGCGGGCTTCGCCCTCAGTGGACGTCTCCGGTTTCATTTAGTTCTCTGGAGAGCTGCTTGCAACATCTCCCCCCCCAGGGCCGGCTGGGGGGGGTGTTGGGGTGTCGACACCCAGGAAACTTTAGGGCTGGTCTCAGGATCGCGTTTAGGCCTCAAGTTTTATGGCCCATTGTTGAAAACTCAGATCACTGGGCCTCAGTCCCAACATATACTATCACACAATAAATGCGGGTATTATGTCTCAGGGTTGGGAAATTGTATTTGTGATGTATGGTTAAAAAAAATCATTAATAAGTAAATGTAAGTTACATCGTACCATATATATATATATATATATATATACATATGACACATGTTGCAGTTAGCATATACGCCTCCTATAGCAGGGCAAAGGATCACCTTCATCACTTGCTTCACCTGCAATGTAACAGCATGGGATAACTGCAGTAAACACAACTATTGTGGTTCTGCTTGTTATCAAAGCCAACTGAGGACAACGCACATTGGACTTCACACTCAACTAAAACCATGTTCAACAAGGGTAAAGTGACTTTAAATAGCAACTTGACAGCGTGCAGAGTTTCTCTAGTGGGCCTCTAGTTCTACGCAGTAAGCTGCACAGGAAAAAAGGTGCTTAGACAAAGTGTGCACATAGGTTATGTATCGATATACTGGGCGTAACAGAGGTTCCTCTTGGATTGGTCGAGACTAGACGGAAGCTGCTGCATATACGCGGGGCAGTGCCTCGTTGGTCTGAGCACAAGGCAGTCCTGCCCTCCTGGCTCGTTGGGTCCTCCTCCTGGCGTTGCGTGTTGATGATACTGTAAACCGCCTGTATGATTAACACATGTCAACAGAGGGATTGTTGAGATATCTATGTTTTGTTCTTTATCTTATGACTATATTCTACATATATCCTGTGAATAAATATTAGCTGTATAGTCTATAGAATCAATAACACTACAACTGTTTCTTTTAATTGGAATGATGTATATCTTTTTGACTCAGACGCAGGGTCAGACACAGAGCACCACCACATTCAGAGCAGACCTAGCAACCAACTGGTAACCATGCACAGGAGAGAGGACGTCTCAGAATTAACACAATGAAGTAATTCATGAAATACTGTGAGAAAAAGGCATGAAAACCTCCTCTAAGTCTAATCTGCTGTGTCTCTCCGCTGTGGCAGACTCCCTGTTTGATAAGGAGCATGAAACATCTGAAGTTGAGAAGAAGAACTACATGACGTACTGTGTGTGTGTGTGTGTGTCAGGTGGCTACGGTGTGTGAATGTGTGTGCGTTTACAAAGTGTTGACTGTGCTACAGAGTGTAGGTATTGCTCAAAGGACATGATGTGTATCTGACCATACGTTAAAGTGTGTGTATGTCAATAACTATAAACATATTAGTATACACATCCAGTGGACAGAACACTAGCCCATTCATGTTGGGTCATGGTTAACGCCACCTGACAAATTTTGAAGATCCCACATTTATCCTCCTTTTGACACTGATTTGGTCTCCTCCACTCCTGAGGGGTGTTTTAATGTTTATGAGAGCTGTTCAGCTGAAAACAGCTGTTTGCTTCTGCTGGTAATGAGGTTTATGAGCGTTGCTACGTGATGATGAGAAAAACAGCAGAGGTGGCTGATAATTTGTGCATGCCCCCAACCAATGGCAAGTTTGTCATTTGACCCATTGTTGACCCAAATACTGCAAACCAATGAGAAGGCAAATACTATGTCAGCACATTTGGCAGCAGCACAAAATGATTTATCATTGCGATTGGCATTCAAAAATAATTGGTCGCATACACAAATGAATCAAGGATCAAAGGACAGGATCAAATTGTATTTTAGTTAATAATCGGAGCATTTTCTGAATGTATGATATTCAACAGACACATCACAACACAAAACAAAAACAATTTAGTTGATGCTTTATTTCAAAGCAACTTCAAAGCAATAAGTGGTTTAAATCATGAGGGTACAGACTCAAAACAGCAAGAATCATGTAAGTACATTAGCTTAAAAAAAGCCAAACTACAAAGTGCTACATGTCAGTGCCATGTGCAACTTGACTTAAAATCAAGGTGTAGTCGGAAACATGTGTTTTTATCCTGCGGCAGAAGATGTGTCGACTTTCTGCTGTCCCTTTGTCATTTGGGAGCTTGGTCCATCATTTGGGAGCCAGGAGAGCAAACAGTTGTGATTTTGTGGAGTGGCTAGCTGTCCCTTGAAGTGAGGTGTCAAAAAGCCGGTTGGCCGATGCAGAGCGGAGACACAAATATATCCCCTGGAGCTGCTTCACTGACAGACTAGGCCTCTACATGTCAGAGTGGCTTTTAGTCATTTGCAACCATTATGAGTTGTCTGTCAATCAGTTCACAGCTTGTTTACCGTTGATGGGCGGCTTGAAACCACAACTTCGAATATCTTTCACTGTTCTTCTGTCTTCAGTTTTGTTCCTTGGCTCCGTGAGATGAAGCCCTTTGAGAACAGAAAACACCTGAACAATATTTTAAACAGTAGTCATTATCACAAAAAGGATAACTCAATGCAGACAAACTCAATGTACCTCCGATCATCTCTGTACAGCTGGAGTTTGCCTTTCAGTTATGGACAACACAGCAGGAGATTCTCTTTGTCAGACTTATTTACAAAAACAGTAAAACCTCAAGTGCTTCCAGGTGACGGGCGGCCTCCAGGTAAAGCAGGCAGGAGGCAGGAGATTACGTATATTATATATATATATATATATATTAAACTGTATAAATCACATCTATCTCTACAGCACATTAACACCGGCTTCACACTTTAATACCAAAAGCTTTTGTATGTAATTTCTTTCTAAATTGACCACTTTGATTGTGTTTTATAGGTGTATGACGCCTCCTTTTCATCCTGAGATAATGGTATTTGATGTTTTTTTCAGTTTTCTGTCTGTCGCCTGTAAGAAATATCATCAACACTGCCTCTCAGTCACGCTGAATACTCTGGAAAATCTACTGTGTTCTCACATTCCTTTAGGGTTCTGGCAGGAAAAACTCCAGAGAATGTCCACAGCATTTTAATCCAACTTTTCTGTCCTTACATACACCCCCTGAGTTCAGTGCATGTCTAAAACCAACTTATATGAAGGGAAAATTGACTTGTATATACACCATTCAAATACAATATAGATTTTAGCTTTTGCTTAAACTATATTTTGTTGGAATCTTTTTTTTTTAATTTGAGTTCTTAGAAATGTTTTTATTATTCCTTTATCCAAATGTACCATTGGACATTCAGGACTGCGGATATGTAGGTTAAACACACAAATTAACAAATTTGCTTAGCTCATTAAAGTGGAATGCATGACCCCAATTAAACATACCTCCGCACATAAAAGCACATACAATGGCTGACTATTGTGGGACTTTATCTCCCTAGGTAGACTGTCAGAACGGCTCTGACAAGATGCATAAAGAATGCAGGAATCAGTCAGAGCAGTGCCACAAGTGAGCTCTCATTCTTCAGGTTTACGGTGCGGTCTGCCTCAGGTCCGTAAGGGGCAGGTGTTGGCTGTAAAACCCAACTGCTAAGCTCCCCCCCGCTGTTTACTGGCTCAGCAGGCCAGGCCAGGCGTGAGCCCTGCTCCACTCGTACATCAGTTCTCAGCTCTACGACAGGTAATTTCTACCAGCTGCTGTCATTCATGCATACATGGGCACCTGAGTTCATGGGACAACCATGCATTAACATCAACCTCCTGAGACATCACACGCACACACACACACACACACACACTATGCCCTCTTGGATACTGTCCAGGCACAAAGAGCTCCTTCTAGTCTGGGCAGCATTTCAAGGAAGTCACACTCAGACACTATTCGTTGGAGATTTATAAGGAGCAATATAATTGACTTACTTAATTTAACACAGTGTGAATGGGCATTTCTTACTCTGTATAAGGTAGCTCCAGCTGGATTGGTTGGCAGCTCCGTCCCTGGTGTCAGAATCTGTGTAGAGCAGATCTACGGAGAATTACAACATGTTGCCATTATTTCTTCAGGACTAAACAAAACCCCTTAACAAGTTTCACATTACATGTAATATAAAACCTAAATGACTTTCCATGGATCTAACAGAATTATAAAGTTATTATAAGACATATAATTATTTATAAGACTGAATTATAAGAATCTACTCTCATCAGACAAAAAATAATGACCATTCTGCTGCACTGAACTTTTTACAGTATTTACCAACATTTGTCGATTCTGTCTTTTACAGTATTGGACAGCTGAGCAAGTAGATAGAGTGTTCTTGCAGGCAGACTGTTGATATCTAACAGTTACACAGCAACATTATCAATCATGTTTCTGGCCACCTGATGAATGTAGCTGTAATATTTACTCTCTGTTATCTCTGTTTCAGACTCCACCAATGCAATTTAAGCCATTTCTTGTTTACTGTGAGCTCTGTAGCTTTGAGCAAAGCCACCCATATTTACATTTACCGGGACAAAACCATTAAAGCACATTGTGTTCTTCAAAAAAGCATAGAATATAGCATTTCTAAAAAAATGCATGTTTAATATCGTTAGTAAATGACTAGTTTATTAAATAAATAGAGAGAACTGACAGGTCAGGAGCACTTTAGGGGCCAATCGGTTAAACCCTAACCCTAAAACAGGTGTTAAAATAAGGCAGAGTTTTGAAGGACAATAACTCATCTAAGTTAGTTTTCATCTGCTCAGCAGGGCACAATATTGTGTCCATTAAACTTTCACCCTTAAACAAATGTAACAGCTTTAAGAGGACTCACCAAAAAGTCATTAAAAAAGGGCTTGACAAGGCATTAGAATTGAATGAACATCCAACTTTCACTTGAAAAAATTGGCGATGAAGTTTGTATCATCTTTTTGCTTGCAACAGAAGGAAATGATTGGGTGGGATAAAGTGGAGCAGACAGAGAAGCAGATGACGATTCTGTCTTAAAATGAGAAACAAGGATGAAACAGCATGTGCAGCAGTACGAGCTTTTTCCCAGAAACGGGTGAGGAAGACACGTAAAAACAGCCAAACAGCTAAACTGTCTTACTTACTTTGCCATTTTCATTGCTAGTTTTCGACTATACAACAGAGAAATCATTACCTTTAAATCCAAATTTACCAAAGATTCATCCCCCTTGATTAACTGTCAATTCTGACATCCCCTCTCTGCCCTCCCCAATCCCTTATGGGGGAGTGTTTGCAGATGGAAAGTTTGTCTGTACAGGTGAGCATCCTGTAGTTAGTGTTGCTTACTCAATATGGATCTGCAGTGTATTTCCAAAAGTTTAAACCACGTGCTGTGACTTTTTTTTTGGAGAAGGGGGCATCCCCTCTGTAAGTATTAACAAATCACCTACTAGATGTACTGAAGTTGAACATTGGCTAATATTTAGTATAATGGTTGCTAGTAGCATCATTTCTAAACTACCTCCTCTTGACGCCTCAAGAGTCATTGCACATCATTAACTATGTGCACAACAAATAGAAAACGATGGTACTTTCAGCAATGCTAAATAAACGTTTGACAGTTATCTGCTTGCTGATTTATGTTTAATGTTAATGTAAAGTGTGCAAGGTCCAAAGGTTAACAAACTAAATAAGGGTAAAATGAACTACTAAGTGTAGCCTATAAAGATAACTAAGATGTGTTGGGCGACATTTAAACCAGCTGCAGGTGTTACAGCCGTACTTGTACCACAGTGACGACCAGCTGCACTCGTGTTTGGATAAGTTAACTCAGACTTGCTGCAGCCAGCCGGGAAACAATGTTAGAAAGCAGCAAACATGGTTTTGTGAGGGTGTTTTTTATGTTTTACTAATGCTGCTGAAATAAACTTGTGGATTTCTTGTTATTCTTGCCTTGTTAAGTGGGTGTAACACGACTATCATAGAAATAAACAATGAATCCAGATATATATTTACCGAGGCCATGTCATGATCACAGCTGTAAATAAATGGGTGTGTTGACAACACAGAATCAGCACAACATAAAACATAGAGTTAAAGTCACATCAAGTCTATTTAGGAGGGGCGTGTACAAAAAATTCTTACAAACAATAAAAACATCAAGTCTAGTACCACAAAAACGATGTGGCTACAACAGGATATCGTGTAAAGGAGCACTCACACAGTATAAACACATCCAACTGAGCAATAAAAAGACAACATCGTCTATTTTGAAGGAGTGAATTGTAAAACATCAGTAATGAAAGACTCATTTTATACAGTAGTTCCACCCAACAGCTTATTAAATCCCTCCCTGAACTGACTATAAGGAGGTGAGAAAAGCGTGAAAGGTTTGAACTGCTTTCTCACTCTTTTTTTTAATTTTCACACAGCAGCAACTGTCACGAGAGGCCAACACCATGAATGTGCCCCATGTCTTTCTATGATAATCTTTCCACTCCTCCTTGAGTTTTCTAATCAAGTATACGTGTTGTATTTAGACTTGAATGAATTCATTGGTTTTCGGGTTTACTCCTCAGCCTCCAGGAACCAGGATGGCGTCCAGCTTTGATGAGTGATTTGGACATTCAGTTCATTTGTACTTTGTGTATCTTTGAAATTATTTTGATTACTAGGCATTACTCAAAATCCGCTGGCAAAACGTACAAATATATTTTGCCATCGAGTGGCTGTGGTTTGATTTCACAATCAGATTAGGTGGGCCAATTGTGGTACTCAGAATAAAACAGGCTTATCACAGTTTAAGCTAGTCAAAGTCAGGTCTTACCAGTTGAATCAATCAATGCTTATTGTTGAGCCTTACTCATGCCCCCCTCTGTGTTTACACTGCTTTAAAGATTAAAAAGATTGCATGCTAGTCTTTTCAGACAGAGTCAGGGCTTGCAAGTTAGGAACACCAACCAGAGTGTGGAGATCATTTTGATGTGTTTAATAAAGAAGATACATTAATTGTCTATGTCAAAGACAACTGGGGCTAAAGGCAAAACAATGAACTCAGACAGATGTTGAAATTAATGAATAGCTCCAATAGACCTGCAGTGAAGCAACTGATTCTGGCCACAGGGGGATTATGAATTAGGCAACTAGTCTGGTACCTGTTGTAAACCTGCCTGTTAGAATGGACTATTCTCTTGTCCTGCGTTGATGTTCTGGAAATACTTCAGAGTTATTCCTTGTCACTAGTGAGTCATCCTCAAACAGTTCTTCAAAATAGTTTGACTTTTTATCGTTTGTCTGTTCGAGTTTGTGTTCGAGTTTGTGTGAAGAGCTTTCAATAGATGTGGCGTTTTGTTCTGTGATGCAGTGACAGTGTTTCAGTGATATGAATTGCGCTCTTTTTACCTGGTTTATCTGCAATGAAGATATTGTTAATGTGTGTGTTTAATACATAAATTTGAACGATTTACTGAACTACTGGTATTTTTTTACACATTTCTGGTCGGCTACTTTCTAGGTTTGTTGAGCAAGTGACACAATGTTCAAACCCAAGTTCACAACTTTTTTAAATAAAAGCTTTGTAATTTAGCACGATATAAAACAAAATGATTCCTATGCCTTTAGTTGACAAAATGCTAGAGAGGAGGTGACTCTAAGCATGTTGTAGCAATGACTGTGCACTTCTGAATATCGGTGTCAGTCTGACATGGTCAAATGAAATCAATCAAACTGTCAAAAAAGATTTTGGCCTGTGGGCTGTACTTCTTTGGACCCAAGTGTCAAGTGTGAAGCTGAAGATGAAAGATTCTCGAGATATGCGCAGATAAAGAGAGATTTCTAGATTTAGTAGACCGATTTTAAGTCGTGAATTCAAACACGTATGTACATGGCAGAGGGAATGCAAGTTTTGCAAGAGGCTGACGTTTGTCAGACAATAGTTTCATAATAGCAGCATATTTCTCTAACTCTGTGATCCTACAGTGATGTTGTCAAAACGGTCTCCTCTGATTTCAAGACCTGTCACTGCTCCAGACAACAACATGTAAGGGTGTGAAAGGTATGAGACTAGCATGATACTTTATCTTTCGAGGCAGATTTAATTAGAAATCGTGTTAAGTATGCAGGTGATCCATCAGAGGCTGTCGAGGCTGGGTCTCCTCTTCTCTCCCTCTCCTCCCCTCACGGTAACACATTGTACACATGGAATCTGAGAATGATGAATGGAGCTGGAAACTGTGAGGCAGTCAAACACCCCTGTCACACCCACGCCTCTTAATCTCAGCTCCTTCCAGCATCCTCACAGCCCTGCTTTCTATCGCTCCACTGCGACAGAGAGATTAAATCGACTTTGTCTTAAATAAACTTTGTTTTTTTTGGTTAGCTAATATTTTGATGTGCATAGCAACAAATCGACAAAGACCAAGTGCACTGATCATAACTTTCATCAAGACAGTGGGAGCATGCCTGAATTAAAGAATTAACTTCCCTGAGGTTTTCTTAGAGAAATCTAATTTCAGACTGAATATATGCATTTGTATTTCCCTTTAATGATCATTGTGACTATAGATACTAAATTTCTAGTCACTATGGAATAGATCACATATGGACAAATGCTCACGTATTTCAACCCCTCAAATGAAATACCTGTTTTGCATGAAGCAATCACTTAACCATACAGAGACCTGACTTGGTCCTTTCACGTAGATTTTGTGAAGTGAAAAAGTGATCACAAAAGACTTTTAAGTTGTTTTCTGTTTTGGCCTGTGGGCTTATCTAGTAGATGTCCCATGTCTGGCATCAACTAGAGCTATCTGAAAATTAATTAACAATTTGTATACTGGGTCTGCACTGGTTCAAACTGTTTCCAGAAAATAGCCATTTGCCGTGTGACTTAACCAAAGCTTTTCAGTTTAACTAAGTGCTATGCTTGTCAATGTTACTAAAATACCTACCTGGTGTAAGCATATAACTTTGAAAGTCTTACAGACATGGTAGTGGATGACAAAGTTAAGCTTGCTGTAGGATGTGCACACAGTGACTGACTGACATATTTTTGCCCCCTGGGGCTTCCCATATATTCTCGACACACATTTCAGAATATATCTAACCATATCCCTTTACTTTAAATATATCAGTGTCCATCTCGTTTCTTTCGTTTGTTACACTCAGTTACCTTGATTTGTATTTCCAGTCCTCATTGGGCTTCAAATGAAGAACTTGCGCAGTAAATCTTGAAACCTGTGTACTGCAATATTCCTGCCTTTGAAAGACATTGCTGGTTCAGGATGAATCTGGTGCAGAGAGGATATCTGGGCCATCTGAGTTCGCTGTACACACGTTAACAGTCGGACTAGTTTCTTCTCTCAAACAAGCCAAACATTTCTCAACACAAAACTCAAACACTTTTTGTTGGTGTTTTAGGTCCAGACGGCATTTTGTATGATCTCTATTAACAGCTATCTGCATATGAATGCAGATCGATTAAAGAGCCCTAATTGATTGATTGTTCCTCCTCTTTTGCTCTCCACACGGCCTATCAACATAGGGGGCAATCAGAGACTGCTTAAATGTGATTGGTCAAACTAGAAACAGAAACCAGAAGGCCCGCTCCATAAACTCTTGTCTGTCGTGGACAGATTCTGCATATTCACATCTGTTTATAAGGATTACTTCTTCTGCAACTTAAAGGTGACTCCTCCTGCTCTGTGACGATACCTCTGCTGGCCTATTCCTTGTTCGTCGGTTTTATAAATGGCGAAGCAGACTTGATGTGCAACAACATTGAACTGGCTGTGTAAAAGTATATGTATACAATATACCACAATTATCCACAGCTCGAAGTAGCAAACATCGTCCCTCCACTAAAACCCCACTCATTGTCCAGATTATTCACTATTTTAGATCTCACATTATATTAAAAGTCTATAACCACACACCACACAGTGCTGTTAGACAGCCTTGACTATAATAGTGTAACAGCAGCATCCCCAGGACCTCCTTCAACAGGGCTTGAATGATTGCTCATGTCACTGCAGCGTAAGAGCGGCCTGATGAACGGCTCCCATGTGGCCTTCATGGAGGTATTTCCACATTACAGTCAATGTAGTGGATGGATTAAAGGCTGGAAGCTGTCAATGAGGGGGCCTGCTGATGGATGTCCAACTCCAACTCCAACTGGAAATGTAAATGGATTAGCCATCTTAGAGGCCTGAAGTCAATAATGATTAGTGATGTGTGTCGTTGTTATTGTTTCTTAAACATATGGTTTTAAAACAAAGGATCTGGCTAAAGGAGTCAGTAGAGTGTAATTAATCATTACTAGATGACCCAAACCTATCTGACGTTTATACTTTAGTGATCATAGCCGACAGGATTATATACTGCATGTCTTTAGAGTTGAGATTTAGCACTGAATATTACAAAATCTACATGCCGTACAACATATACAAATTATACAATTCATGCACCAATAGATGTCAATCAAACGGTAACTTCAGAAGGCTCCTACCAATTCAATCTCACAGAGGCTGAGAAATGTTTTAAAAGTTGAGTAGTGTTTATCTTTATGTCCAAGATCTTTCTGGGGCTGTGTTATGTCCAGCCTACAAGGAATCTGAGCATAACACGATCTGCCTCCTCAACCAGTGCCATCATTTCAGATTTGCAGTCCAAGCAAAATGGATTTCTTCATCAGTCAGGGTAGAGTAGGCATAGAGAAACACAGCCAAAACAACAAACAGAATAATCTGATACTACAAACTATCTAATCTATGTTTGATAAAAAAAAATAAGTCATCTTACAAATCTTTTGTCACACAGTTCTCAAGTGAGTTTGCAACACTGTTTCCTTATATTTCATGGAAGCAGTATCTACAAGATTATACTCGATTTGGATCAGATTCATTTCTGATCAATTTAACCCCAATGTCCTGGCTGTGCGTGTCTGGTCTCATATTGTATGTAGTAGGGGAACTGTGTGCACACAAAGTTATTGTCAATGTTATTAAATACATGTCTCATAAACTCTAGAGCGAATCAAACAAACACAAAGTAGACTTCAGTCTTTTTCAGATCCTAATAACTTCTGATTAATCTTTGTGTTTATTGTTAACGTGTAAAGTGAGTGCAGGTCAGCAGGGGAGTGAGGAGGGAGGATGTAATTAGGTTCACGGGCCGCTGCTGCAAAATTAACGTAGCAGAAACTCAACAGTTCGTGAATGCACTAATTGCGATTTTTTTCTTTCAAAATGTAGTCGTTTCGAGGTTATAGATGTTGGTTTTGAGACACTTTTCGGTTAAATAATATTTGGTCAGTCATTTTTGACAGGCACAAATATGAATTTAGGTCCAGACTGAAATGTCCCAACAAGTATTGTTTGTATTACCATTCATTCAGGGTCCACAGAGGAGGGAGGCCTCTGACTTATCATCGACCATGCATCCATGAAGTTGAAACAGATATTCAAGGTGCACAGAAAACAACTACTACAGACTGTGGTGATAGCTGACTTTTATGCCGGCAGTGTGTGTGCGTGTGTGTGTTGGATAGAAGAAGTGCAGCATATTGTTGCGTTGTGTTAGTGTGTCTTGGACTGTAAAGCGTGTTGAGTGGTTGACTAGAAAAGTGCTATATAAAATCTATTTACCGATTTGTAATCATCTGACCTCTCCCCTTGGGCCACCATGAGGTTGACATTGTGAATTGTGTTGACATCCCTGAAAAATTAATGATCTCTTTCATTGGTTGTTTTCATCTAGCACCATCTTCAGGTCAGAGTACAGGCTCAATATTTTCAGAACAGATCAACCAGTCAGCACTGCAAATCAACAGAAAAGGTCATAAAATGCCCACACATCACTTGGTAGATGTGTATGCCGAAATATCCAAATATCCACCTTTGCTGATGAGCACGGCTTCATTTGGTTGCCTGCATTTTTCAACTGAGTTTCGTTTCCTTATTGAGTTACACTTATGGATGACTGTTAGATGATATCATAAAAGCAGGCTGCGCCAGATGTTTCACATGGCATTTGCACAGGCATTTCTGTGGCTTTACTTCATACAGAACAAATAATGGATCAGGCCTGGCTTTTGTCCTGAGTAGCGAGGTGGGTGAGATGTGGATTATTTTCACTCTCATCTTCTTTCGATCTTTCACAGACACCAAACCTATGCCTGCCAAACCGCTCACCTGCTGTAAAAGTCTGACTGAACTTCAAATCCTTGTGAACAAAAGTGTTTATTTTGTGCAGCAACCATTTTCAAGAGAAATTCAGTTATTGGTCATTGAGGTAGTTCGGACAAAAACCCTTTGAAACACTTCATGTTGTTCTCATTCTTAATTTTTGCATTTCAAGCCCATCGGAAGCATCTAGCTCAGTAGCTTGATTGGTTCAAAATTGTCCTCAGCAGCCCCCCTGACACTCCCTAGTTAACATGGTAACATTCTTTGCATTATCCTTCTACAAACTGTAACTTCCTGGTTATTATGATCACTCCAGCTAACACATCTGGTGAACTCTGTCCTACTATAGCCATATATGGTTGATTTTATTTTAGGTCTATATGTAAACCCATGTAAATAGCAATACTGTCAACCCTGCTGTGAAAACAAGAGGAGATAGAGAAGACAAATTACTTTTGCATTTCTTTTTGTGTGCAGAAGGATCTATGAGATAAATAACTTACAAATTGTTGTGTTTTTCCCCCCAATTTGGATAGAAAATCGAGATGTTTCCATTTTTGTTAATTATGCTAAGCTAGGCTGGCCACCAACCTTTTTTATACAAAGATGTTTTCAGACATGAAATTCAGATAATGTCCGCACAGTGAGGTCCAGACTTTTTCCAGAATCTTCCTTTCCTATATGAATTATGCACTAAGAGATTCCAGTTAAAACGAGGGGTGCTGCAGAGTGTACATTCTTGTTTACGGAACATTAACATTGTCCTGTTTCACCAAAAGCTCTGTTATCTCATTGTCTTTAAATTTTTAGGGTGTTCTACATGTACTTCTCCACTTTTTCGTCTTGAAAAAAAGGGAACGAATGTGTATCCCAAAATTACACATTTCAGTGCCATCTCCCAATAATAATACAAATTAAAATTAAAGTTTGCTTGCCTTTTTGAAAGCTCACGTCAACCAAACATGACAGCAGGACTTTTTCATATTCAGCGTTGTTGTTTTATGGCAAACACTCAGCGTTTCTCCATCCAGAAAGGCTTCCTTCAAAAGTTACACTTCACATCAATATCCATACAAAACTTTGGTACCTATTTTAGAGAAATGTCTGGATGAAAGCACAGGAATGTTTGAATTTTTAAGCCAAGCATCAGCCTTAACACATTACATGTTTTATGCGTAACCGTTTTTCCAAAATCAAAATCACAAAATGTGGTGTGTATCAGAGTTTGCCGTTATTTTATAAAACCTGTTCGGAACTATGAAAGTTTCAGTTTTTCTAATAGTTTATAATACTGTATTTAGACTGAATGACAAACCTAGCAAAGGGGAAATGAGTTTCCACATTAAAACCATTTGTTATCAACCCTCCCGTGTTCAGACTGAATGTGAAGCAGATTTGTAAAACACATGGTCTCTCACAAATTATGTTTATTTACAACTAGTTTTCAACAGCAAAGACTTAGGAAGCATAATTGCAACCAGATTATGGTTTATATTACCATAATGAGTATGTGTCTCTGATTAACATGTTTAGCAAGTCAGGAGTATGTTGACACTGAATACATCGGTAAAATGTTCACTGACAACTTGTTTATTTTCCTTCAAAAGTCAAGTGTTCACTATTAGAGAGAACTGCATTGTTAAACTTCAATGGTTCTGTTTAGGCTCTCACAGCACTTGTTCAAGGTTAGGACGAAATGATGGTCTTATTTAATACAGAAAAGGTTCACAGTAAAATAAAACACAATGAATTTATGAGTTTATCCACATTAAACCAAATCCACGATCTTTCACGAACCTTACCTACAGTGTTTTCATGAAACTAACCATAGAAAGATTGGTGTCTGATGCAACAGTGTGGATGTGTGCCTGAAACAGCTCAGTGGTATAATCCTCCGCAGACTTCTCTCATACACTCTGCCTCTCTTTGTTCTTCATGACCTCGATTGGCATTTGTGCTTAATTTTCTGCCAACTGGGATTTTTAAAGTTTTTGATTTTACCTGTATGATGCCACGTGCAAGTGAAAATCTTTATTAGGTAAAATAAGTGTTAATGTTGGACCAAATTTTGCAGCCTTCAAATGAACCTTGTGAGCTTGTGGTTACGATATTGGAAGTTCTGTACATGATGGGCATTAAAGTGTGTGAAGTCATGAAAACACTGCTGCTGGGCAACAGCAACATGTGCACTGATACAGGACTAAGCCCAGGCTAGTCGTGAGCAGCGCGTGTGCGACACGGCTCATCTTGCTTTTTATTTATGCGCCCTATCAGGTTAGCGCGTCCACTCTCCCTGCATAGGCGTCAATTGAAGACTATCAACTTACCATTCAACTTCCCTGTCCTACTTTTCTGAAAACGCCAGCCAACGTGTCACAACTTGTAAAATCTTAGCTTTTCGGAAAGCTTTTTCAGAAAACTCCATGGTCATCATGAATATCACAGGAAAGAGGCGTTTATATGGATTCTTCTCTCGGTAAACACAACCCTGGTTGAGGGCAACATGGTTGTGGTACCCCGATGAGGTATCCCAGTGACTTTCATGATCCCTAGACTTCTCCTCTATATCACACAATTTCACAACATCTAAGGGATGGACTTTGAGAGACAGAGTTGCTCGGGGCAGAAGCTGGGATATGGATTTCTGTAGATACTCCTCAGTCAAGCATCAAACATGCCCAAATGAGTTTCAGTATATACTGTGCAGAACAGTTTACGGTTAAGGGAGGATTATTTTTCTCCCATAACCCAGTGATGAGACCCCCAGACCAGCTATGAAATCCCTGCCAGAACTGAATTACATCTTCATTCGAGAACAATGTTCTTGTAATGGCAATTTTCAAGCATTACAAAGGAGAAACGTCATTTCCAAAACGAATTAATGGCTTTTAATGTCAGGTGTAGCGGGAACTGAGGACAAACTCATTATCCTGAATTACTTGTCATAAATTTCCAATTCATGACGTTCCATAATGATTCCAGACTGCATGTCTACCTCCCCCACCACTCTCGACTCACCCTGGCTCTCTGTGTTGGACCATCGGACGTCCTGGGACCTCCCTCCCCTGACTGTTGGTGCCTCATTCCAGATGTTTTGGATCCCTGCCTCCTCCACATCCCTCTCTAACCCCTGTGTGTTTGTTTCCTTTTGCTAGCCATGTGCTTGCTTTTTGCCTCTTGTCTGTTTGTGTAGTCTATACTTTTTCCTAGTCTTCACAGAGAAGAGGAGGTCGAGGGCTCAGATCGTATCAGTCGGAAGCTCCTGGGAGTTGCTCGACACCCACAGAGGTCATATATCCTCATTAGTGTTTACAATGCATAATGTTGTCATTTCTGCTTACTGTTTTCTGTTACTGTACTGATTCCAGGGTGGAAAAACACAGGGTGTCATAATACTTGTTTTGATTTTTCAACTCATTGATTACTGGGCAACATAAATAAAATGCATTAACTCCCACTACGCCATGATGGGACCTCCGGAGAGGGGCTGCAACCAGCAATTATTGCTCTGAAACTGCTGACAGACAAAGATTCATTAGAACTAGTACTGAGTGGAATCCTTGCAGAGAATCGGGTTCACTCTGAAAGTGATGATAAGTTGAGTCAACTGCTAATACCTCATGTATTGCAATGTTTTGGGTCATTTAGATTAGACAAAATATTGCACAACATACTGTGTGAAAGTTTGTTTTAGTGATGAAAATGTGCAGCAGCTGCTCATCTCAAATATGATAGCCATTCTTGGCTCCGGTTGCACAAATTTACAATATGTCTGTTTATGAGCATAATGCAATCAATTTGAGTTAGAACTACATGATTCGTTGAGTAATCATCCCTGAAAACATGGAGGATTTGTTCTATAAACACGTGCTTCCAGCCACAGGAAACAAACCCTAAACATGTCCCTTCATTTTTTTTCAGCAGGCTTTTAGCATGAGTATCTATAAGGCGCAGAACACAAGACCTCGCCATCATGTAGAAGTGGGTCCTGTCAGACTAAACTATTTGGAACAAAGCTACATTTGCGGCGACAGTGATATATTGCAGAATGCAGTGGAATGATGAGGGAGTAACCTGAGATTTCCCACACATGTAGACAGACATGCACTCACATGCACCATTCTCCTCTGGCTGACACGCACACACACACACACACGCACGCACACACACACACCCTGTTTCACCACCATACAAGGATTAGGTAATTGTGTATGCCAAGCCTCCTTGGGCATGTTGCAGTTGAGATCATTTTGGACAGCAGGTTTATTGACAGCGTTGACAAAGTCTGTGAAAGAAAAGTATAAAGCGAGGCTGAAGGCTTGTGACCTCCCCTCATTGTCAATTAGAGCAGATCCAGCTCAGAGATCAGACAGTTGCACTGTGATGGATTGTGTTGAGGTTTTCAGACAGGGCTATGAGGAGTGAGGAGCTTCATGCCGACAACCATGACTTCATCCTCTGCTGTTGCCCAGTTCATATCTCCAGTCACTGTGAAAGATCTTGGAGTATGATCTAGAATGGAGTGCACATACTAGAACGCAATGATGTTGAGCTCATCTAAAGCTGACAAACCAAAAGGAAAGGAAAGTCCCGTGTGAAGCTTTCTGCTGTTTTTAGTCATTGTAATACACTGCTTCAGAAATCAGAGCATATTCTCGCTCTTGACTGAAAACTCTCTTCTTGGAACTGTCCTGGTCAAGTTGGTGTCGCATCGGTCACACATGTGATTAAAATTTAACCTGCTGGGCGTCTGCTTTTGTTTTTCACGTGGAAAGTGAAGCTTTCATCTGTAACACGAAGGAGACAAAACACTCCACCTGTCTGTCTCTGTGTCATTTACTGGAACACAACCTCCTTCCCCCCTGTCCTGTCTCCTTGTTATTCTTCTCTGTAAGACACAAGGAATCTGGACACCACACCGGCCAGATGTCAAGATGTCACCAGATGTCAGAATTCAAAACAAAATGTGAAGTGCGGTCTTTACGGCTTTAGCTTAATCGTCACCTCTCTGTCTCATCTGAATTTAATGTAATTGTAGTTGTGCAACTATAACGACAGAATTGACTTTTTTTCCTTATTAAAAAGTAATTTTAGCTATACGAGGAATTTTGGGAAGTGTGCTTTCTTTCTGAGATTAAAGGCTTAATATTTTACACCTTTCTTGGATTTAATTTGAAGTATTGGTACTCCTAAAATGATACATCAGTGGTTTAAAGTAAAAAAACTGCTGAAATGTTTATTTCCATGTCTTCTCTTCTTCTTCTGTCGCTGACCGCACTTTGAGTGACACGCGACCAGGTCTATCACCGGTCTCATTCTGGCGCATTGAATCTCTATGGTAAAAAAGTCACGTTGTTATGTTTGCAGCTATAGAAGACCAACGTTACTGCAACATCACGTTTCTGTAGATTAATGCTGCACAATATCAGGAGAACACGCCCCCTTCTCACTCAGAAGGCGACGCAGGTTCTGGTCCAGGCCCCGGTCATCTCAGGCCAAGACTTTTGCAACTTGCTCCTGGCAGGTCTCCCTGCTACTGCCATCCCATCTCTGCAGCTCATCCAGAATGCAGCAGCTCGACTGATCTTTAACCTAAATCCACCCACACCACTCCGCTCCTCCACTCCCTTCACTGGTCACCAGTGGCTGCCCGCATCCGTTTCAAAACATTGGTACTTGCGTATCGTGCAGTGAATGGATCGGGTCCAGTCTACATCTAGGACACGTTGAAACGTTACACCCCAGCCCGTTCACTCCGCTCTGCATCTGCGAATCGGCTTGTTGCTCCCTCGCTGCGAGCTGAACACTCATCAAAATCACGACTGTTTAGTGGCACTTATCCAGTGCACTAAAGCACTTTCTAGTTAGGCTTTCTTGAAGAAAATTGTTGTTCTGGGTTTGTAATGTTGTTCACGACTTCATCCTACCTATTTCACTTTTGTAAAATATCTACAAGACACCCAAATTCCAGAGTTCAATTTGCAGTAGCATAGACATAATTTTAGCTTTATTTGTACATATCAACACTCAAACATGTGATAAGGAACCTTTAGGATTATAGAGATGTTACTCCCTTAATAATTGACTCAAAATATTGCTTGTTATTATACTTTTTAATAAGCAGAAATCAGATTTCAAACATATACATCTTACCTCGGCATTGCTCACTATGTCCTTCATAGGCTTTAGTACACTGAGATTGCCATTGTGTATTATTATATGTTTAACAATGTGAGATGAAGTACCACCTTGAAATGTTTACGTTTAGGTTTAAAAAATAGGATACTCACCATAGTCAGATCTACAAGTTTAAGTAGACAGTTTTATAATGGCACCAGACTTCCTCCTCAGTAGAGTTTAACTTTACTAATTTAAACATCCACATTATATAAAATGATGAACTACCTTAAGACCACAGTCGGGCTCTAATACATTCATTGCTATTCTACTATATTAGCAAGGCCAACCCAGCCACAGCAGCCATTGTAGTTCTACCAAATTTAGCTTGATACGGTTTTATAAAGGGCAAGCATATATGAGGTCTGTATGGGTTAGTCTGTCTGTTTTTTTGCATATCTTTGTATTCACTCCCATTTGTGAAAATGATTATTATATCATGGATATATCTAGGCATTTACAGTTTCTGTAACTTTTGTTAACGCTCACAAAAATGTGATTCTTAGATGGATACCTTTATTCATATGTTGTCAGAATTTGACAAAGACTTTTACTGTAATTATTATTAAATGGAGTACACTTATATAGCTTTATCTAAAAATTCAGCTATAATTGATAGTTGATAGTGTTGTGCAATTGATACATTAAACGTGACACCATTAAATGGCCTTTCTGCATTCAATAAATTTGGTTATCAAAAAAATATTGAATATTAATATTCAAAGTTTTAATATTAAATAATAACTTTCATTGATTCAAGTTACCTCGGGGCACCAGCCTTCAAACGAAGTGAACAAATAGCCAATTTATTGATTGAGTCTCGTGAAAATGGGCAATATTCTAACTAAGGGGAGAGGAGAATAAAAACATAAATAAATTCATTTTTGTTTTTGAAAAGAAAAAAATATAATATATTCATGTAGAACCACGTCTGATGCCAGTAGCATCTTTCACAACAACTGCTGGCGGCAGCAGCATGTGGAAGCCATGAATCCTTGATGCCTGATTGTGATAATGATGGTTAATGTCACAATCAGTCAGTGATATTGCATTGGCTTCCTTCTTCATGCATCTTTGCCAGAGCTGTGGTTTGATGCAGTTTGCTCTGAGCATATTATCAACAGTTGATGTCTGGTTTCCTTCCATCTCTCTGTCAGGACGGCATTTCTTGTCTTCCAGTCGCTGGCTGTTGTTTGTGTGCTGGCATCAACATCATCAATATGTCATCGGTCATCATGTGCAACACTGTGAAGACTTTCAACTTGCTCATCGGGCATCTGTACAGAAGTCTCCTCTGGAACACTGGGATTGGATGATCTGAGCCGTTTTGCTGAGAAAGTTTAATGTGAAGAATGCCAACAAAATTTCATTGCAATGTCAATCAATACTTGTCATGGCTCTGAGGTAAAGATTTTTTGGATTCTGGGCTTTCTATTTAGTGCTGGTGGTTTTTTGTTTTTTTTCCCCCTTGAGTACGCAGTTTCCTGTTTTATTTTGAAGTTTCGACCCTTGTGTGTCTGAAGCTTTATTACCTGCCTTTGTCGTGTTTCCCGCCCTTGAGATCATCTGCACCTGTTCCTAATGTGTTTCACCTCTGTTCAATCATCCCTGCATCTCTTTTGTATATAAGGCTCTGTGTCGCTCTTCGTCTTTCACTCGTCATTGTCTATCGCTGTCATGTTTCTATTTCTGTTTTCTGATGTTTTTTCAGTTTAGCCTTTGCAGTCTTTTCTGGTTTCCAGGTTTTTTTCGGTTTCTGTTTTTTTTGGGACTTTGTTTGCTTTTGAATCTTGTTGTTTTGTAGTTTTATTTCACTGGCTCCTGCTTCCCCCCAGTTCCCTGAAACTACTAATCTAAGGCTTTTTAGTTCCCTATGGACTGACCTTGTCTGGGGATCTCTTTCCTGTTTCTCCTTCTGGAACAAGTCCGTATTGTACATTTCATTGACTTGATAACATTTGTTCGGGTTCCTATTTTAGTTGTCCTAGTATATGACATAAACACACAGACATTCTGAATGCTTTGACAGTACAGTATTTTAAAAGTACTCTTGCTGAGATAAACATGTATGATGTGTTATTGTGCATGGTACCTGGTAAAATAATTAATACAAAGTTTCAATATTTCATGACAAGCCAATGTTTGTGTCTTGGTTTTTTGACCTTTTTTTTTGACCATGCTGTTATTGCTCATAATCATCTGCCAGTTATACATATATGCATTGATGAGCATAGATTGATGCAGCTGCTTAATACAGCAAGTTTTCCTTTAATGGCCATTGGCTGGACACTTTGTCAAGAGAAATTTATCTGCATATGTTGAAGAGGGAGGTGAGGAATTTGAGGTTGTATTGAGACAAGAACACTTCTGAGTTTACGAAGCTCTGCTTAATTGAGGCAAACCTTCCTTATTGTCCAATATTTCATAGTTCAGCAGGTTGAGCTTTTCTACTTTTCTTCTAAGAAGGGCAATATAATCAAAGTAATAAATATAAACTTTATAGACTATCTGAGGAAATGATTTCATGAAAACAGAAAAATGGAACAGGGTATTGAGAGTGTTACAATACCAGTTCTGTGTTGACTTTGTTTGTCAGAGTTTTTGCTTTTCTGAGCATCACATCTAGATGAGTCTCTGCATCGTCCTCTGATGTCATCCACTGGTGTAATTTGTTTAGTACCTAAACAATATAGATTAAATATGTTTAAGCCACAATATATGATATAGTCACATTAGCCAGGCTTCCGTAGTTCTTGAATACAATGTGATTTGTTCTTGATTTAGAAAAGTTATGCTAGTGAGACATGCAGCAAAGGACAAATAGAGCAAACTAAAACTGGGAACAAGGCAGCAGAACATTTTAGAAAACTGTATTTGACTTTTGGAGTCATGACAATAATCTCGGACACGGGAAAACAGATTATTAATTTAATACAAAATGCCCCCTTAAATTTTAAACATTCTAACATACATTTTGTAAAATTTCACTTTCAGTAATTGATAGTCATATTCATTTTAAACACACAGAAACCCTTTTTCATTTTATTATATTTTCTTTGGCATTTTCCCCCCTTGTCTTAACTTTGTGTACTTGATTAATAACTTTTGAAGCTGTGTCTTGACTAATCATGCTGGTTGAGAGTTTTGCAGTTTTTTTCCCCCATACAGAAACTACCCAATTTTCCCAGGGGATAAATAATATATTTGCACAGTACTGCTTACCAGAGACTTTTTGAGTATGCCACTGGATTTGGGGTGACAGGTCTGGCAGGGTCGTGGGATACAGACAAATAAAACACACACACAGACAAGACAGACAGATGTTTGCTCTTGAAAGAGCCATTGTTTGTATTAATGAAGGACTGCATCGAGGTTAGAATAAGAAGTGAGGGACAGGTTATAAAAGGAGTTCTAGTTTCTCAAGAAACATTAAGATTGTTTCAACTTTTCGATTCAGAAGGCGATTGTGAAAAGCACTGGCTCTCCTGCTTATTTCCTAAGATTTTTGTGAACATTATGACTTTTTTCTTTTTAAATTGACTTTACTCACATAATTGTTTTTCTTATTGAATTGTGACTTAATTCTCGTAATATCACGTCATTCTCAATATCTCAACAACTTGTTTCTTCATTTGGTCCTTTTGCTCTGCAATAGGAAATAGCAGGCAACATTTGCTCAAATTTGAAGCAAGAACCCACAACAACTCTAATGCTAATTGGTTATCAAACTAGGTTGTTAGGTTCAGTTAGTAAGACCAAGTTTAATTTGTATTTATTTTTAGTCTGTGTAAAGGCACAATGGTACCAAAGCTGCCCACCTCACTGTGATGGCATGAAGCAATGCTTCAACATAAATCACAAAATCATCGTGAAATTATTATAGTGAGTAAAAAATTATCCGTTTTATCATTCTCTTTGTGGGCAGATCGAGTGAATTGAGGTGTTGAGTAGAAGCAGATTAGCTGGTACAAATAAACGAGTACTTCACCAACCGTTTTTACTTTGCTTTAAAAGAGATGTTGATATGAGTGCTGATATGTGTATATACTCCACTTTGTGTTTTAGATTAAAGTCAAACATCATCAAGAACTAAATGGCGATTAGCATGGTTAGTCATTCTAATGTAGATTGAGACCTCAACATTAAGAATGAACTGCGCATGTTTAGTTTCACAGAGATTTAACATATAATAACTCACAAGACACAAACACAATTTCTTTTTTAACCCTCTTGTTTAAACTGCAGCAACTGTTACAGGGTTGATGCAGGTCACAGAGAGCTTCATCATGTAAGATAATCATTGCCAGTGCTTTCACTGCTGCAGCTCTGCCATCGAATGAAATCGAGTCCTGATGTGGTCAAAGGATTGGTTTCTGTGATTTGTACCCCTGGCTGTTGCCCATTTCTCTTGAGCCAGAGTCAATTGTTCCTGTGTTCACTTCTGGTTTAGAAGTTGTCTTTGTGGTTTGCCATAGCCCCTGACTATGAGTCCCTGGTTCTTTACGTAACTAGTGTTAAATGTAGAATACATCCTTTTGACATATTAGATGTATGGCTTCACTTCACAAAAGTTCCAGTGTTTGATTATTTAGTTTTGATTAGCAATTAGTTGAATGCTGCAGTTAATCTGTCTTTCCTTATTTTCTTTCTTACTTATATGATCATGTGCAGACACATTGGATGTATTTTTGCAGAGTTCATGGGAATTATCGAAAAAAAAATTGCCGTCAGAGTTGTTCCAAAGAACTGAGAACCTTTTATACAAGACGACCCATCATAAAAGAAAGACCTCTCTATTGGTTCCAGTGCCTGGGCACGCACACTTCACAGATCACAAGGTCTTTATGTTCCAAAAGTGTTATTAAACGCAGATTTTAAAGTTCCTCATGCTCCAGTTAACAGCTCAGTTTGTCACATTTACAGCCCAAAAGGTCTGAATTCCCAAAAGCCA